>NC_041713.1:13803260-14153260 GCF_900700375.1 Denticeps clupeoides
TTGTGACGAAATTTAATTTAGACAATTTGTTAGACGTTTGCTTTGTGCAGGGCTTGGTAATGGAACAAATTATAAATTTAATCTGAGCAAGGAACTGACTTTCTGTGACATTGCTAACAGAAACAGAAATTAGTCAGACTTAGGTTCAAATTGACCATGCTAACGTAGTGCAATAGGCTGCATGCTGAGTTTGTGGTAACTATTTATATTTGTATGTTAATAGGATGCATGGAAAAACACACACTTACCTTGGGTCACACCCATCAGACCTGTTAATAGAGTTACAGTTAAGAAACTGATTTCATCAACTGGGGGGAAGCCCTGCATGTACAAACAAAAGTAGATGCACACATTTTGTTTCCTCTGCTCTCTTGGCTTCTCTAAACCGTCACATCGACATACACCATCAACTAGTCTGAGAAAGCAAGTGCTGGCGACTTGGAGCCTGCAGGCTAAAAACCTGTATTTGCCCGACTGGTGGAACGTGCCCAAGCGCCACACAGGCCTCTGACTGTGGTTGATCTGGTTAAATGGCAGCTCAAAGTAGCCAATGTCATTGCTGTGCCGTGCCAACGCGGCTGGCTTGCTGTGAAGAAACCGCCTGCAGAAATGATGTCAAAGTGGAGTGGGCATTTGGTGGCGACTGAAGCAGATTATCTTGTCTGGTGTAGGCTCCAGTTCATCATGAATCATCCCCTACCAGGGTGTTTGTCTTCCGATTTTTTCCCGAGGTGAGAGAACTGCACCCTTTTCTCATACTTATTCGTTGGAGATGGAGGGAATGGCACAGTGGCTCCTCAGTACCTGTCTGGGAGGGCAGTGGCCTAGTGGGTAACACACTCGCCGGGGATCTGATAAATGGCGTAAATGTCTGGGCTTTACTAAGCAGCGGAATATCAGTGGTTCCTGCTCTTTGAAGATGTCTCCAGTGCAGACGCGAGCCACACGTGGGCGGTTGTGAAAGTCTAGTTTTCTTTTTGTATTCTTTGCAGTGCAGGCGCTCATCAGAACATGGTGTGTTAGTCTTTTTAGAATGTTTGGAGACTATTATCCTGTTGAACATTCTCTCTCACACACACACACACACAGACACTCACTGTATTAAACGTGACACACTTCAGCTACCGAACTGGTGCAGGAGATTGTAGCGTCTGTGACGTGTTTGGGGGTCACCTGTGTTTCTGGAACACCATGTGGTGCAAACCTCGCACAGGTGCAGTCTCCATTCCCCATGGCCCGCCCCGGATTGTGAGCACAGGTCTGTAGCCACAGGTGCAAGAAAAATGCTGTCACACTTAACAACAGACTTGTCATCTGTGGCATAGGTGACAGCAAGGCCAGGCAGTGCCTGGCAGTTCGGTCACTTCGCCCTGCCTAGTCACTGCCTATGCGCCTAACCACCTGCATCCACCCTACGTCCTGTAACCTAAAAACTAGACCTACTGTGGGCCGGTATGATGTTTCTTTTCTATAGGAGCCACAGTACGTTGGTAAGATTTGATTAAGATGAAGATAAACTATTATAAGATTAACCTAACAGGCTCCACCCACTGCTGTACGTCTTGCCTCCTTACCCATAATGCATTTGACTGACTTTAGTGTGGATCATTTGGATCGTAATCTTGAACCGTAAAACATCATCAAGTGGCACTAGCTGTAAAGCCACAAATAGAGGGCCTGAGAGCAGTTCCTCTGCCACAGCCTAAGACGCAGGTACACCGGTTCCGACGTTCCATTTCCGCTCCCGCGGGGGCTAACGAGCACTGTCCTCGCTGTACCTGCGCAGCACCCAGCACTGTGGCTCCTCTAACCTACTTTCCTATTCCAGTAAGGCATGAGAAGCAAAGCACCACCACCACCGCTGCTGCCGCCGCCACCGCCGACCTGCAGCCCACAGAAACTCTGCACCATCCCTGCCGACCCAAACACAAGCGTGCGCTCGTCCCCGAGCGGCCTGCTACTGCTTTCATACAGAGCTTTTAGCATCTGCTAAAGGATAGATTTTCCTTTTCCTGTTCCAAAAAATAAAATATTAGTCATTTTCACCCATTACCCTTTTATGCTGTCAATTGCAATCCTTATTGCATTGACTGTGTGGTGACATTTAACAACGGCTTCTTCTTTAAAAATCTTGGGGGTTTGGGTGCTTTTATTATTTATCTGCATCAGATAAAAATGCATTTCAGTACTGATTTTGGTTTGGTTTGGTTTGGCGATGTGAGCAATACAGTTCCACTGCTCAGGAGGTGAAGTCTGGTTTCTGGGCAGACCAAGCAAATTCACATGCACAGTGACCACCGGTCACCCTCTAACGAACGCGTGACGCACGCTTCTGCACCACGGCTATATATGTTTTTGCAACGAGGTGCTGGGGTGCTGCCTCTTGTTTTTATTTTATCTCTTGTTTTTTTTTTTTGTTCTTTTCGTTTGCTTGACGATGCTCCCGGTGGTGCTTCTCATCTCCCTGCTGCGCTTGAACAGAACCCATTAGCTTTGAAACCACAGGGCGACCACAGGTGTTTTTTTGCGTACATGTTGTTCTAGTGAGAGCCTCACTTCTTAGATGTGAGCGGAGCCTTCTGCTAAGACCGTCACCGTGACCCGTCATGTCCTGCGTACCATCGACAACAAGGAAATGAGGGGTGGAGACACAAGATTTTCTTTTCTTCTTCTAAATAACGGGACGTCTTTTGTGTTCTCTACGTTTTCTTTCCTTTTGTTTTTTTGGTGTTGTCGCCACCAAAAATATATATAAAAATATATAAAAAGTCTCTGAAGTGGTTTTTGGCTTTCAAAAGGGGGTTTGTTCTCTTTAGAAAAATGCCATTCTGTGTTTCCCTTCGTAAGCGGTTAGGTGATTTGGTACCATTGCAGTGTGTGTGTGTTTTTTTCCCCCTCTTTCTCTTGGACATGACTTCTTAGAAGAGCTGCTATCTGTGACCTCTCTTTTGTGATCGCTGCCCTGAGACGTAGTTTCCTGCAGCAGGATGGTTATCAACAAAATTGTGTGTGGCAGCATCAGGGAGGAAAGACCTCGTTTTGTCACACAGTGTCCCGACAGATTACGTTGTCTCCCAGACTTTTGGCAGCTGTTTCCTCTGATGCTGGGTACAGGCCTTCTGAGAAGCCGAGTGTCTGTTTCTTTCCTCGTACACTTTCCGAGGACGAAAGTGCTTTTTGTGAAGGAATTCATATTGAAGCTGCGTTTTCAGAATGCCATTTTTGGCAGGATCTCAGCGTCTACACCCACCCCTCTGGTCCCCCTCTACCATCTGAGGCAAGATGAAACCGATGTGATTTCAGCCTTTAAAAAGAAAGAGAACGCTTTTCCTAGAAGTAATAAGAAAACCGAAATGGAGCAGCGCCCCAAATCTCAGAGGGTGCAATCGCAAATAACATGCCCGAGTAACATGAAGCCAGTTTCTTAGAAATGCTCGAAGGCCATTTGGACGTTTTTGTGTTTTGCTTCTTGGTTTATACCTCTTTTCATTCTCTTTAATCTTCAGAGATAGGGACACACACACACACACACACACACACACACACACACACACACAGATGCATGCACATGCTTGTTCAGTGGGGACGGGATAAATTAATATCTTTCATGGTTTGACCAGGCTGAACATCTGGTGCTGCACATAATTTCTTCAGCGTCGCTCTGGATAAGGGCCTCTGATAAATGCTGTAAATGCCGTGTTAGTGCACTGCTGCCATAACATTATGACCACTTACATGTCGGTCATCATCTCATGTATTCACAGTGACCGTAGGTTATTTTAGCAGCAAGTGACTATTTGAGGGACTTCAGGACCAAATAGTCAAGGCGAGATGACTGTGATCATTGCATCTCCAAAACTTGTGGGATGTCATTGGTTGAATAGGGTCCACTGTGGATGTGATTACTGTGATTACTATCACTCAGGATTTGTGTGGAAGTGCGAGACTTTTACTCTGACATCTCGAGTCATGGTTGCCCAAGGCTACTGTAGCTGACATTGCTGAAAAGGTTTATGCTGGTTCTGAAGTGTCAGAAAACACAGTGCATCACAGTTGGTTGCATATGAGCCGTCTCTTCAGATCAGTCAAGCATCAGAACTGGACCACAGAATAATGGAAGAAGGTGGTCTGGTCTGATGAATCTTCTATATTCGTGTGTCTGGCTGGGAAAAACATGGCACCATGATACATTATGGGAAGTTGTTGTGTCCGTCTGATACTCAGCTCA
Organism: Denticeps clupeoides; assembly: GCF_900700375.1. NCBI lineage: Eukaryota > Metazoa > Chordata > Actinopteri > Clupeiformes > Denticipitidae > Denticeps > Denticeps clupeoides. The sequence goes on from NC_041713.1 coordinate 13,807,489, forward strand.
ATGTTCTGCTGGGAAACCAGCAAAGGTGTTACTCTGTTGGATGTACTGGGAAAACAAATATTTGAAGGTTTCATTGAGATTTTTAAATCATGAGATTTTGAAGCTCACAGGTGAACATTTTGTTAATTCCTTTCATATATAATAATGTATAGGAATATATTTAGCATTTATAACAAACAACGCAGTTGATTCCTGTTGCCTCATTCTTGTCTGTGTTAAAAATGGCTTTCAGGCCAACACAGGTGTGCGCCGCTTCACCAAACCCGTGGAGAGCCTGGAGCGCTCGCTAGAGATGAACCGCCAGCGCGGCCGCAAGAAGACCCAGAAAAGGCCCAACTACAAGAACGTGGGGGAGGAGGAGGAGGAGGAGCGAGGCGGGCCGGAGGAAGGCTCTGAGGAGGAGAAGGGTAAAGGTACAGAAGTTAGCTCAAAGAGCAGCAGGACGAGTGGGGACACGGAAGGTGAGTGGAAGCAGAGGAGTGGCCCTCCATGACCCAGCTGAGGGTCCATTTCTCCCTGCCCACTTTGTTCAGTGAACGAAACCAAACCCACCCAGGCTGTAAATTACACAGGTGAACTCAGGTACAATTATTAGCTTATTTCTCTGTGCAACCCAATAAAGCACCTAAGTGAATGCAGTCATTTTTTAGAACGTTTCCTGCTAATAAGTGTGCTATCTAATGAATCTGGCCTTTGAGGTAATCAGCCTTTTGCTTCTTTCATTGATCCCGGCTGGGTGGAATGGACCCTGCTCCTGCCATGACTTGATCCTCCATGAATCATTCCTGAAGCTGTGGTGCTTCACTCACCAAACTGGCTGCAAGCGCCCACCAGGTTGTCCTTATTAGGCATTTGTTTACCAAAAAACATAAAGAGAATTTTTGGAATATTTTTGCATATGGATGGATGAGGTAGATTACTCTGTTTAGTTCTTCTAAAACAATAAATGTTTTAGATTATAACCAATTTAAGCATAGTCTGAAAATTCCACTTTTAAATTTAAAATTTAAATTTTAGGATATTTTCAGCAAACAGATTAAATTTGGATTGCAGAAGTCTTAGAAGAAATTAATACTACTTAGTTTCAAAACACAACAGTGTACTTAAACTTAAATTAGCCAAACTAGTCAAATTTACCAACTGGTAACCTGCTATCCATGTACTAGTCTCCAGTAAATGTAGAAAGCGTGTGCTTTTTCTGTCATATAGCTAATGCTGGAATTATTATCTACTGTTAAAAAAAACAAAGATCACGGTACATACCAGAGATCCCAAAGAGTAGCTAGAACAAAACTGAAACCAGTTCTGATATTCTGTCAGAAGTGCACATGCACAACTGGATATTATATAGGTAATGGTTAAATAGTTAGATTTCAACAGCTTTCAAAGCTGTATCAGGCCAGTTTGGGGAGGAATCACTGTTTTATGCTTCATACGTAGTCCCTCTCAGGCCTACTTCATCCTGTGCTCTCCACCTCTCCGTCTCGCCATCTCTCCCCTCTGTGTGTGGTCTCTATTTGCCAACCTCATGTCGCACCCATTTTGCATCAATAAACTCAATCAAGTTACAGCTGACTTTGCCGCACCCAAAAATGAAGGCCAAAAAAAGAGCACAAGATCACTTCCAGATGTTCCAAAGGAAGCCCACAAACTCACATTCTAGCCCTTCACCAGTGATCAGTTTTCCCCACCACTGCTGATGGGTGTTTTTTGGGTAGGGGGCCCACTAGCAATATAGCCTAGATCAGATACCGTACACCTGCACACCTATAAACAAAAGATTTTTCTTCCAGCGATCTGGTTGATTGATTCCTGTGAAAATAGATAGATGATTAACGGTGCCACCATGCTTGCGGTCACAGCACTTTACTGCCTCTCTCGTGGTAGAGGCCCAGACTCGTGTGTGTTCTTGCCTTTCCAGGCTTTGGCATGGTGCCTTTTAATGCAGATAGACCCTTACTTTCTGTTCTTGGTTAAATAAAGTGTACAATACACTAAACATTTGGTGCTCTCAAGCTTAGGATAAAAACATCCTTAGGTTTAGGTGTAGCTGGGAGTACTAGTGGCAAACTCTTACTGTTTCAGCATGCACATCAGTATGCCAAATGCACCATTATGATGGAGTCGGTGTAATTAAAGCCGGCAGTACTGACAACACAGCAACTGGGAATGAAGGTGCTTGTCGGGTCATGACGTGGCCTGTGGAGGTGTGTGCATGGTCTTCTGGGAGGTCTGTAGGCATGTGGTAGATAGAAAAATGCGTGAAATAAAAACGAGATTCCATTTTTGTGGTGTGTGTGTGTGTGTGTGTGTGTGTGTGTGTGTGTGTGTGTGTGTGTGTGTTTGCATGCAGAGATTGAGATGGTGGTGATGGAGAAGTGCAGGATTTCAGAGGTGCCCTCTATGACTGAGCAGAACACCACCGACGAAGAGAAGAGCGCGGCTGCTTCTCTCGCTGATGGACAGCAGAGCCGGTACAACAACCCCCCCCCCCCTCACTCCTTCTATGTGCGTTTCTCAGAGAGAACATTGCACACGAATATCTACCAGCTCTGGGCATTTCTCCCATGATGCTCGGGCGGAGGCATATCACATAGCTCTGTTGTTGACCAAATGAAATCCACCTGGGTCACATTTTAGATTGAATCAGAATGACTCATTCAGCGACACGCTATGTTGCCCTAAAATCGAAGGGGAAATAACATTTACTGGTTTGAGGCTAAGTTGCTTCCAGGGAACGGGCTGCTCTCCAAAATCATCCAGAAGAACAGCGATCAGTTTCAACAGGGTGGCGCCTGTGCGATTAGGCAGTTCTCATGTGAAAGTGAAAAGTGAAAGTGAAGAGATTGTCTGCAGATACACTGCAGCACAGCACACAGTGCACACAGCGAAATGTGTCCTCTGCTTTTAGCCGTCACCCTTAGTGAGCAGTGGGCAGCCATGAAAGACATCTGGGGGGCAGTGTGTGGGGACGGTGCTTTGCTCAGTGGCACCTTGGCGTTTGCGATTCGAACAGTCACCCTTCCGATTACGGGTCCACTTCCTGCTAGGCCACCACTGCCCCATGTGTGTTCTCTCATGTGTGTAAACTTCAATCGAATGTCCTCTGTGTTTGGGTGTGTGACAACTGAAATGTGGCCTCTTGTGTATTTTAACAGGCCCTTTTTGGACATGGTGTACAACGCTCTTGACTGCACGACAGATGACTATCATGCACTCTTTGTCCTCTGCCTGCTTTATGCTATGTCCCACTGCAAAGGTACAGGCTGTTCTCTTTCAGCTCCACCCTGCTCCCAGATCCCAGAGCAGTGTTGTGTATTGTCAGCTAATTCAGAACATCCAAAAAAATACCTCTGGGCCCTGGGCTTTTAGTATTAGTGTATGCGGCGTGGGCTGGGTGTCACAGGTTTATTATTAACCTTTAGGGTAAATGTCTTGTCTTGTGTCTAAGACCAAAAGTGAAACCATCCTACGCCTCTTTAACGCCTGTAATGGAACTGACCATTGGGGGTGGAAAGTGTGTCAGAGGCTTTTTTTTTTTGTGTGATATTGGGTGCAGGCATAAACCAAGAACTGCTGCAGAAGATCCAGCTGCCAGTGCCAGATCAAGAGAGGAGCTCATATAGCCAAGTGCTGGTGGAGAGGCTCATTCGAGTGATGAACCAGGCAGCACAGCCAGGTACACAGAGCTGCCCAGGAATGAGTGTGTACAGCTGTGGGTAGAGACCTGGCAGTGGTCACAGTCTTGTGTTAGTTCACACTGAAAATGAACTAGTTCATAGAAATTAACATGAACTAGTTCCATTTACATCTCTTTTTTTTATTTTTAAAAATTAAGATCACAATTCCAAAACGAATTAGTTGTTGTAATAAATAAGCCACTATTCTTTTTATGTCTACTTTTTTTCGTCACAAATGTGCAAGTAAACTGGCTTTAGCAGATGCATATGTTCCACCATTACAAACTGCACAGAATTGACTGTGCATGCATGTGCAGAATGGTATAGAGTCATAATGCAGCTGCTTTTAATACAGTACAATTGATGCAATTTATTAAATAAATGGATTTGTTCAATTCGTGTTCACATAAAATATGAATGTGTTAAATGAACATTCATGGACAAGACACTAAATAATAAATTTATTTTGTTGATACTTCATGGGAGAAATGTGAAACTAATTTGTGTGCAAAACTAATAAATATTTAGTCCAATTTACAGACCTATCATTATAAGACATTTACTGTCATCATAAGGTTTTGGTGCATAATCGTTGTGCTATTTATATATTGCAACCATACTAAAGTTTTAAAGTAAAGTGAAGTGATTGTCACATGTGATACACAGCAGCACAGCACACGGTGCACACAGTGAAATTTGTCCTCTGCATTTAACCCATCACCCTGAGTGAGCAGTGGGCAGCCATGACCGGCGCCCGGGGAGCAGTGTGTGGGGATGGTGCTTTGCTCAGTGGCACCTCAGTGGTACCTTGGCGGATCGGGATTCGAACCGGCAACCTTCTGATTACGGGGCCGCTTCCTTAACCGCTAGGCCACCACTGCCCCTACTAGCTTCAGGATTTGTTGTTCATTTAGATCTGATGGGGCTGTCTTACTTTACAGCCTTCAAAAAAGGTTTCTAATAAAGTGTTCATGTAAGTGAAGCATCGCAAATGATTCACATCTGTTGGTGTGTTTCAGATGGAAAGGTGCGTCTGGCCACACTGGAGCTGAGCTGCTTGCTCTTGAAGCAGTCTGTGCTCTCTAGTAGTCAGTGCATAATCAAAGATGTTCATCTAGCCTGTCTGGAGGTGAGTGTATGTGTGTTGATATGAGAGCTAAAAGCTGTAATGCTCATCCTTTTGTCTGGCGTCATCAACATCATGAGCATAGAATTCTTTATTTCTGGTCTTGTGAAGGAAATGTCTTAGAAGGAATGGGTTTTTCTTGGCTAATTTTGGCTAATTTATTGTAAATGCACAACCATCTCAACGTGTAGCAGGTGGAAAATGACAGTGTCTCATAATGAAATAAATGTTTGCTTTTCCACGCTAGTAACTTCTCATTCTTGACACTTTTCAGGGAGCCAGAGAAGAGAGTCTTCATCTCCTACGCAGATTTTACAAGGCATGTGCCTCTTTAAGAGTTGACGCTTGCATTCTTATTCCACTAAAGTAGATTTTGTCAGGATGTTCATACATTTTTGGACCATTGACAATAAGGTGCCTGTTGAGGTAATATTTAGGGTGGGGGGGGGGGATTTGCTAAATGTTTTGTTTGAAATGGTCTTCAGTTCCTACTCTTGCATAAGTCTAGATGATCCAGTATTGCTGCAAGTTGTCCCAGCAGCATAGTGAAAGAAAGGGCTCCCACCACTTCCCATGAAAATAAATGTGAATAATCACTGAAATGTGTGTTTGTGAAAGATTAAGGTTAAGATTAGGACTAGAAACTCCTGAAACGGTAGTTACACAAAAAGAGTGTGTATGTGTGTCCTTGTAATTAATTTAGTTACCTATTGAAAAAATGTGAAACTATGGGAGGTGATATATTATTACAGTCTGACTGAAGATGTGTGAATTGCCATCATATTGTCACTTTTGCAGTTCCTGAAATAAACTCTTTTTACTGAAACTGTGCTCATTTTACAGGGAGAGGACATTTTTCTGGACATGTTTGAGGATGAGTACAGGAGCATGACGGTAAAATGTTCCAATCCCTATCCTCTCACCACGTTTTGCCCTTCCCTTTTTAACACGCTCAAAACAATTTCCCAGTTATTTTTTTCCCCCCATATACAGTGAAATGATTAATCTGGAGGTGTTATGTGCCCATTGATCTCCAGTTAATTCCCTGACTCATACAGACTCATACATTTGTAAGTCTGTGATCCACTAAAAGGAACAGGAAATTGTCTTCTAACTCTGCTTATTCTCTTCCCATCCTGCAGAGTAAACCCCTGAATGTGGAGTACCTGATGATGGATGCTTCAATCTTGCTACCTCCCACGGGAACGCCGCTAACTGGCATCGACTTTGTGAAAAGGCTTCCTTGTGGAGACGTAGAAAAAACACGCCGGGTGAGGCCCACACTCAAACATACCATTATACTGCTGGATGAATTACAAAACTCAATTAAAACAGCAGGTGTTGTATGTAGTAGTTAGAACCTCTCGTATCGGATACGATATTATGGGCAGGTAGGCAGTTTGGACCCACCTGAAAAAAATGTGCTGCTCTGTCTACTGGAAATACACGAAACAAAGTAAACTGCGTTTGGAGTGTAATGTAACAACATAGTCTTACACTGTAATGTAATGCATGTGAACGCGTAGGCACAGCTACTTGCCTGGTCACAGTTGCACGGATTCACTGCAACCCTCCCAGCCTCAAGTATGCTAAGTCCTTGTCATTGTACTAAACACACACTATATATGGGACTAGAGGTCTGCAGCGTATTCAGATTTCAACACAATCCTCAGTGGGTTACAGCTGGTCCCACATCTGAACCAAAATAGATGGTGTGCACACAGCCCCACACTCCCACAACTGTCACATTTTTTTTCCTGGAGAAGACAGACAGACAGACAGACAGACATATACTGTGATTTTACTCAGTAAAGGTGGTGGGCATGGCACAATGAAGAACTGCTGGGTCACAGCTAGGGTCCTATTGTTAATTACTGTCGGGATATTCCAGCATATTAAATAAACATATAGGGCATTATGATAAGCATGTTCTACTCAAATTGTTCTGGTGTATAACCAAATACAGGCATGTATTGGGTACCTGTTCAAATTGTGAGAATCAGAATAATTGGCCAAGTGTAGTAGCACACACATACACACACACAAGGAATTTGGTTCCATTGTCTCTCAAACAGCACAATATAAACATTATGTAATATAAAGAAAACAAATATATAGTATATAACAGTTGCAATCTTATTATGAGCACTAAACACAGATTATAAAGAAGATAACACAAGCTTAAAGGGCAATTAGCAGAAATATATGTGGAATATGTTTAGCAAAGTGTAATGTTAATATGGCCATCTATTAAAAAGGGTGATGTGGAATCAGCACAATTACTTGAATTTGAAATTCTTAGTAAGTTTCTCTCTCTCTCTCTCTCTCTCTCTCTCTCTCTCTCTCTCTCTCTCTCTCTCTCTCTCTCTCTCTCTCTCTATCTGCAGAGAGAACTTGATTTTTTGTCTTTCAGCCTTTTACTACCAAGAATGTTATCAGTTCAGGGTTTCTGAGACGCTCCACATGATGTGACGCACAAGCAGTGATTTCACCCACCCATTATGTGTTTGACCTGTTTTGTGTCTCTCTCCTTTTGCAGGCTATACGTGTATTCTTCATGCTGCGTTCACTGTCACTGCAGCTACAGGCTGAGCCGGAGACCCAGCTACCGCTCACTCGGCCGGAGGACCTCATCAAGACCGATGATGTCCTGGACCTTAGTGAGTCCTCATTGGGATTGGCAGAAACACTTAAAGGAGGGAGCAAGTAATTTGCTTATACCAAGTGATTACTTTCTGCCATTAAAGTCTAGTCTTGTAGAAGGACCCTGTTGAATGTCACGGGGCTTATTAAACCCAATGTTCAATTTGATTAGTGCACCAAAGTGGAGTTTCCCTTCTACAGCAGAAATCAGATAATCAGAATCAGAACAAGATGATCACTGGTGGCTTTTTACACCGTGGAGTGTCATAACCTGATCTCTACCCAAGCAAAAAAAAAAAAAAAACTCATCAAACCCAAATAAGGGTCTCTGATCCTGTCATATTTAATGCGGTGAGCCCAGTGAGAAGATGTACTACAATGAGTGGATGTTGTGCTGTAAAAACCAACCACTTTCGTTTCAAAACCCAAGCCACATAGCCGCAAACATCCCCCATGTCTTACCACTCCCACCTTCGTGCTCCCAGATCCCAGGTGCTGTCGGTTTATAAGTACTGAAGGCTCTCTGATAACAAATGTGACTCACTAATTCCGTAGTAGCTGCGTGGTGGGGCGGGGCTTGCTAATGCTACCAGTGCTGGTAACACAAGTAACCACAGCTGCTAGTTCATCCAGCGTGGGCTGGAGAACACTTGAGCTCTGCTGCCTTTCCAGTACACACCTCACGCTCTTACTGTAAAGAACTCAGTCCCTGAAGCCCACGTACCCACAGACACTGTGCTAGGTGAGCTTGATATGGTAGGAGGAGGGGTGTTGCTAGCATGCTAATGCTCCACTGCATCCGGTGCTCGTCTGGCCTGTGAATGCCATAGAAATTATGTTAGCCTAGGTTAAACTGTGCTTGTGAGACAGAACATTTTGTGCTTTAGAGGAGAGCAGGTGTTATCAGCTCACCTGAAGCTCCCATCAGTGGGAGTGAGATTAAATCTTTTAGGGGCGGAGTCACTCAAAATGTGGTCACCCAGCCTGTTCTCCCAATTTACATTTATATTTACGGCGTTTAGCCGACAGCCTTTTCCAGAGTGCCTTACAATCAGTAGTAACAGGGACAGTCACCCTGGAGACACTCAGGGTTAAGTGTCTTGCTCAGGGACACAGTAAGTGGGGTTTGAACCAGGGACTTTGGGGTCTTCTGGTTCATAGGCAAGTGCGTTACCTAATAGGCTACTACCACCTCTATTTATTTTTGTTACTGTGCTATTACTTTACCTGTTATTCAGAAACTAATTAAAGGTTATAATAAGAAGTCTTATAATAAAAGACATTTGGTCTAATAAGATTTTTTTGTAAATAAAATCCATTGACCCACTGTACAGAGAGTCAAAGTGAACTGTATTGTCACCTCAGCTGTATAGCAGTATATATAGAGTGTACAAGGCTCAGATTAGACTATGCAGTGTATATAAAGTGTGAATTTGACCTTCAATGATTAATTGAAAATGTGAACAGGCAATAAATACTAGAATGCTATAAAATGCTTTAAAAGAGGATATCTATAGATGCTCTCTTTTTCCTGATTTCACTGTCTCTATTGCTGCCTTTGTCACCATATGGCAACCTTTTTAGGGGACTTACCCTTAAAATGCAATGACAAATGTGTGCATAGCTAGTATATAGAACATAAGTGAAATATGAGTTACCTGTTGATCTCTCGAGCAAGGTTACTGTCCATTCAATCAAGCCGTCTACTTGAGATAAAGGGCAGAATGTGAACTGGAAACAATTGTGAGAAAGAACACTGGAGTGAAATTAGCTAATTTTCTTTATGCTCTTTATAAGGCTGGACTATCTTTTTGGCATCACAATTTATTCAGTACCCTAAAGAATGTGTGAGAATTTGAAATATTTCTGCAATTAACTATGGAAAAAGGTCAAACCAATCTTGGCAGCAGTTAAGTGGGTGTGATAGTGACAGATGGTGCCACTCAGTCTCGCTATTTTTACCCAACCAGGAAATGACAGGTACACAGTTTCACAGCATCTGCCTTTACTAGCACCTTTATACAAACTTCACAAAATGGACCCTTTTTTTTTTGGTTCCACTTCTGCGTATAAACAAATGCCCTGACGCAGTGTGCCCATCATGCAAGCATTTTTAAAATTATGTAAATAGCATTAACTTTGTTTAACTCTGGATAGCTAAGTGGTTCGTTTTTCCCCGTTTCATTGTCACACAGTGATCCCCTGCATTTAGGCAAAAGACCATCACATGCCTCCTCCACATCTTGTGAAGTCAGCTGACCACTTCTTCTCAGATATGACTGTTTCTACTCATCTGAGGGAATTGAAGCAAGGCATGAGAGGACGTTCCCTAGGTTGTGCTCATCTAACATCTAGTGAATCACATTTTTGGAGGTTCCACAATATAGATGTCTAAAAGTGGCACCACCACGTTGATGGACAGCCCCTAGCTTTCATTGAACTTTCCTGTCATGTGGTCTCGGGGTGACAGTGGTTGATCACAGGATGACTTTCTTTCGATCTTTAATTCAATCATTGCCCACGCTTACATTAAGTGTGGGTTTGAGGTGGCCCACGCTGAGCAGTTTTCTTCTGTTTTTTCAGGGAGAATGAGAGGAAACAGGCCCTTTTGTTTCCCTCTTTTTTAGAAAAGCCGTCAGTGTGCTGACCCCGCCTGTAAGCAGAAGCGATTCTGCACCAGGTCGCCAGCTGACCGCTTGTGGGCTGGGATGATCTCATGCTGCTTCTGTTTTAGCTGTGGTTGTCAACACTTTCTGTTGCCTCGAGCTTTCAGGGAAACACTGCTTCCATGGTATTTGAGCTGTGGGGAGAAATTGAATGGTCAGTCAGAGTAACAGGGACATGGCAAATATTTATACTTGGATGCAATGTCAGTCCAGAGAGGAAACGTAACCCTAAACTTCTGCAGGGCCACACCTATTCCCATCTTTTTATTCCATGTTGTCACTGCAGTAATGATGTGTAGTAAGTGATGTTATGCAGTTGGTCCTGATTCCAGATGTTTTAAAAGGTTAGATTCAGCTCATACTCTGCTGACATATTTCAGATTGACATGCCCACCAAAAACTCCAGTTCACAGCATATTAAACCTATAATCCCTCCCCTGTAAACGCCTCTGCCATTTATTAAGCCTATCTTTCCATTGAATGCAATGAACCTTTAGAACTTACTTTGGTGGCTTGTTTTTGCTTGTATTTTGCCAGATAATAGTGATCTTATTGCCTGTATGGTGGTGAGTAAAGATGGAACACAGGCCCAGCGTTTTCTGGCAGTGGATATTTACCAGATGAGCCTGGTGGAGCCTGAGAGCAAACGTTTGGGCTGGGGCGTCGTCAAGTTTGCGGGGCTTTTGCAGGTAATGCACACACATTCAAGGTCCCATTGTCAAGAGAATGTCAAAGAATGATCAAAAATTTAAATCTAGAACCATGCAAGTTTTTGAAGCTCACCTAGTTTGACCTCAGGCCTTTTCACTTACATCAATTTAATTTTTACATCAATTTCAATTCCAAACGTCTAGCAGCAGACCCATCAGCGAAAATTGTTATGAGAATAAATTCCAATAAATTAGATCCAATATTTATGAAAGGACTTCCTGCACCTGGAGTACTTACTGGAAGTGAAGCTGATATCGCCAGCCGTTGGTCTGACACCAAGCTTCTTGGCATCCTGCTTTGAGGCCACATCCTGAGGTCAATGGCTCTGGAATGAAAACAGTTTCCCGATTTCCTTGCAGCAATCGAGTTGAAGGAGCAGTGCATCAATATTAAATTTCATTGCTCCCTGTGGGTTTCCATATCACTTTATACTTTTTAAGGCTGATGTGTTTTAAATGTGTTGAAGTTAACAGATGTTTGACAGTGTTTTTTAACATTAACAGCACAGAGTTTGTAGGTAGATAGACCTGTGAATCCCTTTGATCAATTTATCAATGCGGGCAGTGGTGGCCTTGCTCTTAAAGAAAAGTGGCCTGGTATTCAGAAGGTTGCTGGTTCGAATCCCGATCCACCAAGGTGCCACTTTCGTTGTGTGCACCGTGTACTGTGCAGTGTATCACAATGACAATCCCTTCGCTTTCACTTTTTAACTTCACCTTCACTGAATAGCCTGAATAAGGAACTGCACAAGGCATTTATCAGCAACTTCAATTGATCAGATACAATGTCACGCAAATATATCAGCATGTTCCTTGCACAAGGAAGTGCTATTTTTAAGGGAAACACTTCCACACCCTAGTATTTTCCCTCACATGTTGAGTTACCTAATCCCATACGCCCAAGTCCACTAGTTATTTTGGTGGCCTTTTTTTTTTTTTTTTACAGTGTAATTAATTAATGTTTATTATTAATTTTATTTTTTTGAGAGGTGGACTTGACCATTTTTTACCAATTAAATTGTTTACAAAACTCCCGTTCCCTCCACCCAGCCAAACTCAGCACACTCATGGCCACAATGCTATACTGGGAATGGCTCAACGTTATCCTTAAAGCCTATTGGCTAATTGCACATATTTAAAATAAAATGTGAAAAAAAAATACATAGGCCGTTTTTTTTCCCTTTAGCTATTTATGTCAGTGGACGTTGACTGGAAAGTGTGTGCGCACTATAGTTGTTGCAACAGTTGTCAAAAACAAACTTTAGGAAGAAGAGGTGCATTCTACAACTTTTCTGTGTTTCGATCTGTTTGATTTATATCCTACTTCTCACGATACATGGGTCACAACAATCTATCATATATATACTGCAATATTCTACAGTTGACCAAAAATGTAAAAACAGAGCTGATATTCAAGATGGTGGATTGCGTTACATTAATAATTCTTCCAAAACAACATAACTCGCAACTAAATTTTGGACTACATTTGTATTCAAAAATAGTAGCCATACAATATCACCACGTAAAATATCATGATATATTGCTGTATTGATTTTTTTCTAACACCCCTATTGCATAGTGAGCATCAGTCAGACACAGTACAATGCTCCCACATGAACTTGACACTACCGGGTATTTGTTTTTCATTGCATAGATCTGCCTCAGTTATTTGTCTAGCTATGTAGCTATGTATTGGGAAAATACTGATCTGGTTGAATATGAATATATTGATCAGGGCAATTGTGCCTCTTCGTGTGCTACTTCACCATCGGTTGCGTCTTATTACAGGATATGCAGGTGTCAGGGGTGGAGGACGACAGCCGGGCCTTGAATATCATAATCCACAAGCCCACATCCAACCCCCATGCCAAGCCCCTGCCCATCCTGCAGGCCAACTTTGTCTTTGCAGATCACATCCGCTGCATCATCGCCAAGCAGCGACTGGCCAAAGGCCGCATCCAGGCTCGCAAAATGAAGATGCAGAGGATAGCAGGTGAGAATCGTGTTTATGTTTTTGAAAGTATTATTTGTTTGGAGAATTGGCAGGTTTTCTTGTAGTGTGCTCTGTTATAGCATGCTTGCTGTACCTTTTCCAGTAAGGCCCTTGATGCATCCAACTAAATGTTGCCAAAATTGCTCTGTTGTCTTTTAATGCCTCTTCTCTTGGTTAGAAGTGTCCTTGCAGCTGAAGGAAACAGTTTGTTTTTGGAGGGACATAATAAATCATGTATTGATTAAATTAAAGTTGGTAAAGATGCTCAAGCCTTCATGTGGCACCACTTCATGTGCTACTGCCACTCTGTTTTCAGGCTGGTGACCAAATCGTAGTCTCCACACTAGCATCATTTTCAATAATGTGTGTGTGTGTGTGTGTGTGTGTGTGTGTGTGTGTGTGTGTGTGTGTATATATAATTTATGTAACCCCTCTGAGTTGACATAACAATGACATGGATTTTGCATTTCTAGGTGCCAGTCTCATGGCACAGGAAACAGAAGTGTGAATTGCGAGATGTGGTGATATGGATCTTGTTTGTTCCTGTCCGCTAGCTCTCCTGGACCTCCCTGTCCAGCCCTCGTCTGAGGTACTGGGTTTCTCTCAGACGTCCTCGTCCTTGTCCCCCGCCGCAGCATCGCTGCCCTTCCGCTTCTACGAGCAGTCGAGGCGCGGGCATGCCGACTCCAGTGCCCAGCGCTCTGTCTTTGACAAAGTTCCAGGTACACAGAGACCCTGGGTGAATGATGATTTAAAAAAAATATGCTTATGAAGATATTCTTGCAATGCTCGTTTGAGAGCGGAATATATTTTAGTTCTAATGTATTAAATGGCCTCATCGCACATGTTTAGACACAGCACTCATCACCCGTTTGAAATGAGTCACGGCCCAGAGTTTACAGTGCTTCAGAGCTCCAGCTAACTATGTTCAAACTTTTTTTCTTTTTATTTTCATATGTGTTTTATATTCTAGTTGTGCTTTCTGTTGAACACTGTATTCGTGAAACTTTGATTTTCTGATTAAAAGAACCAGTTTCGGTACTTAGTAGTTTCACAGTGCAGCAACTATAGGAACTGCTGCCTGTTTTCTGAGGAAGGCTGGGTGCACTTATTTTCGAGTTTCAGGTCCACAAGCTGAACCCTGTTCTGAATTTAGAAGCTTTTGTGGCTTTTGTTGATGACGTCAGACACTCGTTTATCTTCATCTTTTAGGTTGATGGAGCATATGGAATATGACTTCTTCAAAACTCAAAAGCGACGTATCTATTATTACAGTTAATATAATGTGTGATTGTGTGTGTGTCTGTTGTGCATGACAGGGGCAGAGGACTGGGAAACGTCAAGTCTGGATAACAGCTAGTGCTTTTAAAATACCAATAGTTCATTTTTTAAAGAGCGTCTGTGACACAGAGCTGAACCCTGACCAAGGTGATTTATTTTTCTTGAAGTGTTTGCACCAGAAGATATGAAAAGTTCCTCTCAGGAGAAGGTCCTGTTTTTGACCCAGTTCATTCTTCTTATTTTTGGCCATACAGTGGTACAGCTGGTACTGTAACCAAAACCAAAAGCTCACAACCATTCTTCCATAAATGGCCCTATTGCTAACCAGTCATGCTGGTGAAGTCCTAATATCTACACGGTGGGTTCTGCTCAGCGGGCGTACAGTGCCGTTAGCAGAAGTGAATGAGTAAAACCGAGTGTTTTGCTCCTCTGCTCTAGGTAAAGCTCTTGTTCTTCCAGGAACCGCTGGGCAGCTGCCAGCTGCTTCAGATCAGCTTCAGTGGTGCAGAGGTGTGTGTGTGCGCGCGCGCGTGTGTGTGTGTGTGTGTGTGTGTGTGTGTGTGTGTGTGTGTGTGTGCGTGAGCGAGCTTGCACTTCATGTGAACGTTGGAGATTTCCACAGCAGTGATCCAAATCATTAGTGTCCTACTGGCTGACCTCATCTCTTAGTATCGCAGTGACTGCATAGGCCATGGCTCTTGGCTTGACTGTGCACCATGCAGAGGTGTGAACCGGGTCTACACTGAAGCAGGACTGACTTTTATTTTATCATTTCATTTTTAAACATTGCTGTGGTTGTGACCTGAAAGCGTTTGAAAAGTTTTTTCCCAGTATGCTAAGCTGCCAAAAGATCCTTAGTGACCTTTCTTCATCTGAATCTGTGCAGCAGATTCATACAGAACATCTCCTGCATGTGTCTCTGGAATGTGCTCTGATGGACATCGCATCCAGGGAGTGTTCTGCAACGCCACAGCTTTTGTTTTTTCTGGATTTATAGAAATGGAAAGGAGGCTGTAACTACCCACCCACCCCTTTTTGTAGACGTTTAACTATTTCTAACACTGGAAGATTAATTATGCGTTTCTTTTTTTATTAATAATTTTAAGAGACCTTGATTGACCTCACTTGATGTGAAATGATTTCAACCTTTTGGCCATTTAATCCCTTTAAACCTTATATCACACACACAATGTAGAGCAGTGTCGTCCTCCACCAACGCAACCCTAATAGCCTTTAACACAGGGTCTCTGTGGCCATTACAAACGCCACCTCTTGTTAAAGTCGTCTCACGTAGCCGCTACTTAAACAGACATGCAGATAGATCATTGGTGCTTTAATTCCTGCAGTGTGATTAATGAAATGGCGAAATATGGGGTCCAGACAGCAGTGACTGTACGGGTATATACACTCCTCAGAAAATGATTAATATAAATTGAAGTCGAAACGAAATAATCATACAAAGAAAAAACATTATATTTCTAAATACATTATCTCTCATTTCGCCGGGAGCCCAAATGGCGAAGCCACGACTATAAGTAGCAAGAGGAAAAGGCAGGAGGACTCCTGTGTTGTGTTAAATAAATAAAGTAACACTGGATGAATTTGAATAGGTGATTTGAACACATGATTACCAGGAATTGAGAAGACATTTTTGTGTTTTAGTTAGAAGCAGCCTATAACAGCGGTTACCCTGGAGATGTTTCTGAACTTTTGCATTTTATTTATGGTGCAGGTTTTGCCGTGGCACATAGTGTTTCCCAGCATGGCTCCTCTCCTCTCTCCTCTCCCTCGCCCCCCTCCAGCGGCAGTGGCAGCACTGGCCAGTGCGACTCCATCACCACCAGTACCCCATCAGCAGGTAACACACCTGATCACACAACCCACTTCAGGGACACGGTTACACACACACACACACACACACACACACACACACTTATTCCTCCTGTATTGATGTTCAGAAACAGAAAATGGGACACATACATCACGCACACACATGCAACATAGAAGAAGCATACTTGCACTTAAACGCAGCATACAGGACGCATACTTGCACACACACGCAGCATACAGGACGCATACTTGCACACACACGCAGCATACAGGACGCATACTTGCACACACACGCAGCATACAGGAAGCATACTTGCACACACACGCAGCATACAGGACGCATACTTGCACACACACGCAGCATACAGGACGCATACTTGCACACACACGCAGCATACAGGACGCATACTTGCACACACACGCAGCATACAGGAAGCATACTTGCACACACACGCAACATACAGGAAGCCTACTTGCACACACAAACAGCATACAGGAAGCATACTTGCACACACACGCAGCATACAGGAAGCATACTTGCACACACACGCAACATACAGGAAGCCTACTTGCACACACAAACAGCATACAGGACGCATACTTGCACACACACGCAGCATACAGGACGCATACTTGCACACACACGCAGCATACAGGACGCATACTTGCACACACACGCAGCATACAGGACGCCTACTTGCACACACACGCAGCATACAGGACGCCTACTTGCACACACACGCAGCATACAGGACGCCTACTTGCACACACACGCAGCATACAGGAAGCCTACTTGCACACACACGCAGCATACAGGAAGCCTACTTGCACACACACGCAGCATACAGGAAGCCTACTTGCACACACACGCAGCATACAGGAAGCCTACTTGCACACACACGCAGCATACAGGAAGCATACTTGCACACACACGCAGCATACAGGACGCATACTTGCACACACACGCAGCATACAGGAAGCCTACTTGCACACACACGCAGCATACAGGAAGCATACTTGCACACACACGCAGCATACAGGACGCATACTTGCACACACACGCAGCATACAGGACGCATACTTGCGCACACACACGCAGCATACAGGACGCATACTTTCACACACACGCAGCATACAGGATGCATACTTTCACACACACGCAGCATACAGGACGCATACTTTCACACACACGCAGCATACAGGACGCATACTTTCACACACACGCAACATACAGGAAGCCTACTTGCACACACACGCAACATACAGGAAGCCTACTTGCACACACACGCAGCATACAGGACGCATACTTTCACACACACGCAGCATACAGGACGCATACTTTCACACACACGCAGCATACAGGACGCATACTTTCACACACACGCAGCATACAGGAAGCCTACTTGCACACACACGCAACATACAGGAAGCCTACTTGCACACACACGCAACATACAGGAAGCCTACTTGCACACACACGCAGCATACAGGAAGCATACTTGCACACACACAAAGCATACAGGAAGCATACTTGCACACACATGCAACATACAGGAAGCCTACTTGCACACACACGCAGCATACAGCATACGTGTGTGTGTGTGCAAGTATGCGTCCTGTATGCTGCGTGTGTGTGTGTGCAAGCCTACTTGCTACTCTCATGTACACACAGGCACTTTAAACCAAATTCCAACTACATGATTTCAAGACAGATTTGGTGTTCACAGACAGTCTTTCTTTCTTTTTCGCTCAAATAACTCGAAGTGCTAGTTTTTGTCAGCCAGCGGTTAAAATCTTGTTTTTCAAGTGGATCGTGTCCCATTTGTCACCTATATTTTGAGACAGAATGTTGTTTTAGAGACCCAACAGACCAGTCAGGGCTTTAACGATTTAATGGTTACTCATGTAATATGATCCCTTACAAGTTGAGTAGCGTGAAAATGGCCTTACTTTCATTTAGGAACTGATAGATTTTGGCAACAAACAAAAAATAAAATAGCAATTTAAATTGAAATTACAATTTATTTAACAATTTTATTGAACAATTATGCATTTTAATAGTGAAAATTAATAAAAATAAAGCAAAGAAAGTTAAATAAAAAATGTCATTAAAGAAACATTATTTTAACATAAATAAATTAAGTGTATAGAAAAATGCCATGGTGCCAATGCCTATGTTGGTACAACTTGTAAATGGTAGGTGTAATTCAGCCATTTGCATAGCTATTTTGAATTTGATTTTGATTTAGGATGTGTTTCTGTAGTTTTGTTATTACATAACCTTGCACTGGTTGTTTTTGTATTCATTAGAAGCCAAATATGTTAACAAAATTAAAGCAAATCACTCAATACTTCTTTCATTAAGACACACAAAGACCCCCACACTTCCTAACATACACAGAAACATATTACACACACATTTGCATCTCTATTCATGTGTTCTGTCTGCATTTGATAAACTGAAATGGCATTTGTATTTTTGGAGGTGTAGATTTTCTTTGTTCAATCTTTGTCAAAAACATTTTGCCTCATGCAGAAATTCAGAAATGTTGCTAGAATTTGCATGCCTGCACACACACAACTTTTAGAAGGTTTATGGTCATTTTGAAATGTCCTTGTTTTTCCTTGAAAAATAATTATTTTAATAGAACAAAATTACAAAAAGAATAATCATTGACACAGTTTGAAATCATGATGTCAAACTCACATGATACACTAGATAGTGTAGTTTTGCATGTTGTATTGCTACTTAAATCAATATCAATGTTTTCAGATGGACCATGATCACTGAAAAGGTTTTCTAATAATCTGTAAAACTTTTACAATGACAATTTATCACAGAAACACTGAATTCCATTGGAACTGATAAAGCTCCTCTCTACATGTTTGCACATATTCCATTAACAGCCATTTTCAGCTACCAGAGTCACATAAAACATGAACAACGTCACCCATTTTCACTTATTTGATGTCCTTTTAATGCACCAAGCAATTGTTTCCCCATTTCTACATGACTAAACATTTTGTGACTTTACACAGGAAGTTGCATGTCTGTATGTCTGAAAGGGGTGGTAACTGAGAGAGTGAGGTGTCTCCTCTGTGTGTGGAGACACTCAATGAACATCATGAGTGATTAAACAAATGTAAAATAAATCAGCTATAATGAAACTGTTCTGACTGTGCTGTTGATGTGAGTTATCCAATGAGCTGGCAGCATGACATCATCGATGGGAAAGACTGTTGGCATGACTGTGTTCACTAATGGGAGAAATATGTGTGCCACTAAGCTCACTTACCTAAGCAGCTGTAAAGTTCTGTGTCTGGGTGTGTGTCTGTGTGTGTGTGTGTGCGCGCGCATTCACTCTCACTTTTATTGTGCAACACGGAGGCTGGAAGAATGCCAGAACAGCTTTTCAGTGGAAACGGGCGGCCACCTGTAGTGTTCTGTGGAAATTCTTTGGAAAGGCTGGATGATGGTTGTTACATTTAGAATTTTTTTCCCAGCTGGCTTCATTAAATTAAATTAAGCTTTTAGGCGCATTTAAAGGCCGCCCAATTTCTGCTGAGCATTGGTTGTATGGTCTGTATTGGTCAACTGGTAATGGGTAAGAACGTACCCAATACAGTCCAATCTTCAGTCTCTTATCTCTACACACACAAGGTGGGACTGCGGGCTGGTGTTTATGAAACAGTGGCACGGGAGAGTATTTCTACATTGGTGTTACGGCAGGCTTTATCAACACAACGGGTTTGTACCGGCGGCGGGATGGGTGGACGACAAAACTGTGGCCCTTAAACGACATTCTGGACAACTTGAAGTGAAGTGAGTGATTGTCATTGTGATGCACTGCACACGGTGACACAGCGAAATGTGTCCTCTGCTTTTAACCATCACCCTTGGTGAGCAGTGGGAAGCCATGGCAGGCGCCCGGGGAGCAGTGGGTGGGAGGGAGCTTTGCTCTGTGGCACCTTGGCGGATCGGGAATCAAACCGGCAACCACCGCCCCAGGCCACCACTTAGCTCTGCCAGCCACTTCATGTGTGTGTTTTTCCATACTTTGTCCACCACTCTTGTTTTGTCCTGATTTTCCTGAAACTGTTTCACCATTTTCAACTCTTACATGACGAAAGGTGCAGCCTGCAGCCTTTTCTTTAGTGTCACCATTATCACCAGTAACCACGATTTGTGTTTAACCTTAAGCTTAAAATGCCTCTTGCCACTGTACATTACAAATGAAAACTTTTAACATATCTATGGGCCATATTTATGGACCTTTTTAGATAGTCTAACAAATCTGTGAATTATAATTTAGAGTTTTAACAATTTGAAGTACAATTTGAAGTGATGCCAAGAGGTGCAGTTTTGGGACGTGCTGATATTAATTTCTCACAGAATTTGTTCAGTCCAGCAACTGTTTGTATTATTGTACCATAAAATGAAAGAGTTGAAAGTATTCAAAGAGTTGGAAATATTCCTCTAAGGAAGGCCTGTTTTTTTTTATTATTTTTCTTTTGTCTGTCTATAAAAACTAACCCGTCCTGTGTGCCTGCTGTTTCTTTCCTCCATATTACATGCATATGTGACCTTTGACCCCTTATGTGTCAAAGCTCTTAACACTTTTCTTGTCAATTTTGTCAACATCTACATCTGCTTCCCTCTCCCAGTCTCTCTGTGATCTACTTCTCAGGCCTGCCCTGTGATTTGTCGCTCTGTTCTCCTCTAGTCAGGTCTGGCAGGGAGGACCGGAGGTGCGTGTTTGGTCTGTCGGAGGACGACAGTCGTGGTGGCCACTGGGTTTAGAGTTCCGCACAGACCAGGCATGTCTTCTCCACGACTCTCCAGCACCCTCCCGAAAACCCCTGCCCTGCCCAACCCCAGCTCCAGCCCTAGTTGCAACCAAATCCCGTCTTTGTTTTGCCCACCCACACCCAGCGTCTGTACGCAATCTCCGCCATGCCCGTTTCACAGCCCATCAAACACTTTTCTATGCGGCTTAGAAGCTGTCTCCTAGGGCTTTGTGGCCATTGTAACAGCTCTAGAGAAAACCCTGAACCCGGGCTGCACCTTGGAGGACTGTGGGAACCAGAGGTCACTTTTCCCCAAAGCACCGTAGCAGCGGCATCATTGCAGAGTCGTCGTGTTCCGTGCGACAGCAGTGACCTCTGCTCTATTTTGCTTTTGGGAAACTGGACCCGGCACCATCCACACGTCGGCCCTCTCGCTTTCTTCTTGTCCCTCCTTTGCAGCTGCACTCCCCTCTTCACCTTCTGCATGGTGCGCATCATTTCGGCCATTCACACTGTTTCACCACTTTTTTACAAGGATCTTTATTACTTTGCCCTGGGCTCTAGTTCCTTTTTAATCTGCCTGTTCTTGTGTTGCTTTTTTAGCTAAATCTTAGGGACGTTAGTATAAATATGATTTTCACTTTTATTCACCATTTTAAAGGGGTCTCATAACAATCTTAAAGGAAAAGTTTAGCCTTTTTTCTAAATTCCACTTATACAGTGTTGTTTTGAAGGTATTCATCAGTGGCTGTACTTCTGAGAAGTCACTGCACCCTCTTGTTAGATTTAGGCCAGTGATCATCACCTTTTCTCACAAGTGCAGCCATTTGTCCTATGAGCCCTTCAGAGCCATTGATTTATTTTTTAGAGCCGTTGAAAATAATCGATGTGTGTGTGTGTGTGTGTGTGGATTGAGAGAGGCCAAACTGTTCCTTTAACCCACATTCTGGGCAAATTACCTGAGCACCGTGGTTCAGCAGCAATGGTTTTATATTGTAAGTATCTCTCTTTCTTTCTTTCTCTCTCTCTTGGACACACACGCACACACTGCATTTGACTTGCAGTTTGGAACGTCTCTACTGTACGTAGATTTGTTTGTTATGTCAGCCATGTAACTGTTCTCTGTACTGACTGTGTGTGTGTGTGTGTGTGTGTGTGTGTGTGTGTGTGTGTGTGTGTGTGTGTGTGTGTGTGTATACAGATGAAGCAGCGAGTGTGGAGCGTTCAGTTGAGGGTCCTCCTCCAACTTGGGCCCTGGCCCCCAGTCTCACCCCGGCCTCCCAACCTTCCATCTCTCTCCTGTCCGACCCCAACACAGATGCACTGAGTGTGGACTCACTGACCCTGCTGCCCCCTGCTGACCCCCCATCGCTCCGCACCTTCAGCACCCAGTCGTCCCTGCAGGACGACGCATCACTGCACCAGCCAGAGCCGGACGACACAGACACTGCACCCCCGCCAGAATCCCCGGAGGGGACTGAGCATGAGGCCGAGCCCAGAGAGGACTCGACATGTCCGGCAGAGGATCACACCGACGGACTAGAACCTGCCCACAGCACTGAGGGGGTGCAAGATGATGACCTCTCACCCGACTCAGAGAATCAACATTTAGAGGCGACGCCCGACGAGGACCGGGGCGTTTCCGATGTTGAGGAGAGCTCTGTGGACTGAGATCCAGCTTGACTTTCAGATACACTGAGCTTCAGTGGCTCGACCGATGGACCAAAAAGACATAAAACCGCCGCCGCCACCCCCCCAACACACACACACACACACACGTTTCTCCATTTATTTATTCACTGGGAACTTATGACAGACACCTTGTAATGACACACCCTCTTTCAGCCCTTCATGTGTGTCAGAAGCAAAGCACAGCTGCTTTTAGTTTGTGTGTGTGTGTGTGTGTGTGTGTGTGTGTGTGTGTGTGTGTGTGTGTGTGTGTGTGTGTGTGTGTGTGTGCGCGTGCTTTTACTGATTTAGCACTGGAGAATGTACCATGACTAGTGACTAGTGGTGCTCCGGTGAGGGCATCTTCCTGCGTCAGTCACGCACAGTCTGTGTACCCTTCCGCCCGGAGCTCTGCCCGTTCCGAACATGCTCAACATGACTCGGCAATTACGCTGGAGGCCACTTCCAGTTTTAGATACATGGTAGTGACAGTCGGCACTGATGAGGTTGTTCACCTTTAATGTCTTAAACTTGAGTCGTCTTTGTCTAGTTTTCAGGGTTGTTTTTTTTTTTTTTTTTTGCTTTGTCGTTACAGTTTTTACTGGATTTGCTTTTGGGAGCACTTACTGCCACTCGGTTCAACTGCATTTTCTCTTTGTAAAAAAAAAACAATATTCAACTGTTCAAACAGCCACATGTTCAAAAAAAAAACATTATAATAAATGACGTTGTATATAAAAATGATAATGCCTTTATTTTGACTTGACCTCTCTGGATACAAATAATGTTTATGCTGCTGCTAACGCGAAGGCCGGTTAGCATTCCAGATTTTATCTTCATCTCTGAATGCGGCCATTTGTCAATTTGAATTATTATCATAATTTGTGTTGTTACAGCAGTATCTGTGATAAGAATAAGGATCTACGTCAGATCAGTAGGTTGTGCTGTCTTTGTGCTTTTTTTTTTCTTTTCCCCCTTTTAGTTGGACGGGTTTGATGGGTTCTTCTAAAAGTTTCTTTTCAGAGAAGACACCACTGACGAAAATGAGGTCACCATAATTCAGAAGATTTGTGTATTTTTTATTTTTATTTTTTTTCACAATTTGTTTTCCTGGTAACATTAGTCACTGCTTAGGACTACAAGTAATAAGCAAGAGCGTTGTTTAAGCAATACAATTCCTCTGTGTTCACCCACAGCACATTTTCACATTCTTCTTGTTTTTGATGTACATCAATTGAAGGTGAAACCAGAAGGTGACATTTTGGGGTTTTTTTTGTTTTTTTTTTTAGTGTAAATGCTTCCTGCTTTTAACCTGTTATTGTTCAGTTGCCTACTGGAAGTACAACTCGAAGGATCTGCAATAAATTATTCTCCTTACTTCTGTCCTCTTGGTTATTTTTTGACCCGTGTTCCACAGAGCTCATTTCTGTACAAGTTGGCCTCACCAGCATGTTGAGTGCGGATGAAATGTGCTGATAGACTCACGATTGTGGAGACTTCCTGCTAAATATGCATTCCCAGGAATTCTGAGAAATTGGGCTTTGCTTCCTTCTGATGGGAACGTTCCAGGAAGTGTTGCCAGTGTTCGTATTGTCTGAGGGGAATTTTGTGAAACAGAGGAGCATGAGATCAATATTATTATGATTTTCATTGCTGCTAAACTAACTACATAGCAATAATAAGGATAATGAAATGTATAGTAATCATTAATGTTAGTAGTAGTAGATGCTGGATACTTTTTACAAAGTATTTTTTTTTAATGCATCACTAATTTATGGTCCAACAAAATCCAACAAGGACCCTGAGCAGTTTGCTTAACCCTTTTTTTACTTCTTGGTTCTGAAATCCTAGGGTGAACCAATATCCTGAAGACTTTATTTATTTAGCAGACGCTTTTATTCAAAGCGATGATGCCAGAGGGGTGAGTTGTAAGTTGCTGGTCATGAATTTCCTGTGCAGTTAGTCAACCTGGCTTTGTAGCCACCTCACCAAAACATATAGCGAAAAATCATTCCACACAATCTTGTCAGTGAGTCACAGACTGGAAATTCGCGACTGAAACATCTTTGCCCAGTTACTTCTTCTATACTTGGTTATAATACATTTTCACTTACATAAACACAAAAGAAATAAGGACACCCACAGGGTACTGAGATTAGATCTTGGTCATGTAGTTTCGCATTTCAGATACCAGTTTTCATATGCCGCTCCACTTCTGTTTCGTTCACAAACACTGGAATAAAACGAATAATCAGCTGTAGACGAGCGGATTTGAAAAAGGTCCTGTTTCAGCGGCATTGCGCCCATCACGAGGTCACCACAGAGCTTAAAATCTTGTCACTTCGCACGTTCATTAGAACTTCGACTCATTATGTATGGCACATCCTGGTGGTGAACGTGACTCTGAGAAAGCCTTCCTAAAATCGGAATCAGGAAAAGGTAGAGCGCCCGCCGACCGGCATGGACGTCATGTGATGTGCCTCACCCCATAGCTCTGCTGAGGTCTAGCAGGGTTGTTGGGAAACTTGGGTGATTTGCATTTGACAATAGTCGACTCTATGGCTGAATCACTTCCTATATTCAAATGATTTCATGCTAACGCATCTGCAAAAAAATGAGAAGAAGAAAAGATTTTTTTTTTTTTTTTTAAGGTACCAGGTAGGCCGGGCGAACCGTTTCACTCTGTTCTCTCGGTCCTTTGTTCTTACAGTATTTACTGTTACAGTGGCCACGGCTTTCTGGAGGAGGCCGTCACAAAAGTCTTTGCATGCGACTCTGCTAGAAGGCGGACTGGCCTCCCGGTGTGCAGCATCATAGTGTGGTTGTCACTGTCTGCAAGCCACAACATTAAAACCACAGTACGTTGTGCACCCCCCTTGTGCTATAAACCATCAAGGTCACTGAAGGTTTCCTGCAGTATCTGGAAGTTGTTGGATTGGACCTGGTCCAGGACTTAGATTGATTGGTACCGCTGATGGACAATTTCCCGTTCTAATTCCAGAAGTTCTTGCATTGTGTGACAATTATTCTCCTTCTGTCAGGGATCTCTGTTTCTGTGAAGGCTTGTACTTTAGCAACCATGTTTATGCAGATGAATGCTTCTTCCCATGGTGCATTTCGTCCCCAACTTGCAAAACTGAAAGTTCATCAGACAAGGCCAACTTTTTTCGCTATTATTAAAAAAAAACATTGTTGGCACTATGATAAGTGCCAACACTCACTCTCCATGCTGATGACCATGTCATAGGTTCATCGGTGGCCTTTCATCAGCTGCAAAATATATGATGCCTAATACAGGAGCCATTAGCTGTCAGTGGTTTTAATGTTGTGGCCAATCAATGAAAACCTTTTTTTTTTCCTCTTCTTAAAGCAAATCTTGCCTTGCCACTACTCCAACGCAAATGCTCTGGCCTCCCTCACAGGTTCCATCCACTAAGTGTGATATTTTACTGAAAAGCAGCCACAGGAGTGGAGAGATGAGTGGAGCAGGGCTTTCTCTGAATGGTCCCCCGGTCTGCTGGTAGCGTGGAAACGAAAAAAGAAAAAAAACGACACATCATTGATGTGTAGTGACAGGAAAAGGTGTGTTGTCATAGTAACCATTATGAGGCAGACGGTCATGTTGCGCGTCTTCCTGGAATCCAGTGTGCTGGTGTAGTGAGATGTAGTAAGTAGACAAACGCCCACCATGGGTGTGATGGGTTCATTCAAATCTCATTCTGGGTTAAAGGAAGAAAAGGAGGGACCTTTTATTACTGCTCAGTACTCTGAAATCGCATGTATGATCGCATGTATCATTATGCATCATGATTATAACACAAAATGTTACATTTCAATTCCAAATGTATGTTTGTGTTAAATCATTTATATGTACTTCAAAATGCATGACCATCATGTGGAGATGTTAATTTTTTTACAGTATTGCATAATCCCAGGGATTGGCTGCTTCCTAACCTGGGTCATGAGCAGAATGCCCCACCCCGAATTAAACTGAAAAGAAACGGCAATATTTCAGCCCCCCGTAAACTTTAGTTAAGGTCACTTACAAACACTAAGTGGGATAAAGGATTAAGCAGAGCAAGAAGAACACGAGTGCATGTGCGAGTGTGTATTGTGAGCGTGTGATCTGAAGCCAGATGCACTGTTCAGGGAAACACAACTGTCTGTTTTCCTGGAAGTGACAATACGCTTTCATGTGCGTTCCTAACCACAGTCGTGCAGGGGCAGAGCAAACGATGAAGCCTCCTCTCCACTGTACTGCAGGGCACTGGGTCAACCAGGCTTGGCTTTAAATTCAGCATAATTACAGTCACACACGTATATATCATGAAGACATAATGAAGCTGTTGATAGCATGTGAATAAATGTTACCGTAATTTACTTTGGAAGAAGATAAAATCCACCATGGTATTAAACAACACTTAAGCCGTGGTTGTCCTGTTCTCCAGACCAGCTCGATTATGAGATGCTTCCATACGACTTGTTCCAACTCAACGTGAAAAATGTTACGCCGCATGGTGGCCCGTATCTGGGATATAAGGTCACACAAGCAGGCAGTTTGAACAAATTATACCATGATAAGTATAAAATAAAATAGTCTCGGACTTCTAATTTTGGACTAACTTCAAAATCTAATCCCACATATCTGACAGCTGACCTGCTACACCTCAACACATTGCATAATGTATGTTACTTTAAGTAGACCTTGTGTACAGTAAATCACACCTGAAATACCCATTCAAAGAGGAAAAGAAAAAAAAAAAAAAAACTTCCCATACTTCCCCATTCACCATAATCACAGCTTTGTGATCTACAATTTACTTGAACTGGCTGTGCGGAGGTTACCACTCTTTCGCTTTTGCTCACTCTTCTGAGTAATCATTAGAGGGCTGGATGAGCCATTGTGCCGCTGTTTGTGGATGACGGTGTGTCTGCTTGCGGCCGGGCTCCGCCCAGTCCAACGCTCAGACACTTTTGTTTCTTGTAAACGCCCGCCTGAGCTGTAAGTGATCGGCGTCACCGGAGCGCCGCCATGCTGATGCGGGCAGTGCAGTGGAAGCGTGACCACTTGCATGAAGTTATGGTTGTGTAAATAAATGTGCGCGTCGTGCGCCGACCCACGGACAAGCAGCAAGCACAAACGGTCTAAAGTGGAGTAACAATATTTATTGTCGATATAAATCTCTAAAAATACCACATCCTGCACGGCAGGAGAATTCCCACGAGGGGCCGGGACCCCTGGATAGTGTAAACATTGTAGACGTGTGTAAACTTTCATAGTACAGTGTTCAAGTCCTGGTCCAGAACGTTTGCTACAAAAATAATCCCACTTCCCAGCAGGGACCAGCGCCAGGCCGTCCCGCCAGGTATCAAGTATCTCAAGCATGTCGTCACCGGCTGCTTAATGCGTTCCGGTCCGGTCCTTCACAGGCGGTACGGGAAGGAGTGCAGGAAGTCTTTGAGGATGGGATTGACCGGCACGCGGTCAATCTTCTCCCCGCCGCACGTCTCCACGATCGTCCGGCGGCACAGCTCCTGCAGGGACTGCAGCTGCACTTTCCTGCAGGGCCGCGTGAGGCTCTTCTTGGGCGAGGTGATGTAGTATTCCAGCAGTTTGAACAGAGACTCGAAGGACTCCTTGCTCCCGTACAGGCTGAAGCGGGACGCCTGGAAGTTGATGCGGATGCTGATGGGGCCGGAAGCGGCCCGGTAACTCAGCGTGAAGAAGACGTCCTTTTGCCGACTGTCCCTTATGAGGAACGTCCCCAGTGACTCTTTCTCCAGTTTCTGGTGGGCCTCCTCCACGGTCATGGGACCCCAGTAGAAGCCACTGCACTCCAGCATGGAGGTGGTCTGGATGATGGTTTTGTAGTCGGCCTGGTTCTTGAACGTACGGAAGTGAGTCTGGCTGTCCGGCCGGTGGGATCCGTGCTGGTGCGGCCGGGGCCGGCGTGACTGGGAGTCGGCTTCGATCCTGGCTCTGTGTTCTGCTGGGCTTCCATTCCCTTCCAGCGTACTGTTCGCTACCATCCTACACAGAAGACCAGCCTGTGTGGTCTTCCATAGCGTCCCTCCTTAATGTCTCCCAGATGAGGTTAACAGCTCTGTTAAAGCAACAGAGGGAACAGAATACACATTCACTACTTTGCATTTTGCAGCAACTTGGGCATTTTCACGAGCAACTTTGACTACATCTGTCATCCTTCTACATGTAAGATATGCATTTTTTTTACTTTCACACAGCAGCCTGAAAAGGGACATGAATCAAGCTGATAACTGGTGATATACCCCATTTACACGGGATCATCTTTTTTCATGGGGAAAAGGAGACCCATTCATTCACAGAACACTAAAAAGCTGAATTAAATAAGCATTCGCGTGGCATTAATTTTGCACGACTGCAGCGATCGCGGGGGCCCGCGGACTCGGGTCCACGCAGGACTGTGCCTAGCCCGGACCTCACCTGTGCGTGGGACGCGCGCAGGTGGACGCGGGCGCAGAGCCGTCGCTCGCCTCCTCGGTTCCCGCGACATGAACGGAGCCCTGGTGGCCGCCTCCTCCTCCTTCTTCTCCTCCTCCTCCTCCTTCTTCTTCTTCTTCTTCTTCTTCTGTCCGCTCCCCCCCCCCACCACCTGCTTTACTTCCGAGTCGCGCCGACGTGCCGTTTCTGTCCCGAGCCGCCGCGTCCCTCGCGTCTTATACCCGCAGCCCGCCGGACGCCCCGCCCCCTTCCCGGAAACCACTTTCGATTCCTCGAACAGCTCGACTCGCCGACAGATTTTGGTGAATCGCGTCTGCTCGCCGAATCCGAGCGGAATCCGCGGAGCCCGAAGGCCGAAGCCCGACTCCCGCCGGATCGCCGCCGCCGCCGGAACGCGGTTTTTGGCGCGGTGGCGCTGGCTTCATGGCGGGAGCCGCGTGGAAATGAAACCCACGGGAGAAACCGCGAGTCCGCGGCTGGGGAGAGATGGGTTTCGGTTCTGGAAGCGCAGCCTCGTCCTCTCGGGTCGTTTTCTGAATTAACATCTTTCACATCTTTTTACATTTACAGCATTTATCAGACGCCCTTATCCAGAGCGACTTACAATCAGTAGTTACAGGGACAGTCCCACCCTGGAGACACTCAGGGTTAAGTGTCTTGCTCAGGGACACAATGGTAGTAAGTGGGATTTTAACCCGGGTCTTCTGGTTCACAGGCGAGTGTGTTACCCACCATGTTTCTAATTAAATGTTAATAAAGCGTCATTGGTGGCTATGCATTTGATTTACATAACTAGCATAGCAGCCGCGGTGCTTAGCACCCCATGCTAACAGTCTGGACACCGGCCTTGGGCAATTTTAACATCAGTTATGCGCGATATGAGAGATGAGTTGTGTGAGAGGAATGAAGTAGCAAACTTGTCGTTGTCACATTGCTAATTGCTGATTATTTTTCACACATCCCACTACTTAGTCATCATTTGTATGAGATTTAACCCTCTTAAACCATGTAAAATGCCAGTGACTAAAATCATTAGTTCACATTACTAATGAGCAAATGTACAGACTTTGGATCGTTTTGCTCATTTTAAACGTTTTGTGCTTTGCAGGAATGACATTTTTTCTCCCACGTTGCTCCAATTTCCAAAAACGAATTAGAAACAAATGTGCAGACGCGGCCGCACATGTGGCGGTAAGTTTGTATGCATGACACACACTTTCTGTATACACTTCAGTCTTAAATTCAATATCGATCATTCAGAAAACCACTTGCATGCACTTATGAAACGATGACACGGTTGGGTCATGTTACAACTGTCTCCGCTTCGTAAACCTAGAGATCAGATGAAGAGCCATGCTTTTCTTTTGACTGAAGCTTGCTTTCATTTTTGACGGTTCTCAGAAAAGGCTCCCTCTTCCCCTCCGTTGGGAAGAATGGGGCAAGTGGGATTGCTGGTGTAATCAGAGAGTCAGATGGAAACAAAGAGGAGTGTGTCAGGATGAATGGAAATGGCTCCGCGTGCCACATATTAAAGCGTTGTTTCAATGTGCAGAGCTCCATTTATTAACCGAGCTTCTGGGAAAGCGAAAGTTAGAGCTTGCACATGCTTACAGCAGGTGGCGGCATTCTCATCATTTCTGCCCGGTTCCTTTCAGTTTCAACACGGTAAAGATGTCCATAGGTTCCTCAACCTCTGCCATGAATGAAGAAATGAAAGTGATGAAATACAGGGTACTTATCTCTATTACTTTTACATGGTGTATTCACACCCCCTACGTAAACACGGCTGGAGCATCTCCACCCACCCCACTTTCTGTAGATACAGCTTGTCCATACAGGCCTCAGGACTGAAATAATACTGGCTCCTGATGTTGCACTGCCGTTCTTGCACTAAATTAACAAACGATGTGTACACACCGTAAAAAGGCCTCTGCACACACCTCACATGACCTCTTCTCCCGCCGGGTACCGGAGCATCCGGGGCCCTCACTGCCAGACTTCCAGCTTCCTCCCACAGGCCAGCAGACACATCAGAACACTAAAGTAAAGATAAAGTGAAGTGATTGTCACTTGTGATACACAGCAGCACAGCACACGGTGCACACAGTGAAATTTGTCCTGAGTGGCACCTTGGCGGATCGGGATTCGAACCTTCTGATTATGGGGCCGCTTCCTCAACCGCTAGGCCACCACTGCCCCATTCTCCACTCTGAACTGACAAACACACTCTACCTCATATGTTCAGGACATGTATCTATTTCTATTACGGCGGTATTTGCACATTGTTACTCTGACTTGTGTCACTGGTTTGTAGTGCCGTCTGTTATTGCTACTCTGTTGTTTTTGCACTGTTTGTCCTGCACTGCTTGCACTTTATGTTGCACACTTGCACTTTATGTGAGTATGTAGCACCAAGTTCCCGAGAAACGTTGTTTCATTTCACTATGCACTGTCTTAACATGTACGTAGCTGAAATGATAATAAAGCTCAACTTGAACTTCGACTTGAACTGAAATACTTTATGCCATGTACACCATGTGCATTCTACATACTTCCTGTGTAAAAGCAATTTCTAAGCACAGATAAAAAAATCATAATTTTTTTAGCATCAGGAGTTGCAAGTATGCTTGGGCAGCCTGTTTTCTATAAAAAGCAATTATGCTTTTTGCTACGATTGATGGTTATGATACCAGATCTTCTCAAAAACCGCAACCTCTGTCAGATTTCAGAATTTAGTGGAATTCCTGAACGTTCACAACACGTGTATTGTGTTAACCTGTGTGCTGAAGCACTTTCACTATGAAGTTCCCTGAAGTCACATGACCGGTGGCTTAGAACTCTATCCTGAAACCACATGCCTGCCTTGGCACACCATCAGGGGCCCATTGGTTTCCTCTAACAGAAGGCAGTGCTCGGAAGCACTCATTCATCTTATAGTCAGATGTGTGATAATAAAATGAGCCCAATTTGCCTGACCCCTTTATCTGTCATTTCATCTTCAGCCACTAAAATGAAACCATGGGTTTACTGTAACAAGCTGATAAAGAGAAACAAAGAAGTGAACATCAAGGGAGATAGTCTTGGTTATATGGCCTTTCTGTCTCTGTTCGTGCTGGATTTTATTGTTGGTCTTTGAGAAAAACATAAAGAAAATAATTAACAGGACACTATAGAGACACAACACAGAACCCACAGTACACCGGAATGTAGCAGAATGCTTTTTAAGCTGTAAAAACTCTGAAGCAAAGGGGAAAGCATTGTGGTTATTGGTGGAAATCGGCGTTCCACGCTGATCTCAGGTCAGGTTTGCAATTTCTCTAGAACATTTGTCGTTGTCAAGGTTTACAGTCCAGAAAGCTGATATTATACCAGCAGCAATGCAATTTCCTTGGGGATTAATAAAGTTTTCTGATTCTGAACCTTTTGAATGTGTCAGAACAGGTTTTCTTCCGAATTGCCACTTGTCTGCCACACACAGGGTACAATATTAAACCTCAGGGTACAGGACCTCAAAAGGTACAGGACATGTTGTACCTTTAAAGAACATAAATTGGGAAAGTACATAGTTGTACCCCTGAACCTACACCACACGGAAACAATCCCAATGAACCCCAATGTACCAACAAAAATTGCTAGATTTCAGCTGCACAATAGTGATAGAATAGTGGATCTGACCAATTTCCCCAAAAGTGGCTGATGTTCATGTTTGTAAAAGTAAGTTTTTGCTCAGCAACAAGTGTGCTGCCCTTTGCAGACATGTAAATATAATTTTAGATTCCAGTCATGACAGGTACACAATTGTGCCTTAAATGGTACAGATGACTAAGGTACAAAAAAGTACCTGCGAGGGTAGGTACATTACTGTTCTTCAGCAGGGTGCTGCCCCAGCGACAAGCATTTGTACCCATACAGGTACACAGTGGTACTTTCATTTCTCCGTGTGTAAACCGGCATCCCTCCATGTGTTTGGAACCGAATAACTCACAACTAAAACTGCATGGAGGAACAATGAACAAGGGTCTGCATTTTTCTATGCATAGTTCCAGGAATTCTCTGCATTTTGTTAGCAGGATTCAGCTTGTTCCGTCCTCCCCTTTATCCCTGCTGGGCAATGTACAAAAGCCGGCTAAAAAGTCATCTATGAATATCAATTATTTATTAGAGCCCAATTAGAGACACAATTGATATTGTGCCCATGGTGACCCCACCTGTATGTTTATAACATTAGCAGCATACAACGCACGATGTATTCTGTGAAGAACATTTGTTCTACAGACAATCTGTGTTTTGACTATAATGTACAGTTCAAAAGGTTTTCCCGGAAGAGACCTTGTGTAGTCATGTAATGTCAGAAATTCCTGACTTAACTAAGGAGTTATGGGTGAGCTTATGTTGACCTCAGTTTTCCTTTTTTACTCCCAGATGTCCCATGTTGCTTCACTCTCGATCAGCTTTATTTACGGGCTTGTGTGTTTTGGATTTGGGATATTTCACAATTTCTCAGATTTTTATTAACACATTAACCACTTTGTAATTTATTATTTATTCACAGGCGAATCAATGTCATGAACTGATGCATTTGTATTTAAATTCTTTAAAAAATGTCATCTTAATCATTTAAAATGTGATGCTCTTTTGTGACATTGTGCAAATGCATTTTTTTCCAGAATTGAAACAACTAACATTGTGCAGTGAATGTAGTGATTATGTTGTTCACAGGAAGTAAAAGAGCAGGAGGCCGAACAAGTCTGGTCACCAAAATCACCTGGCTCCCAGAACAACCACTGCACCAGAAAAAAAACCATCGTGGGACTTTTACCGTCTGCTTTTCCCACTTGTTCCATGTAACTGTCAAAATTCTGCACGGTCCTCGGCCCCAGCCGGCCTTTTGGGGGCTAATCTGAGCAACATGCACTTCCTTTCCTGGTCATGTGAAACCAGACACCGCACCCTGTGATCTCCAGGACTTTCTGAGAAATCGAATTTCCCCCTAATCTGCCATTTCTGCTGTGAGCGTATCTCCTGTGTTCTAAAGCCTGGCTCACCTAATGCTCCCGAGAATGCGAATACCAGCCCCCTTCCTTGATATTCAAGTAATGGCAGCATAAAGGCAACGGTGTGCTTCTGCCGTCTCCAGCAGATTGTCTGAGCATAATTGTCTCACTCCACGAAAAGGTGATGGCTTGTGTGGAAATAAATATTTTAAGTTGCCGCGAGGTGCCCATTGAGGCCTGGACACGCTACACCCATATGTAAAAAGATGCAGCAGCAGGCTCATCTGAGCTGATCCAGGAAATTGATCCAGTCCTCTTGTAATGGGTCTACAACTGGGTGCAGCTAGAAAAAGAGTCCTTAGCATGGCTGGTCTCTACCCAACCGCGCATGACTTACGGCAGGACACGAAATACAGTCTGGGCAAATGTTTAACTGACTAGCATTTCTCATTCCTGCTCAAACAAACCAGCACTTTTCTTCCGATCTGGTGCAAATGCTCACATGCTCATCAAGATAAACTAGCAAGAATTGGCGACTGCGACCTCACATCCTGAGAAACACGTAATGCATGAAGAGAGCCACAAAAGAACGTCTGCTTTCTTGAAACAGGTTCTCGGTTGTAGCTGCTGGGGGTCAAAGGTCAAATGCATTGCTTGCAGGTCGACGGTTTAGTATCATTGTACATATATTTAGTATATAGGTTTTCTACTTTTACTTAGCATTTATTTAGCTGTTCTCTGTCCCTTGTTTGTAATGTTTTCCTTGCAAGACCACGCTCTGATGTGTCCACTAGCCATTTGCCTCGAGACCCATGGTAGACGGCACGGTATATGAACCCGGTGTGAGTGTGCGAATGTGTGTGTGTGTGGGGAGGGGGTGCTTAGTGAAGAGCGAGGAGAGAGGCGCGGACGGAGCGAATCTAACATCTGTATGAACAATGAGCTCAGCTAAAACAAAGACTCACCCGGCCTCAACTTCACCTTGACCTCCAATTACTTTTGGTCTCCTATAAGAAAAAACTAAAGGCTTCGGAGGAATGCAAATCACTCAATAAAGTAGCAAAAATACATTTTATTATTATACAAAACAAGACTGTGCAAAAATACTGAGACTAAACTGGCTGGCGGAGGCAATAAATCCGCGGCGCATGGAGCCTGCAAGCTAAGCTTTTGCAACATGCATTTGAGTCTCACTGGTACTTTCTCACCGGCTCACACATCACACACACCTCAGCTTACACTGTTCTGCTGCTAGACCTGCGGAGGGTTTTGCAGGTTAGGAAGAGTGCAAACAGCAATTCATCACGTCAAAGGGGTGCAGTTTTTCTCATGTATAGACCGATTTACGATCATATTTTAAAAAAAATTGCATAAATGGCCCCCGTATGATGACTCACTCAACCTTGCTATCTGAAAGTGAAGTGATTGTGATACACAGCACAGCACAGCACATGGTGACACAACGAAGTGTGTCCTCTGCTTTTAACCATCACTCTTGGTGAGCAGTGTGTGGGGACGGTACCTTCCTCAGTGGCACCTTGGCGGCTCGGGATTTGAACCGGCAACCTTTTGATTACGGGGTTGTTTCCTTAACCGCAAGGCCACCACTGCCCCATCTGGAAGGAGATCACTTTTTTTTTTCAGAATGTGTGCTTGTGTTTCACCACTAGCCCGTATTAAAACAAGGCACTTTTCTATGCAAGTGTGGACCCACAGCGCCCTCTTGTGGTTTAATGAAATGTGACTAGGACTATAGCGCCACCCTGCGGTTTGAGCACGAAGAAAAAATAATTTTTTTCTTGTCTTTTGTTTCCCAACTCTAACTGTTCGTGAAACTTCTTTATTAGAGTTTTCATTGTATTTAAATGAACAAGTAGTGCTATGTTTATTTTTTCACTTTCACTTTATTCATTGCTATTTTTAATTTTCGTTAAAATGCATATTCGTATTTCTGTGATAACCATATCAGCATCAGAAAGTTCTGTACAAGTGAAATCTTTATTTCCCAGTTCTGCAGAACCATCCATCCAGACTGCATCCACTCTGAAGTGATTGAGAAACACCAACATAGGGTTAGGGTGGTGTGAAAAGTTTCTGGCAGGTGGAAGTCCACAGCCAGGTCTGCGAAACATTGCGCTAAATGTAATGCTTTAATCTGGTAAATTAGATCTGTCATACGTACGATTACAAAGGAGCAGCATTGCAAGCCTGGAACTAATAAACGAATAAGAATAAACATGGTTCTCTGGTCCCCCTTACCACTGCCAACAATCCACAGGTGAAATGGAAAGTTAAGTGATTGTCATTGTGAAACACTGCAGCACAGCACACGGTGACACAACAAAATGTGTCCTCTGCTTTTAACCATTACCCTTGCTGAGCAGTGGGCAGCCATGACAGGCGCCCGGGGAGCAGCGTGTGGGGACGGTGCTTTGCTCAGTGGCACCTTAATATGTGACTCTACATTGACCTGAGGTGTGTGTGAGCAAATGATGTGTGCACGGTGCCCGGTGTCCTGGAATCCCTGCTGTGGATCAAGCAGTTAATGAAAGTCAGTGATGTGACACTGTCAGATAGTGTTGATGCTCCCTATTCCATCAAAATGCTGAATGGAAGCATTAAACATGGAGGGCTGCCATATGTAGGACACCATGCGCAGGGTTTGCGTTTCCCTGGTAGATTGCCAGCCTGTACTGGATGTGACGGTAGTTAATTGCCAAAAAAAGTTGTGGAGCCACTGATGAGGGCACATCAGACAGGATGCTTTCCAAAGGTTCGTGCTGATAAAATGCTTATCTCACCTGCTAGCCGGAATAGTGACCAATAGATCAACCACTTTTCTTATACAACTGGGAGTCTAAGATGGATTTTTAAGAATGAGCGACAGCAATGCCAAGACACGCCTAGGGCAGAAGTTCCTGCAAGGACATGGTCCTGAACACAATAATCTGAACACAATAAACCCCTGCAATTCCCCAAACCCTCATGTCACTGGGCTGCATCCTGCAACCATGACTGGTTTGGAGACCTTCATCAGACTCCAAACCAGTCTCCTCTTGGAGCCACTTCCTGCCCCAACCTTCTGCTTGGCATCTGTTTGTCCTCCTTGGAAATGTTGGTTCTTTATGCAACCATTTTAATAATTTAACATACAGCCTGATAAAATATGTTAATTAGTTTAGTTTTTTTTTCATAAAAAGCAAGGGACACAATAAAACAAACACACAATAGAGAAGATGCTATTGCTTGGGGTTATTGGGTGTTTCAGGTCTTTCTTCACCCTTAATTCTTTCCATTCCCAGGATGCCTTGCACAGGATCTGACCCCAAATCTCACTAAAACCCACATAATTTTACCGAAGGCAAGAAGTGGAGCTGGTTTTAAATGAGATCTGAATGGATGATTAAAATGCGATGGTCTGGTATATCTCTCTCTCTCTCTCTCTCTCTGTGTGTATGTGTCAGAGTGTGTGTACTTGGGGCGGGAACATACAAATCTCCTGAATCTCAAACAACCCAGAGGCTATATTATCCTCGGTATGGAAAAAAAAAATGGAGGCCTTTTGGGTTTGATTTTCTTACAAGCGTGTCGCCATAGCAACAGCAGCGAGACACTTTAACACCCCCCCAATTAGCCGCACAGCTGTCTGGAGCGCAGGAAAGACAGCGGTGAACGGTCCTGGTCCGTGGCTCATCGCCTCATGCGGCAAGCGACTGGCTGGAGCCATGTCACAATACAACGAGGGAAAAAAAAAAGGAGGAACGGAGGAGAGAGGTGGGCCTGTCACCCTTTCCAACACCTTTTCCGAGCCTGCGGCACAAGCCAGAAATCCTTACGTGCATTAACAGTGTAAACAGTAATAATGGCAGAGTCTTTATGAGTAGAGGTCACATCATTTTAATTTTAATTTTCGAACAGCCTCTAGCTCCACGCGGTTGCTACTGGAAACCGGTTTTCTTCCGACGTTTGAGTGGCGTGAGGTTTGGCGATGTTGTCAGCACCTGGCACCAGGGGGCAGGGTTTAATTATGAATTTAATGACACAATTATTCTCTTTATCAGAAAACACAACACAACTCATCATCTCACAATATCCCTGATCCTCAGAGGGTGGAGTCACACAACAGTCTAACCAATAAGACCAGTAAGATGTGTAACTAAGGACGGAGAAATCCTCGATGAGCTCTTCCTACTGCTAAAAATGGCGCCAATAAAGTCTTATCTGGGCCTGTTTTGACGTTGAGGACCGTTTGCTAACACCTCGACATACGTGACATGGCCGCGCAGGCTGGAGCGTGGCAGCGCTGCTCTCGGGGCCTGCTCGCATGCTTCCATCCTCGGGCAGGGTGTAGAGAGTACAGGAAGTGCATGGTGTGTGTGTGTGTGTGTTAAAGTGTGTGTGGGCATGTGGCAGATGAGAGCGTGCTGAGTTTCGGGGGCGTAGTGCAGGTACGCTGGTGTTCAGAGACCTGATGCTGGTGGGCAAAGCTGCCCACTATTTGCCCACTTCACGCACTCTCCGGTGCATCGCTCTCCACCGCTTCTCAACCTATGAATACATGCATAAAAAAATGAAACATCGCATGTAAAGTAAACTCGTGGACGTAAAAAACCAGCTTCCTGCTGCCAAAGCCACTCATGCAAACCTGGTTGCTTTTGCTCTTACAGATGGTGAAACAATGGCGGAGGGAAAGAATTAAAAAAAAAAAAAAAAGTGTTAAAAACAAGCTGACCGACCAGTCTGTGAGTGGCTGGAGCAGACGTGTGAAGTAGAGAAACGTGCGACGCCGCTTTTTGACGGGCCTAGATGCAGAAGGAAGCTCTGAGGTCGAGCGTCTAAACTTCGACGCTGGGGCCGAGGGTCTCCCAGCTGCACTATGAGGAACCGCGGCGCAGAACGTTCTGGAAACGTGCGAATGCGTTTTGCAAGAGCCACGCCTGTCCTGAGAAGGGCGTTGCGCGGAACTTTCTCGCCGCAGCAGACGCACGTTCCGTCTCGTGACGAAGCGAATCGCCTTTCCGGCCCGCGAGAAAGAGGGAGAACTCTGGCGTGGCTGCCAGGTAGCTGCGCGGTTCGCTTTTTTGGCTGTTCTTGCCTCCTACTTGTTTGTGCGTCACAGCGAAAGGAATGCAGTGTCTCTGCAGGCATGTTTATTTATGTAACAAAAAGCCAAAGAAAGGCCAGGTTGCTTCCACGGGCGCAACGAGAGCCCCGACTCCTCTTCTGCTCCGAATGACGAGCCAAGCGGGTGACAGAAATGCAGTTTTTCCCCCTCAATGAGCAGCCCTTAAATTTGTCTTCCAAAAGACGTTATTTGGCCTTTGTGTTCGACCTTCACTCTTCCCCACATAAACACGTCAATATCTGCACATGTTATTGTCCTCAGAAGCTTCCTTTCAGATTGAGGAAATGTTCTACACTTGAACTTTTTGCCTCGCATTTGATGAAGTTTTATAAAGCTGGTGGTCACAATCAAGGACCATCAGGGGGTCACCAACCCTCAACCATGGGCTTATTTGCTTGTTGAAAAACGTGGAAAGCGTCACGACAAGCTCTGACCCAGTGCTCTGCAGCGGCTCAAGTGGATTAGCAAAAAATGAAGATGAGCCCGACAGACAGGAGATTTTTTTACATTTTTTTTAGTGTAGGTGATAGGATCTCATCAGCTTAAGTTTTAGTAATTTATTTCTTACACCATGCACTACCGTCTCGTGCAATCTACAGTAAAGTCCAAAATACTGTACACACCTTCTCGATTGGGTTCAGGTCCGGTGACTGAGGAGGCCAGGTCTCCACTTTTTAAGTACATAACTCCACATGTGTTCATTCATAGTTTTGATGACTTCAGTGAGAATCTACCAACATAAATGGTCATGAAAATAAAGAAAACACATTGAATGAGAAGGTGTCCAAACGTTTGGCCTGTACTGTACATTATTATCTTTAAAAAGATAATAATGGGACTAATAAAGGGTCCCCACAGGGGACTTATCTCTCGGTGAGTGTGGAGGAGGAAGAGAAGGAGGAGAAGAGGCGGAGTTTAGTAGCGTCACATGTCCGGCTCGCGCGCTCCCGGTCGCCAGTGTAGCGCAGGCGGCGGACCGACGCGCGGCTCCGAGCTCCACTCCCGTCCTGCGCCACCGCTCGGCGTACAAACCGAACAGAACAACACACACACACACACACACACACACACACACGTGTACTTTTTCAACTTAAAAAAAAAAAAAAAAGCACTTCCGCGTTCTGCAAACAAAACCAAACGAAACAGACGAGCGCGACAGGAGCGACCATGGCGGACCCGGCGCAGTCGAACAGCGACGGAGAGGAGCGGAGCCCGCCGGCCCGCGGCTTCGCTCGGCAGGGCGCCCTGCGCCAGAAGAACGTCCACGAGGTGAAGGACCACAAGTTCATCGCGCGCTTCTTCAAGCAGCCCACCTTCTGCAGCCACTGCACCGACTTCATCTGGTGAGTAGCGGGGCGGCGTGGGCAAATACACGCAGGTGCAACAAGTCCCACCAATTCTGCCTTCTGCCTCCCTCTTCTCTTCTCTTCTCTTCTCTTCTCTTCTCTTCTCTTCTCTTCTCTTTTTAGGGGATTCGGAAAGCAGGGTTTCCAGTGTCAAGGTAAGGCACAGACAAGTAAACACTCCAGCATCCTCTTTATTAGTATTATTCGTATTATTATTATTATTATTATTATTATTACATGTATAATTGTTTTTCTGACTTTGAAGCGCGAGTTAAGTTTTGGGGAAAGTCCGCGGTCCCTGTTTTTGTGGACGAGCGAGATAAGGATGTCCTCCTGTTCCATGCACCCAGACCCAGAAACAATGTTATCCGTTTTCTCCAGTGATTTTTCCTCCCCCCCCCCCCCTCCGTCACGCGGGGCCCCCAGGGGCCGGACCCCAATCGGGGTCTCGCACCTTTTTATCGTTTCGAGGAGGTTTTGTGGCAGCCAGGCCCAAGTGTTCGACGGCCTCCCGTTTTCTCGCTGCACCACTTCCTATTTTGATGAGACGCACGGTAATGAAAAGAAAAGTGGAAAAAAATGGAGGGGAGGGGCCGCTGCCACACTCGCATGTGCGGGTCTGAGCGCTTGAAACCGGTGCGTCCCCAGAACCCGCCGGAACCGGCAGTGAATTGAGCTGCGGAGACTGGCCGTCATTAGATCGGAGGAGGAAGGGAATTTGTACCGTGGCGGTCCTGTTGGAGTCCCTGGGTCGCATCGATTCGGGAGGGCCCCCCGGGCCCCGCGTCTCTCGGG
This sequence comes from Denticeps clupeoides, assembly GCF_900700375.1. Taxonomy (NCBI): domain Eukaryota; kingdom Metazoa; phylum Chordata; class Actinopteri; order Clupeiformes; family Denticipitidae; genus Denticeps; species Denticeps clupeoides. The sequence goes on from NC_041713.1 coordinate 13,848,615, forward strand.
GAGAGAGGGAATTCCTGTGCGTGCAAGGTCACGTCCAGACTTGTCACGAAACGGGGGGAAATGTGCATGCGAGGCGGCTGTTCGTTCGCCGCGTGTTTTTATCGCGGTAAATCTGCAGGAAGGAAAAAAAGCTGGAAATTTATTCTAAGTTACAAGGCAGAATATGGAACGTTTCAGTCATGTGATGTTGTTTATTGATGTATATTCATATTTGAAGGTCTTCCGGACCCGGTCACAGCGCCCGACCCGACCCCGACGGCTGGGAGCAGGGGATCGGTGCGTGGATTAAGCAGACGGGTACTTAGTGGTCGTGTTGGGATCAGGTGACGGCGGCGTCCTCCTCTCCACCGCCACCCGAGGTCTCCAGGTCTCCCGCTGAGACGATGGGAAGACCGGGGGACGGAGGAGACGTGGGGACAGGAGCGAGACAGGAGGAGGTGGCGGTGCCACCAGCAGATAGGAAACGGGTGACGCGGCCGTGATGAATCGGCGCGGCGCCCTGAACACGGGGGTGGCCGGGCGCTCCGCAGGGCCGCCGGCGGGGGCCGATTCGTAACTCCGTCTCCCGGGGCGAGCGGCAGACGCGCCGTATTTCAACACATGGAACCGAGGGGCAGGAGAGGCGTCGTTCGTTCTGCCGTAATTGCCGCTTTGTTTAGGGGAGCGGGAAGAAAGGAGGAACGAGAAGGACGCACTACCATAACAAGCCAGCCGCCCGGGACGCCCTCTTCTGCCTCCTCACGCGTAATTGCGAAATTACGAGTTTGGTGAAGAAGCGGCAGCTCTGCATCTGTGCTGGGCAGCGAGGGAGGGAGGACGTACAGCATGGATCACGTCCGTGTGGTGGGTGGTGGAGTAAGATCGGGGATTTTGCTGAAGGATTCAGGAGGGAGAATGTGGATTGTGGCTCTAGTAGATTTGGAAACATTTATTTTTCCCAAAGGATCAAATCACATAAATAAAAAAAAACAAACAAACAAACAGCATTTCGAACATTTAGTTTTGGCCTGCTGTCAGCATTGGGGGTACGTTTCGTGAAATGAACTTAAAAAGATTCCCTTCGTCTCGTCGCGTCTCTCGGTTCTCGGTCTGTGCGGTAGGAGAACGGTGAACGTGAAGGTGTTGGGTCCCTTTGAACGCTCTATAAATAGCAGAACGTTCTGCAGAGAATCGGCAGAATGTGATGGGGAGGGGAGGGAGCATGTGTAGGTGTCGGGGGCAAGCAACAGCGCTGAAAAATAAATAAATTACACGCGCATGTACGCGTGTGATTCGCACACACCGTTTTATTTCTTTTTAAGGCCCCCTTCCAGCTCCCCGAGCTCGATCAGATCTATTAGTCAGATTACAGCTACAGAGAGAAAATGGAGGAAACGCGATTCATTTCTTCCCCATTTTGAATCAACCGCCCCCCTCTCTCTCTCTCTCTCTCTCTCTGTATATCCGGCCTGTGACCTTGCAGAGTAAACGGGCCCAGATTCTTGGTTCTTAGCCGGGCAGGCGGTGTGAAGATTAGTCCAAGTCTCGCTTCCCCGGGAGGATCCGCAGCTACGCGGGCGCTCGCGGGGCTGTGGAGGCGAACTCATTAATGTACAACAGGATATGATTAATAAGATTGGACTGGAGGGGGGGGGGGGGCTGCTTGCGCAATTAATCGGCACCTGCTGCTGATTGATGTTGGCGCTCCAACGTCAGATTTTCATTATGAAGAGGTGGGTGGGTCGGTGTCCTCCTCTGCACTTTCATCACAATGGTGGTTCTAGGTGGTTCTAGGCTTAAGGATTAATAACTATTTAGCTACTCTGTTGATTGTGGTTGGTGAGATGTGTGTGTGTGTTTTTTTTTTTTTTTTCTTTCTCCTCTTTTTCCCCAACTAATGTCTTATGTGACAACTGCACTTTTTAACTAATTAAATGATGGATTTGTGGCTTTTGGAATGCAACCATTGGACCCATGAAGACATGCTCCTGTGTCTAGCCAGTGTTTTTTGATCAGATTTTATACATTTAGGATTTTCATGTAAAAATCAGCTAATACAAATAATTTTAGGGCAAGTGTTTTATGTATGTATTCTTAAATGGCGATTTCAATAGCAATTGTTATAGAACACAAACATTTGTATAATAATTAATTCCCATTTATTTGTACTAGTGCTCTGAGCATTAATGCATAAATGCATGCAATTAATTTAGAAACCTTAATGCGTTGTAATTGCATTAATGCAAATGATCACATATGCTGATCGCTTCTTTCCATTCTTCTTGCAAGGATATTTAGGTATATGTTTTACATTTGTGAGCACTATTTTTAACTGGCACTAAGTGTGGGGCTTGTGTAAGGTTGTGGGCGTCCACTTTTACTACTTCTAGTTCGTTTCGATATTTTTACACTCCATAAGAACTGGAGCCACATTTCCTCACCTCGCTGTATGCATGTCTATAGCCTGTCTATAAAGTTTACCATGACTTCACTTGATATGTCAGGCATGTGTCCTATTACCTGTGTGTTGTGCATTCCTTTGTCCCAAGATCTCAAATGTGTTCTAAAAATACAAGCTAATTCTGCGGTTTTAAACTTCTATTATTGTGGTTTGGCACATGAAATTGGCATCAATTTGAAAAAGAGTATAATATGAATAAATAAAAGTCTAGTGGCGGTGCATTTAAGAGGTTTATTTTTAAGAACCTACATGGAGTCCATCCCAGAGGCGTCAGGGCTTTTTCCCTTGTGGGATGTCCAACGGGCCACTGCAGAGTGGCCCATTATTCGATGAGGTCCACCAATTATCCTTCAACCATCTGCGTTAATTCTGTACAGTTTGCAAACTTTTCTTGCTGTGGAATGCCAGGTGGCTGCAGAGCGGCTGGGCTTCCTTGTCCACTTCAAGCTGTTCTTGCTGTTTATGCAGAAACACTTTTTTTTTTTTTTTTTTTTTTTTTTTTTTTTTTTCCCCTCCCCATCTCAAATTGAACTGGTGCCATTGTCAACCGCTTCTTTACTTTCTGAGTTTTCAATGCAAAATGACTCTTTATTTCCTGTCTCATTTGACGCCTCTTCACCTCTCTGTTAAAGGGCCTTTGGATAAATGCAGGACCCTGACCTTAAGACTTGTGCACATTGGGGACGTGTTTGATGTGTGCGCTAGCATCTGTTTGATGTGGGTGCCGGCTGGCCGACAGGGCTGCTGGTGGATTAAACAGACTGAGGGACGCGTTGGGGCTGGGGAAGGATGCAGAACCCAGCTGGTGAAGTTTGGCTTTGGTCACAGAGTGGCACAGTTTCTCTGCAAGGTTGTGAGGAAGCTCCAAACTGCATGGCAGTGTTTGCGTGTGCATTAATGTTGACAGCAGTAGCACTAAATAAGGTGAATGAATTATTTTGATCCAATGGTTTTGTGTTCCAAAATGCACAAGTCCACTATTCAGTTAGTTAAAAACTGCCGTGTACATCTGCAGACTTCACCAACCACAATCTCACGATCCGCAAGATTTAGGGCAATAGTGATGCTGGTGATTAAAAGAAGGAACGTTCTGCTGTGACGTTCCTACACTTAAATCTGCTAAACTAGAAAGGATTTGTAAATTATAGGTACGCCTCCTGGTAAAATATCCAGATTTACATTTACAGCATTTATCAGATGCCCTTATCCAGAGTGACTTACAATCAGTAGTTACAGGGACAGTCCCCCCTGGAGCAACTTAGGGTTAAGTGTCTTGCTCAGGGACACAATGATAGTAAGTGGGATTTGAACCTGGGTCTTCTGGTTCATAGGCGTGTGTGTTACCCACTAGGCTACTACCACCCTAGTCAGCCCCCATATCTTTGCAGGTCCTGCGACCAAACGTTCAGGCGACCAGATCAAAATTGCTCCCTGAACAACGGTCTACTTCACCGTTATATTGTATGTTAAGTGTTCCGGAGAGTGTGCATCGGTTGTGTGCAATCATAACTACATTTTAGGGACGTGAGAATCCAGAGAAGGGTTCCTGGAACCAGTCACCCTCTGAGTGATGAGGGATGTATTACTAGATAATGTATTCTGATTATCTTGATTATTTTTATTTGTATTAACATATAAATAACACACACATTATATAAAGGTTTTGAACTTCAGACGCTATTTACTGCAGCTTTTCAGACTGTTGTAAAAATAAAAGTAATCTCTGTACACATCTATATGTAGCACAGCTCATCTGTTGCTGCAAAAATCCTTAACTTAAACGCAACGAACACAACAAGAAAAAAAGCATTTAGCACATCATAAATCAGTTCAATCTGAAGTGCAAAGAAGTGAGCATGTTCCTGTAGTAATCCACAGAGACTCCACTTCATAAAACCAGGTGATATATTTCCCGATCTGCAAAAAAATGCTTTATGGGAGTTACGTTTTTGGCCCTGGACAAACAGGGTGCATTTGAAATTCCTTTTTATGACACGGCCATAGAAGTAAACAAACCGCATTTTTTTGTAGATAAAAATGGGAAGTTCAATCAGCAGCCTAAAACAATACATGCTAAATAAAGTTTTTTAGGGGATTGTGCTAGTGTGTTTTTCTTTTTTTTTTTTTCCTGGCAGCTTGAACGCCACCATTCATGATGTTTTATTGTATAAATGCGTATTTTATAAAACATGCCTCTTAAATGTCTCCTGTTAAATGTCTCCTTTTTTTTTTTTTATATCAGTCTTAGTGCCCCAGGAAATGCTGTTTCGGTATGTGTAGCTTTAGATGCCAATGAGGCACTTCCTGTTTGGCGCAAACATGAAGTTGTGTTACTGTTTTTCCAGAAATATTAATTATATCCCACTGCTTCTCAGTGAGACTCACATGACTGAACTAAAAAAAAAAAAAAAACACACATTTTGCTCATTTTTGCATCATTTGTACGTCTGTGATGTTACTTTTTCAGGGGAGGGGCAGGACATTTGCTGGGCTGAGAAAGCGGGTGTAACCTTTCCTCTTATGACTACATAAGGGGACAAATTCCAGATCCGATCGTCTGAGCTGCCATTCTCTGAACGGTGAAGCATAATGGCCAAAGCACTCTTTAGTGACATTGTCATAATAGGGGACCTTTTAAGGGGTGAATTGTAGCAGCTTTAGCACTCTACAACAGCCAACCCCCCTCCCCGTTGCCAACGTAGAATCTGTTACCCCCCTTTTGACCGCAACAAGCTCTGCAGTTGGGTGACCTGTGGTCCTGGAATTCTTCTTTATAATATTTTGGGTCTCCAAAATATTCCCATACAGGAGTTGTCCTGTTGTTGATTCTCTCGTTGTCCTTCTGCCATGGTTATAGATGTCTTCGAAATGTGAGGTTTGTTTTCCATCCTCCCTGGTAATTACTGATTCTTCACCTCTCGCAGGTAGAGGAACGCTGGGAAATCAGCAGTCTCGGGACCTTCAGGGCCATGAGTTGAAGAACATTGGTTAAGAGCATTATCAGCCACGTTGCCTTTGCCCATTTAACCTTTTTGGAAATTAACTTCAAGATAATATGCTGCTTAATTGCCTTCTTTGTGACAATCACCCAATTCAGTGTTCAGAGGTAATTCCTTTATTGACTAGTTTTGCCTGGAGCTTTATCATGCAAATTCTTAGATAAACGAGTGCAATCAATGCTTTGAAATACGATTGAATTGTGGAAAACATGTTGTCTATTGGAGGACTTTCAGAGAAAAGGCCAGAATATAAAATTATTATTATTTTTTTTTTTATAAATTAACAGCGATGTGGTGTTGAAGGCCATATTTTTTGGTTTCTACGTGACTGGCTTTGTCATACAGATCTGTGTGGGAATTATGAAGTGCATCTCACACCCGCACCCACCGGCTCTGTGCACTATTTGTATTACGAAATGCGATTGTGTTTTCACTGGGTAGAGGTAATCAGTTGTTGTACATGGCTCAGGATTCACCACAGTTGTCTGGCATGACTTCAGTGGTGTTATCTTCATGGCTGAACTAGGCTCACCTTGGGATTCATGTTCCTGATTGCTGAGCTGCGTGGTCCCTGCATCAGGGATTTGGTGGGGGGAGGAACTATGTTAATTGTTTTGAGGCTGGCATGTGGGCTTTGAAAATATTGTTCTTGTCCCATTTGCCACTTTGTCAGTGGAACACACAAGCTCATGATCTGGTTGCGTAAGGGATGGGTGGAGCTGTCAGATAGGTTTGGTTGGAGCAACTCAGTATCCTATATTGATTTATGAGGGGGAAATACTGACCAGCACAAGTAGGCTTAAAAAAAAATATATATATACTTTTTTTTCCTGCTAAGTAATTACATGCTTTACTTTGTTTTGTTTTTACCCTGGGTGCATTACGCAATGATGGACCGCCCCTCACAGGGTTTTTTTCTTCTCTATGTGTTGACACCAAAACAGCCTGAAAAGATTGTTTGTTATCCCCAAGGATGAACCCTTTTGGATGAGTTTGGGGCCCTAGATACATATTAACCTATTAACTGTAGCTATAAGAGGAGGGTCCCTAAAAAAATATGTAGCAACAGAAAACAACATGGAAAATAAATAAGTATTAGTATCATTATAAAAATGAACATACGGTTTAGCAATCTGTTTTTTCACCAATTTGAGTTCCATATTATTAAAAAATCTAATTCTATAGGCTGTATAGATGTGTGAAACAGATGTGTTGCACTGCAGTGACTAGGCCGCGGTTTTAAATGTTTACTTGTTGCCTGCCTGCCTGCGTGCTAATTTGGTACATGGATTGCTATTATTCAGCTGGTTAAGATCAGGTGCATGCTCTGCTCTGAGGCTGTATTAAGTTAACCTGTGTGTGTGTGTGTGTGTGTGTGTGTGTGTGTCTGAAACGCAACACTGCGGTTGTGTGATGTCACTGAATGCAAGGCCTTTTAAACTGGGCACTGGGGTGTCCTGACATAGTGCACTTTTCGATCCGGGTGGAGGCTAGGGACAAATGCTGGGTCTCTGTGCTCTTTACAGTTATAGAAAAGAGCTAATCGAAAAGGGGGGAAAGTTTCTGTCTGTGCAGGTGAGGGTTTTTTATTTATTTTTTATCTAATTTTGGCTGCCTGCTGATTCCATCCAAAGGACTTTTTCACATTTGAGAACAGACCAGTTGAGTTAAAAGGCTCCCCAGGCTATTTAGTCACACTTTTAATTGAAACGGCAGTATTTCAGGCCATAGCCGCTTTCCTGAATTGTGGCTACCTGGGAGACTGTCTGGAGCTGCTGGGCCACAATGCACTCTGAAAGAGCAGAAAGACTAGTGCTAGCTCAAAGGGCAGGGACCTTTTCATCTGGCACTGGGAATGGTCACAGTGTGTAGCCGCCGTAATTTGGGCTACAGTTTCAGCGGGTTGTCTGTTCCTGCCCTGCACTGCTTTTAATGAGAAAAGAGATGTGTTGTGAAATGTGTTAAAGGAACAATGTTTCCTTTTAAAGGGACGTTGAAACTTAAACTCTTTTAACCCTACTTACTACATAATGGTAGTAAGTGGACTCTAAACCTGAGATTTTGTGGTCTTCTGGTTCATAGTTGAGTGTGTTACCCACTAGGCTACTACCAAACTGTACATGTCTTCTGTAGACTAATCATTGTATTTGACAATTGTGTATTATTGCTTACCCTTTAAAAGGGGTCGTCAGTGATGAAATGATATACATGGTAAGTCTCATGTGACCCACATGCACATAAAAATGGGATTGAACCTGAATTTAAACCTTCTATACTTTATCAGGCATACCATAAATCCTTCACATTATACAAATTATAATGTCATTCACAATCTATAAATTGCTTTGCAGTTTGTCCAAGACCTATAAACAATTGAAAATATATACATATGGTGGTGAAGAGGTGGGTGTGTCACCAATCCTGCAGAGGTCCCCCTTTTGACTGCTGTGGACAGGTGATCGATGCTGGCCTCTATGGGATATGGGTGCTGTTGTATCAAATCAATGCTAATGCTGGCTGTTCCCCCTAGCCATGGAGCTAATTGTGTTGAGTGCTTGACCATATTTTTATGAAAGCCGCCCATTGACAGTCTCCTGCAGATGGCTGGTGTTGTTGGTTGTATTGTTGCAGGGATTTAACAAAGTTAAAAAAAGCAGTCATCTTTTGATATTTAGGTTTGATTTACTAATGAATGAATAACAGTTAAGACATAATTTTGCAATTGGTCTCATTAGGATTGTATTGATCCTGGTTTCAATACAAATTCTGCTCATCAGTACCGATACTTTTCACTGCTCTTGTTGGTGCTACTCTCCAAAGCTCATGAGGTTGCTGCTTCTAGTCCGTTAACTAGCATAACTACCATTTTTGTATATCTTGCACCTTTTCTCACTACATTTACTAAAGTCTGCTCTGAGATCATGTAAACAAAGCTAGCCAAGTCACATGTGACTGCTGCACACTGACAGTATCTTCATTAAGAGTTAAGGCAACTGTTAAGAATTTGACTATTGTACATTCAGAAATACCATTAGAAAGACCATCAGGATTTTATCCCTAATGTCCAGTTCAGTAATGATCTATTTATAATGCTTCTCTATACCTATCCCTCAACAGAATGTGGATTTAGGTCTATTTCACTCCTTAGTACGTTTGCTTTGGTCTGAATCAGTCGGTGAGTTTGCAACGTTGCATCATTGTCTTCTTTGTTTGGTTTGCTTTCACACAGGGAAAAATAAACCAAAATGCGTCACTTCAAATCAGGCGAGAACCTTCTCTCACCTGATTGGTCATATATATTCTTGCAGTAACAACATTCAAATACAGGAAGCAGACGACATTTCCCTATAATTCACCGTGATACCTTTTTTTAATTTTTTTATTTTTTTTATTTGTTTCACATTCACCAGACGGACAGCATCAGAGTTTGCGATTTGATTTGAATCAAGAATCTTTTTGTGAGTCTTGGTGTGGTGGTTTTGATGCGCGCCTAAGTGCGATTACTGTGTTCACACCAGTAACCTTATACCGAACTTGGCATAAAGTTGTACCACAGGAGGCTACATATTCCTCCAATATGAGGGGATGACTTAATGCTGCCCCACGGGCCTCTTATTAGTTGGTTAGAAGCAATTTTGTGAACAAAATTGTCTTGTTCACTGTCAACCATGTACATCATTGTCGTCATTTGTACATCTTTTTTTTTTTTAATCAAGTTAGTTTTCTTTTTTTAAATCAAATGCTATTAGATTTAAATGCAATTAAACCTATATGGGGGCGTGTTTATTGTACAGTCCCTCAATTAGGAGTACTTTTACATTTCCTGCAGTATCAAACAAGCAAACTCATTGTAATTGACCTTCTGGGCCTGAAATGATCTCTGGATCTGGATCGTGAAGGCTTTAGCCATACAGCTGATGTTTTACTAAGGGTTCCCTGCATATGACTGAAGACTGACAATGCTGCGCAGCATTTGCAGTCTTCAGTTTCTTGTTAATTCACCCAATGCATCTTCATTTCTCAGTGCTCAGCATTGATTGTCAGGGCTAATCTGTCGAAGTTGTCGGTTTTTCTGCAGGACGACTTGGATAATTGTGTTGCAGAGCACTTGAAATGACTTAACCCATGAGGCTTCTGCCTACTGATGTTGCTAGGCAACAGGAAGTGGAGCCCAGGATGTGTTGTGGCAGTGAGAATGGCTGTCTCAGGCCTGGATCGCTCCTCAACTCCTCAGGCGGCCCCTCTGCCCCAAATATTAAATCAGGAGCCGATTATTTTCAGCAGCTCTGGGCTAGAGCATTTGGGTTATATCAACCAGCATGCATCAATCTGACCTCGCAGTGGGGCTTTCGTGTGTGACAGCAAAGCTAAACGTAATTTCCATACGTTTGGTAGTGAGGATTTCTTGATCCATTCCCCAAAATCTGACAAGTACATGCATGACTAGTATTGTGAGTATGCAAGGTAAGCAAAAGATATTTCCAAAGTAAAATTAGTTTTCAGTAATTATGATTCAGATTACAATTGACAAACGTGCATGGTGTCACTATCACTATCAAATCACTATCTTACCAAGCCACTGTTCATCCTGCTGTCAAGAAAAATATATTTTTTTTTCCAATTCACAATTAACACTGGAACACATGCACATCATAAAACAATATTCAGATTAGTAAGTAGTTAAGACAAATAATACATTTGTTTTTAAGTCATGTTTTTCCCCAGAATTATGTAAAACATAGCAAATTGAAAGATTCCTGGAATTGAAGTGCTGATAATCTGTCTGCATGTTTGGTCCTGCCACATCATACAGCCCCAGGAGAACTGCTACTGTGCTCATGTGACTACGACTGCAGTAAGAGTTGTGCATTTTATGTACCTCATGCTTTTCAGCCCGAAGACGCACTGGCTCCCAAATGAATATGGGGAGCGTCCAAATTGCATTGCTATCTGACTTCTAGAGTGAGTTTTGGCAGCTGCTTAAGACGTAGGCTTGACAAGCACTGGCAGGGCGGTAGAATTCGATAATTGACTTTAGACTTTCTTTGAGTGGATTTAGACTCAAAGCTGAGGCTTTAGTTTTAAATAATCTGTAACTGATCGCTATCAATGACCAATTTCGGTGATCATTAATCTGCAGTCTGTACTAAAGTAGACGTACTGTCATTTAATGCCTATTTTCATATGTCACTCTTCTTAAATCTGAACATCTACTGACCTTTGCTCAAAAAAAAACCACTTTAAAGCTTGCAGAGCCTAAAAAGTCCTGCAAAATAGTTTTATTATATGCCTTTTGTGTAAGTAGTGGTTGTCCTCACATGTCCCCTGCTCGTGTAGAATAATCGTTTTTCAGTAAGATGGTGGCTCTGTGCGTGTGTGGACGCGTGTTCCCTTGGGGCCACCCTATTGGTTGCTATTGACAGCAGGTTGTTGTGAAATGAATGCGATGGTTCTTGCACATGCTCAGGGTCTCAGTTTCTCATTTCCTGTCTGTCGGGAGCTGTTGTGGGTAACAGTAGTCTAGTCAGGAGCATATTTACCGTGTTGGTTTTTTAATGCTTCACCTCCAGTAATGGCCTTCATGCCCTTTGCCTTTGACGGAAGTCCGGTTTTAACAAGCTAATGCCTTTTTGCCATAATTTGGCACGGCTCCTCTGCTGCCGGTTAGGTGGGGCTCGGTGAGTGAGAAAGCGAGCAGAGAGCAGGCAGCAGAGGTGTAAAAAGGGGGGGCAGATAAAGGTCTTCTCTTGCGTCTCCTCGCTGCGCAGCTGCTGGCTTGGCTGCGCGCTGGGCTGGTTATTAGACGTGGGTTGAGGTTTAAGATGCTTAATCTCTAAGCCGTAAAAAAAAAAAAAAATTCTACACCTTGAAAGAAGCTTCGTAACCAGCCAAACAATGAAGCGTATGCTTGCGCGTTTTAATGAAGGTGGGGAGCTCCGCCCTGTTCTCTCTTTTCCTGGTTCCAGTCGTTTTTTTTCTTTCTTTTTTTTCCCAGGTTTCCTTGCTCTCACCTGTGTTTTCTGTGTGGGTGGAGAGGGAATGGGGTGTGCGGGGGACAGGTACAGCCTGGGGTTGTGATCCCGAGGGGGTGGCAACAGGACCGATGGGAACAGGCTGGATGAGTGGTTCTCTCTCTCTCTCTCTCTCTCTCTCTCATATGCTTCTCCTCTTGCCTCTCCCGTTACAGTAATGACTGCTTCACAGAATGGGCTCAATTTCTAGCTTTTGACCATTTCTAGTGATGGCAGAGGCAGATCGCCCCGTGCCAGGTGTAAATATAGGCATTCTACAGCCTGTCAGTCACTTGGCTTTGCCTGTGGGGAAATGTGAACGTTGAGTGCTCTTCAGTCAATGATTGCAAAACAAGAAAAAGTGATAAAAATGATTAGATTTTTTTTACATTCCTTGCAGGTCAATACAAGCTACGAATCAGACCACTGTCCCTTTAAACTTAAATCATGTTTGGCTCCAGGGCAGTGACCTCTGACCCTTGGATCCATATGGGGGAACCTGCGCTCTTGTTCGCAGCGATTGATTGAGGGAGAGAGGAGGACTTGAGGACAGCGCAGGATGGGAGGCTGACTCACTGACCCCTCTCTACACTCCTCCTCGAGTGAGCCCTGCCCTCCCAGCAGCACCCGGGTATTTTTATTTATTGCGTAGGCACAACGGCTTCACTTGCATAACTCTCTTTACCACAAGCATAAAAGGTGAAATGTTAAAAAAAAAAAAAAGGAGAGAGAGAGAGAGCGCGATAGGAATTATTGACTCTTTTTTTGCATCTCCTTGAAAGTAAGAGTGTGAGACAGCAGTGATCTATGCTTTAGTAGACTGCCGTTCTCTCTGGTCACTTCTCTTCTGGGTGGATTCAAGATGGTCTTACAGCAAAAAATAAATAAATAAACCCCCTAAAAATATTTATTTAGTTATGAAGGTGATGGTCCAATATGTTTCAGGTACGCATCCCATGTGTTGTCGAAGTTTCCAAGGTAGAGGGCATCATACAAGTGATATATTCATTAGGGATACAGTCCCCGATGATGCTGTGCCATGACCTCTTTCTAGGAATGGCGTCTTTGGTCCACAAAAGCAGGATGTTCTTCCTGCCTGCAAACGTCAGTAGCTGAAAGTAACCCTTAAAGCCCTGACTACCTGGTCAACCATATAAGACAAAGAGGGTTTATAGGTAGAAGATAGCAGACAACTCGCTCACAATAGCCCACCAATATTTTTACACAGGACCTAAACCATTGGATAAGGTCACCTGTCTCCAAGTTATATTTCCAACATAGAGGAGAAGAATTTACATTGAACTTGTTTTTGAGAGATAGTGTGAAATTGCGACTTTTTAAACAGTCATGACATTTCTGTCGTTGTGACATTGGGGCAACATGAGTATATATGATTGCCTGTATGCGAAGTGAAGAGGTTTTGTGTTATGGTGACCAGTATGCACAAATGTAAATTATGAATTTTTTTTTTCTTCCACTTTTGTTGCACTTAAACAGAAGCTTATATAAAGATGCAAATTAGCTTTTGAATGCATGAGTTTTTATCTACACAAAGTCCAAGCTATACAAAAAGACATTATCGGTGTTCTGGCATATGAAATTGGGAAAACTGGGCATGTTGGTCTTTGCTGTGGTATTTTCTGTCAGCCCTTTTACAATGGGTGCTTGAGTGCAGCCCACGTTTCCGGTGACCCGGGGCCAACCGGAGCTGTGTGACAACTTACACCGCTGCTCCACTTATGAAAAACTTTTTTCTATTATTATTGCAATTATTCAAGTATCTCATTTCCAATGTTGGCAACCGTATGACACAAGAGTGCTGATGTGCTGATGTTGTCCCATTCCAGTAAAACCAGTAAGGTTTTTGAGCCTTTTGGAGCCTTTTCAGTAGCACAGAATTGTTTGCACCAGCACTACTGCTACAGGAAAAACAGCCTCTTTGGTCTCTGTGACTTTGATTTAGGACATAATTCATATGACCCTTGTCCAGGGTCACTGGTTTAAAGGGTTTATAATTCCACCCATCCCAACATCAGCAGCAGCATTTAATTTGCAAACCAGGCCAATTACATGTATGGGGCTGTGCTGCCTATGCAGTTTTAACAGTCCTGTGTTAAAGAGCTTAGAGTCAATTAGACACAATCATCAAAATGCTGTTTTTAATAAATGGCTTGCAGGGTAAAACCATCTTTTTCACAATTTAAGTGTAAATGGTCACATTCTTAATCTTGTAACTCTTTGCACAATCGGTTAATGGATGAATATTGTTACCTTGAAATGTATATTTATACCATCCAGATATTATCACTCGGTGTAGTTCTTTGTGGATGAAACTGAGAAAAAGAAAGAGGACAGACTGGCTTTCTGTTGGTACTGTGTATATTTAAACCATGGTGCCTGATCAGGTGTTAACAGTCTAAGCTGAATTCTTGCATAACAGCTTCGTCACTCCTATTGAAATCAGCCTTGAGTAATGGCATCTCTGCTGTCTTTACAGTTGCCTGGGTTTCATCACGCCATGACTTTATCGAAAAGCCGAGGCCCTCTCTTTTAAAAAGAAGGAAAGAGATGCGTTCTGCATCTGCAGTGTCCGCTTACTGCTGAATACCCTATGTGTTAAAGGTCCAATGACATACATTTTGCTTTTATATCAGTCTTAGTGGGCCCATAATACTATATCTGATGTCTGTTTCTGAAACGGATGCGCCGTTTCGATGTGTCTGTAGCTTTAGATGCAAATGAGGAGGAGAGAGGCGGGACGAGCAGGAGAGTGGCATATAGAAGTGAGTGGGCATTCGAGGAAATGATGTCATTAACACCATTCACCAACCACAAAGTTTGACGCAGACAGGAAGTTGTCCCCTTATGATTACATATTAGATTCCAGATTAGACCATATGAGCTGCCACTCTCAGAATGGTGGAACAGAATGACCAAAGCACTCTTTACACCTATTGCCATTTCTAGCCACTGCAGGACCATAGACAGGCTAGGGGAACTTAATGTTAATTTCACTTTGTGAGATATTTTTTTCATGATAGGGGACCTTTAAAAAAAAAAAAAAATGATGTGCAGCATAGTAGCATACATTTTGCATTTTAGTTTTTTTGCACCTATCTGAACGTACTGCGCGAAAAGCCACAGGGTTGAGCATTAGCCGGGATGCCACCGTTCCCTACGCCCCATATAGTCAGCGTTCTCGGATTTGTTTCCATGTGCCAGGACTAAATTGGCAGTGACTAGATGCCCAGCATGGGATGGAGATGCCAGGGGCTCCGATGCCAGGCCAGCTCGAGGGCTGCAGTACAGCGTGTGCGGAGTTACGGGTTGAGAGGTGACCCACTCCTCTATCGAGTGGCCTAATGCGCGGTGGGGAAGCAGCCCATCGATCGAGTTCTCAGAGCCCGTCGTTACATAAAACTCCCACGTGACTTTAGGTGCCTGCTGCCTGCCTTTCCTTGAAGCCCCATGCCTAGAATTAATGAGCTCTTGTGCTTTAGATTAGCATAGAGGAACACCCATGTGCCATAGTCTTCTCGATGCGTTGCACAAGAATTAGACAAAACTGGATTTCTGATTTCTCCTGAGGGCCATGATTCAGTTGCCATTGTTCAGGAAAATTGCTTTTAAAAAAGCCTGGTGAGAATCACCCACTCATTTCTTTGTGGGGTGTGTGGCGTAATGCTTTAATAAAAA
The DNA here is from genome assembly GCF_900700375.1 of Denticeps clupeoides. Taxonomy (NCBI): domain Eukaryota; kingdom Metazoa; phylum Chordata; class Actinopteri; order Clupeiformes; family Denticipitidae; genus Denticeps; species Denticeps clupeoides. Next base: position 13,863,761 of record NC_041713.1, read on the forward strand.
GAAAATAAATAAAAAAAGCATTCACCCTGTGGTTGAGAAGACACTAGGCACATGAGTACTGGCCTCTGTTGCTACCGGGACATTGGGTTTTGGACAGGGTGCAATTCCAATAAAAAATAAAAAGCAAATATCAATGTTTTTGCTCTGTGCTGCATGGTGGTGCAGTGATGTGGCCTCACACCTCAAGGTTGTGAGTTTGAATCCTGCCAATTATGAGTATACATGCTCTCCCCGTGCTGGTGCGGGTTCGCCCTAGGTTCTCCTGTTTCCTTTTGCCACGAAAGGCATGCTAGGTGTTATTGCTAACTCTGAATTGTCCATAGGTCTGAGTGTGTGCTTGCCTGTAGGTGGGTGGTGCTCTGCCTAACATCCCCGCCCTACGCCCAGTGTTTTAGGCTGCTGTAACACCTACAGGTTTAGTGTCCACTTTGTTTGTCCCCCTCGGAGCGCTTTGTTTTGTCTGGTGTGAACACCGTAATAGTACACAAGTGTGCATCAAAACAACCCCACAGAGACTCATTAAAAGAGGTGATCTCAACTCAATTTGTGAACTCATGACAACGTTGTGTTGCTGTCCTCCTGGTGAGATCTTGTACCGAACCGAAACAGGAAATAATAACATGATTCGAAGACAGTGAATTATGGGCAAATTTCAATGTCGTTTTTGCAGTTTTCTAGCTTGTATCCTGGTCGTTTGTAAAGGTGTTAAAAGGCTTTTTTGAGGGGTTTCCAAAGCCCATAAACTGTCTTCTGGCCCGATGGTGGAATTTGCTATTTCAGTCTTTCTTTCAGTCTCTTCAATCAACTGGACAATCAGTTTAGACATATTTGTTTTGTTCTGCTGTTCCTTGGAATTGCAATGTTTATTTTATGACATATAATTAATTCATCATCATGATACCAGCAGATTTCTCCTGTTGTACTCCCGCCTCTGGTAAGGTAATTAGGGCCATTATCTCAGGGGCATCATGCCAGCTTGCATTTCTAATGAAGTGTCATATAAGGTGACTGAACATTGTCAGTCAAATGTAGCATTTTTCATTTTTAGTAGTAATAGTTCAGATAAAACAGGCATCTATTGTTGCATTGATGTCCCTAGAATGTGTAGAAAATGTTTCCCCCAATGCAGTGTCCTGAGGACATTTAATGCATGAAGAATTGCTTAGTAAAAAAAAAAATATATATATATATTCCCAAGAAACATTGAGTGTAAAAGGTTACAGACTCCTTTCTAGTCTTTTTTCGTCATCATACATCCTGCCGGTTTCAATGGCTAAAAATGCATAAATGAATCCAACGCAAAATGCAACCTAACTGCCTTCATTTTTATAATGAGTGTAGGTGATGTCCGCCCTCATAGCTAGACTTATAATACACACACACACACAAACACACACACACACACACACACACACACACACACACACACACACATATATATCCTAAAAAATTGGCTTGGCGCTTTGGCTGTTTCTTGAGAGCTTCACATGAGGGGAGATAATGGCTGTGACATTCAGAGAAAGGCCGTGGTGCTGCTGCCAGCTGCGCTGAGATCCAGTTTCGGTGTTAAGACATGACATAATGTCTGAATCCTACCACTGCAGTCCTGCAACTGGGTTTGTGTGTACCGTCTTTCCATATGAGCTACTACAATTTGAATTAAAGGGCAAGTGTGTATTTTATATGTTTTATAAATGGGAATGTATAAGTGTAGCTGTTTGAAAATGATTTAAATTCTTGTTCTTGTTAAGTCCTCAAAACACAGGCAAATTTTAATTTCATACAGTGTAGCTGAACACTGATTTCGGAACTGACTAGTTCTACAAATGAGTAATTGGATATATAAGGCAAATCCTTGATCCTATAAGCTTTTCTGGTCAATTTTATTTGATCATACCCTGGTGAAGACTGGTATCTCTTCAACACTGCAGTTGTGATGCATATTTTTGGCAGAGTCATGTGAATCTGCTAGTTATTTGTGATCGTTACACATTATATACATTTTCCCCCAATTGGCAAGGCATATGTTATATCCCAAGTAACGGTAAACATTCAATTGAAGGGTTAGTAAATGACGATGCCTGTGTGTGAGGTGCTTGCAGTAATTATAGGCTTATAGTGAAGATAATTTTTATTTAACATATTGTTCATAATATTGGGGATATATAATATTGTGATTACATATATATTATATAAAATAATGAAATGTTGTCCTTATGTTGTTTCAGAATTAATAAAGTGAAAATTGGATAAACAACAGATTTTATGATCTTTAGCCCTGATTGGCTTCTGCTGTTACATCAATTGTTTTACAAATTCAAAGTTCAAACTGCATAATTAAAATTGAATATACTTCAACCACTTAATACGGCCTAAAGGGGAAAACAGAACACAGTGTTGTACCAATAAGCATTGTCAATATATTGTATAAAAAGAGATGTTTTAGTCAAATTTTATTGGAAATGAGTTGACATATGCGTAAATAACGTATCGATTAGTGAAGTAGTTTATTTTTTTATAATCGATTATAATTGATTGTCATTAAGCAGCTCTAAATTGGTTCTGGTCTGAGTATGTTCGTCTCAGAAAATGGCTCTGGCTGTTTTTATTATTTTGCAGTTAACATTTCGCGTTAATGGTAGTAATAACATTTGAGTGACCCGACCGTCCTTTCGTAATAAGATGTGCATTACGGCCCTTCCTGCGGTTTTCAGGTTTTAAGCGTGTGGGCGTGCGTACCCTTTACCTCGCTGTGCGGGGCCGTGCATGTGCATGGGTTCATCGCGGCTGAGTGCCGTCTACCTGCGCTCACCAGATAGAGGAAGAGTGCGTGGGTGGCGTGGGTGTGCATACGATTTTTTTTTCTCTTCTCCCCCATCTAACATGACTGCCTGGTGTTGATGCTAATAAGCTGTTGTGTTGTCAATGGGTGACACTGTGTGTGTGTGTGTGTGTGTGTGTGTGTGTGTGTGTGTGTTTTTTTTTCTAAGCTACAATGCCTGAATGAGTCACTGGCAGTGGGCTGGTCTCTGTGTGCTCTAGCAGGGCTAGCAGAGCTGTGACTGTGTGGATATTTAATGACCTATTTAATTATGCAGGGCCAGATCAGGCTCGCTCCACAGGGCTGCACCTGCCATGTGAGCTCACCTGCCAGCCTGACCTTCTAAGGCTGGGCAGACGTGGGGAACCTCCACCCTGTCCCATCGTATCGTAGCAGACGTTATGTAAGACCCGTGTCTTGTTCAGAAACCCAGGTGGGCTTCTGTGTAAGGGTCTTTTAGGACTAGTGGGGGAAAAGTCGGCCATCAGGCTCCTTGAGTTTTTGGGGCCGTCGCGCGGCTTGCCGTAACACTCGTGGCTGTTTTGGATCTCGCCGTTTCACCAAAAGGAGCAGTTTTGCGCGGCGCCATATGCCTGGTGTACTGCGAGCTGCTCTCTCCTGTCCAATCAACACCCACTCTCTTCTGCTCGATTCTTCTGTTTCCTGCTCCTTCCCATTTTCATTTTCCATCTCTTTCTCCCTCTCCCTCAACTGTGTACTATCACTGTGCCGCGTGGGTGGCAGTGGGCGCCGAGTCCGTCTCGGCGGAGCCGAGTTCTCCGCTCTGGATGCTCCGCGCTGGCTGTTTGCTTGTGTGGAGATTCTACCTGCGCTGCTCTCTTCTCTGCACAGTTCGGCTGCGGTTCCACCCCCGCCGGGTGGATTTTGCCATGGCGATCTGATTGAGTCCTATCGCCTGGGCCGTAATTGGCAGTAATCTAAATTTGGTCACTTGTTTGGCCACTCGGTGTTGAAAGCCTTCAAACCCCTGTCTGTCATAACGATAAATCATATTTTCATGTGTACACTGTATTTAAATTAGTTCCCCATGTTCTCCAGAGTAGGGAAGTCAGTTCAACATTGACCGTGCAATATATTGGAAACCGAGAATTCGGAACCGTTTCCTGTAGAGCGACGCCGGTTTCACCAAAATACTCAATCGATTTCAAACAATAATGCACCAAAGTGCATAGAATCCTGTTAACACTTAAAAAAAAAAAAAAAACAAAACCTCAAAGCCTAAAGAAAATATCCTGCTCACGTTGAGGAATATAACACATATTGTTCATGAGACTGGAACACCAGTGGTGTCTTGTGGTGTCTTGTGTAACCCGTTTCCTGGAAGCCTGGCGTTGATAGGGCCTTGCCGTCTCGAGGCAGGGATAGATTGACGGATGCGGAGAAGACGGGAGATGGTGCTGAGGACCACCTGTCACTCAGGGCTGTGTGTGAGGGGGCTGAAAGGAAGTAGGTGGTGGAAACTGATTTTACTCACATTCGAGTAAGACGATACCCCCATATAGATTTGAAAAGGATTACAATTTGAATTGTACCCTGTGTGTGTTTTTGCCTTCTGCTCCGTTTAATTTGCTCTTTGTTTTTTGCAGTTTGTTGCTTTGTGGTGCACAAACGCTGCCATGAATTCGTCACCTTCTCCTGCCCCGGCGCCGATAAGGGGCCGGCGTCAGACGTGAGTAAACGACCTCCCGCTACCCCCAGCCCATCCAGCCTCCCTCTATCGCCTGCTCCCGTCTTCCGCTTTGTCAGCCGCGTTCTCTTACCATCCGTCTCTGTCGCCTCCCAACAACGTTCTCCCCGGCTCTCATTTTTCCTCTCATCCCTCAGCCCCCCCCTCTCTTTGTTGCATCACCTTTTCTTTTGTCTTCGCCTCCTTTCTGTTCACTGTGTTCTATTCCGGTTTGCCTTTTGTGTGCGTGTTTGTCAGCAGGAAGAACGGGTAAAGTGGCTATTTTTCCTCCTCCCCGGCCCGGTCCCCCGTAGAAAGTTGTGTGTGTGATGAGAGATTTTTCTATGTCCACTGCCTCCCAGAATCCTCTTTGTGGATCTGCAAGGATTTATTTTTTATTCTTGGAGACCCCACCGACCCTCTTGCCGGTTGTCGATTTATTGAATATCCCATCTGAGGCTTGACGCAGTGTCCCGAGTGTTAAAGGAGGTGCAATTTTTTTTTGAATACGCTGTATAGTTCTTCTCCACTCCTGAGGAGAAGGCAGATTCAGACAGGCTGCCCTTCATCGCGTCTTAATCTAAAATGCCCTTCCAACCCTGCAGCTGTCCCCTGGTGTCTTCCTCTCTCACCGTGGCTCTGCTTGCTTCCTTCAAGTGCTTCCTCTCCGGCCTCTTGGCTCTGAGGGATGTGCCCTCCTTCACTTATTCACTAGTGCCCTTCAGTCCCTCAGAAGCACCCTTAGGGCCCTCTGAGGGGAGCTGTATAGTGCTCCCATTTATAACAGCCATCACTACAGGGGTGTACTCAACACAAACCTGTCTGCGAGTGTCCGAAGTGCCATGTACGTATACTTACCATCTGACTACCTTCCCGTCCCCCTCCTTCGCGGGTTCATTGAAATCAAGCCGTGATCAGTCCAAGTAATCCTCAAATGATGCAAAAGGGAGGGTTCATGTCTAATTCAGTCTCCACGTCTATTTTTTTTTTTTTTTTTTTTTTTTTAATCCCTGGCCTATAAATACTGAGACGTGTCACTGAGGACCCGATATTTTATTATGGGACCAACCTAAAGCAATATCGCCCGTTTTAATGAATCCGCTGCCCTGTGACATTGTCATTACTTTTTCGCTTGTGCAAAAATCAGATGGTTTGTCTCAGTAGATCGGTGTTCAGGAACCACAGGTATAAATAGTCAATGTCAAAGGCAGCCAGACACTGCATTCCAGAAAGTGTTTTCCTTTTTTCTTTTTTCTGCAGAATCTCATTTTACTTCAATTATAGAAGTGGGTTAATTAGGCTTCCACCAGGGGAGCACAGGGCAGCCGTCATCTAATTAAGCCTACATTTGCGCCCGCACAAGAACATGGCCGGGCCCTGCTGTATTAAGGCTCATGTGCGCTGCGTGCAGGTGGAGGTGAAGGTGGGTGAGAAGGCCGTGATTGGCGAATCAAACCACCGGAGGAGAGCCGAGCTCTCTCTCTCTCTCTCTCTCCCCGTGCGTGTGTGTTTCGCCGCGTGGGAGTGTGTGTTCTTTTAACAAGATGCATTAAAGCACTGTTCTCTTCAGAAGTGTTTCGGTAAAGTGCCCTCGCTCACTCTCTTTCACTCACTTGCTGTAATGCTCTCAGGCCTTTCTGTGTTTTGCACTTTTTTTTTTTTTTTTTAGGTGGTAGTTCTGGTGTGTAGAGGAAGGTCTTGCTCACCTCTGGACTTTTGTGAATAAATGGGAATAAAGTTTGTCAAACCAATTTTAAGCTCTTGAACAAATGAATGTATTATCCCGTTCTTCCCCTTTTTCCGAGTTTCCATATGCCCTAAATGGGTAGAGCGGATATAGCTTTTTTCTCTCAAAATTATACCAGAGTTTACTCATTAATAATTAATACATTACAGAGAAACTGACTATTAAGTTGACTATAAGTTGCTGTACCTGATGTACCTCCTGTACCAGGAGGGATGACATTTAAAGAGATGTAATGAGTAGTATTGTTGTGTACTCCTACAGTTTCTAAAGGTAAAATGCGATTTAATCATAAGACTGCAAAACTCTTAAAGCTGCCTCAATATGTCCATAAAATCATCCAAGAAATGAATAAAGAGGAGGAAAATTCAGCTCAACATGGCATGGGCTGAAGCAGGCTGTTCGTAATGGACAACCCACGGATCTGGAGAGTTTTGAAGTGGTTCTGTAAGCAGGACTGGCAACAGTTCTTAATACTGCCTGATGGATAACTGTAAAACATTTGCTGCATTAGCATTATTTTATCTGTAATCCCTATTATGTAATATTAGTAATGGCTGAAACTTTGTGAGATGCATGTTAGAAAAAATTGAGGATGTACTGATTGCAGTTTTCTTGGCAAAGTCCAATATCTGATTGTGAATGACTGATTCCGATTTCCAATACTGATTTTCTTTTGAGAAGAGAAGTTAAAATAAAATTAAAATGTTCTTTAATGCTAAATTGTTGAATGCTACAAATTAAAAATCTAAATAGAGTAAATAATTACATAAATAACTATAAATAATAATAGTACAAGTAGTAAGGACAGATGCCAGAAGTGAAATTCACAAGAAAAGAGGAGCTGCTACATCTGGTGAATTTCTATGAAACGTGGGAGAGATACAGTTTCTGTGCAAGAAAGGTTAAATCGTAGTTTGGCTCATGGGAGTTGAGTAAGCGTGCAAGAGGTTGAATACTATAAGTGTGCAAGAGACACCAAGAGATTGTAACATTGATCAACTGTTGCAAAGCGCAGAAAACCTTCAATCTACATCACTCACACGTAGGCCTGTAACGATAACAAATTTGGCTGGACTATATATTCTCCCAGGAATTATTGCGCTAAACGATAATATGATTTAATGATTATGGCATATTAATGCAAGTACACCCTTTCAACGATCAATGGAAAAATTGAAAAATTGATTTTTAATATCCAAAATACATAAAACAAGGACCTTTTGTAAACAAAAAATGCTAACTCACAACGAAACACTGAATATGAATAAAAGCAGATGCAGCCGATGCAAGCTTACAAACACTACTTATAGGGGCAGTGGTGGCCCAGCAGTTAAGGAAGCGGCCCCATAATCAGAAGGTTGCCAGTTCAAATACCGATCTGCCAAGGTGCCACTGAGGTGCCACTGAGCAAAGCACCGTCCCCACACACTGCTCTCCCGGGGCCTGTCATGGCTGCCCACCACTTTCTCTATTTTAATGTATATTAAATAATTCCCTGTCTTTCCAATTGGAACTTATATTTTAAATGGTGCATAATGTCAAAAGCGCAGCGAGCAATAATAATGGCTGTATTATTTAGCATTTTCATAATATATCGGCTGCAGCAATTGGAAAAACAACGTGTTTGTATGTAGCTTCAAAGACTTTGTACAATTCATTACCGGTCTTTCTATGTCACATTCCGTAGTCGCGGTGATGCTAAGCGCTATATACGCTTAGTCATATTTTAAACCTGTGTCAGACCAAACATGGCAACAAATTGAAATTTACTGCAGTGACCATAGAAAACAATGGGTTTCAGAGCATGGCTCAGCGCATGCCACGTTCGCTCTGAAACTGGTTGTAGCTCTCGGGAGACTTACGTTTGTCTCATTATCTCAGTCTCACTGTCTTTCTTTACATCCAGGATTGAGAAGTGCAAGAGAAAATGAAGAGTGTGATTTTTAGAGCTGGAGCCACTAGAGATGCTAAAGAGCCAAAAGTGTTGGCTTTTCTTGGTGAGCTAAGCCAAAATAGCTGGTTCGCTAAAAACAGCCAATATTCCCATTTGGTAAAGAGACACAAGGAATACAAACAAGCATGAAAATGATCATGGCCTGAAAAAAAAGATAGATCTCATTTTAATTATTGTGCAATTAAATTATTCTTTTTCGGGACAGGCCTACTCAAACGCTTCAGTTTTAACATTTTAACTCATTCTACTGAAAGAGGATTCATTGTGAATATTTTCTCTTCACTATTTTAAACTTTTAAAATTAGCATTTAAAAATGTCTTTGACTGGTGTGTAACATGGTTTCTCTTTATCATTATAAATCTAGTGCCTTAAATGTCTATTTATGTGTTATTGTTAAATGTTTTATTAAAATATTTTAGTATGTCTTTTGTACATTTAAACCTGATTGTACATTATTTCCCACAATTAATCCTCACACTAGATAATCTAAACCTACAGTTTGTCTAAAACCAACAATCAGGAGAGAATAAAACATTATTAGTGTTCTAGTTGGCGTCCTGGTTGGCTCTGTCCACTATTAAATGTTTGCCTAGGGTGTGAATCTTGCACGAGACCTGATTTTATTTATTTATTTATTTTTTTCAATCAATACAGGATGGTGCTGTGCTCTGAAACCCAAAGCAGCCAGCTATGCAGCCAGTTAAATGGTCATTGTCTGTTGCTTGTTTTTTGTAGTGTAGAAATATTATGTAATACCAATAGACCTACGCTTTAGTTTGTAAATTGAAACAATGAGGTATAGTTTTATGTGGTGGGATTGTGAGGATGTTGCACAGTGACTGATTTATCCATGCCTACTTTTTAAGCTGAACCCCATGCCAAGATGGGCATGCCTTCACTTGATGTCTGATTTTCCTGTTTGATCTGAAAGCAGAAGCACAAACTCTGTTGTGTGAAAACCTGTACTGTTGTAATGTAATGTTGTCCCCAAAAAAATTATGCTTAGATTCTACTAATCAAAATTAAGTAATTGCACAATGCGCATATGAAAAAAAATGATATTAAAAGAATAATTAAAAGGTTGTTCTTTCAATCCTTAATAACGGTATTGAGTTTGAAATTTCACTTGTGTACTGAAACCAGCTTTCCTTGATTCCTCATACACTGTTTCAACCGCTCTAGCATGCTAAACTGTGGTTCAAACTTTCTCTTACAGAAAATGCGTATTTCATTGCATATTTTACTTGAATTGTGGCCCAAATTTTTGTGTCTCTGTATGCACGCTCCCCACTGATGTGTGTGTGTTTTGGGACCGGTTGTATGCCTGACTGGCCAGTTGATCACCAATTTGTCGATTTGCCGATTTCAATCCCTTGTCAATTGATTGGTGCATCCCTACTGCTGCGTGTTTAATATCCCAATGTAGTACACTTAATATCCTCACTTGCTGTGTGTTTGACTGCAGTGTTGTCAGTGCGTGACAAATAAATAAAATTGCCTTTCGTCTAAACTAGTTAAACAGACCTACACTGAATTATTGTAATGCTAAACCTCATTTTAACCTGCACCTTTACCGAAACGTGTACACATTTCCCACATACATTGGCCACCTATTAGGCACATCTACTTTATTAAGAACATTTGCTGTTCTAAGTTTAAATCTTGGGATTTTACATGTTCTGGCAGAAACCATCTAGACGGTGAAAGCCCTTTGTTCAGAAAACGGACCATGCAGGAAGCGCAAAGCAGTGACAAAATGACATTTAACACAAGGGCTTCCTATCTACTACACTGCAGGATTTCTTCTTACTCCAGAGTGGTATGTTCCTCATGGCATGACCAGGGCAGCCCTTTTACATGTTCTGACAGAAACCATCTAGACGTGAAAGCCCTTTGTTCAGAAAACGGACCATGCAGGAAGCACAAAGCAGTGCCTAAAGGAAATGTTATTTGGCAGCACATGGAAAATAGTCTCCAAATGTACATTCATTTACAAAGTGCATCTATTTCCTATTGAAGTGGGTGGCATGGGTATTAATAAGTAAATCATTATAATACAATGTGGTGTAAAATAACTGCTGCCGGTAATTTGTGTGGTGGTGTGATAACGCTATTTTGAATTTCTGGCTACTTATCACTGGAGATTATTAAAACAGATACTGTGGTTCTGGTAAAATGTACATTAAACCTTTAATCCTGGTTTGGATTGTCATGCTTATTTTGAAGAGCAGGTGAACATTTTGTTCACATTCATTGTACCACACTGACCACCAGGCAGCAAGCACCAATCATTGCAATAACGAAAAACAAGTCATACCAGTAGCCTGGGATGAAAGCCCAGATGTTATCTTCTGTATTTCACTCCTTATTACTGAACAATATGCTAAAGGTTTTTGTCTTCTGTGTGAAATTGACACTCTTCCGTTCAAGCCTCATCTGCAGCATTGGTGTTTTTGTTGATGCATGGTAAATTTGTTGGACAGTTGAACTGACGTTCCGCATGACGAACAATGGGGGGGGGAGTTTTGATTTAAGTAGGAGGACAGGCCTCCTTCACAAGGGCTGACAGGAAGGTACATAGAGGAGGCGAGAGACAGAAAATGAGTGAAGTTGCTGTATGATAGTCAGGAAAGAATCCACTGCGTCTATACGTTTTACGTGTTTACAGTGAAGGCTTATCGTATATATATCAAGGTATTGAAAATCAACTGAGCAATTCCAATAGGAATTTGTTAATATTGCAGAAAATGTATGTAATGATTACGCTAATCGTTTGTGTTAACAAATGCAGACATATGCACCAAGAATCGAGAAATGTTTTTTAGTGCTTCGTAGCCTAGTGGGTAATGGATTTGCCCACGAACCAGACCGCCACTAAGTCACAGGTTCAAACTCCACTACAAGTGGACTGATTGTAAATCACTTTGGATTAGGGCGTTTTCTAAAAACCACAAATGTGCAATGGCAAAGTAAGCAAAATTTAGCAAGCAAACAAGTTTGCCATTTCAACGAGGAATCAGACTTTACTTAAAGACAAACAAATTATTTTATTAGATTTGTTAACTGGAGTCAAGTAATCATAAACCATGGTGCCTAATGGAAGTATTAAATAATAATAGTTTTCCAATTCACTTGCTGGTGTTACTTACACTAGCATGTACCAGTTTGAAAAGTTTAAGGTCAAAGATGTCCTCGGGGTTTACATAAATAGATTAAACAAGAAAGAACCACACATTGACAGTGATGTATTGACAGGCGCGAGTTTAATCATCTAGAATGTGGAAGTAGCATACATGAGAGCTGTCACTCATCTGGCTCCTGCTCTGTTGAATAAGCCCCATGCTTAGTGCCTGTAGTCTGTCATACAAGCTTATTGTGTACTGTTATATCTCTAGTATAATATTTTTACAAAATGACATTTAACACAAGGGCTTCCTATCTACTACACTGCAGGATTTCTTCTTACTCCAGAGTGGTATGTTCCTCATGGCATGACCAGGGCAGCCCTTTCTCCCCCCCCCCTCGATGTGACCTGGATGGGAGGGGGTCAGGATCAGACGCTATATGCGTAAGCGCCAGAGGCTCAGGCTTCAGAGCTAACGAGTTTGCAGCAGCATCGCTTCACACCGCCCACTCACTCCACTGTACTCCCCTCCACCCTGCTCTATACCTAATCTGTGGTGGCCGCGTCCAACGCACCGACATGGATACGGAACACTGGTGATGTGCTCTAGAAAAAAATGGCTGGTGGACACCAAATTGTGTCACTTTCCAACCTTACTACCATCACGAGTGACCCAGAGGTTCACCCATCTGTCCCTGGAGGGTTAATTCCTTCTGATAATTTCCTCCTTCGTTTCCCCTTTCCCCTGCCTTCATTACCCTGGGCCCCTTTGGGAGTGTCGTGGTTGCGCCCACATCTCCTCCGATAAGTGGGTGGTGATATAAATACCCCTCTTGATCTCACTGGATGCACACGCACTCGGTGCCGTGGTGGTGGGGGGTGGTTATTAATAAGGACAGGCCTGCGTTTGCATAAACACTTGCCTGTTAGTGGACCTTTGTGATTGGTTTGCTCCTCTATGTATGCCCAAAAAGCAGGCTTTGATGACTGTCCAATTTGTGTGTATGTGCGCGCACATAGACACATGAAGGGTGGAAGATATGCATCCAGATTTAAGCCTGTTTGTATTGATGCGTAACTCTTTTGGCTTGTGTGAATACATTAGCCTTGATAGGGTTTTACGGTTATTTAAAGACTCGTTTCAAGGCGTCACGATTGTCATGATGCATGGAGTGGTAGGAGGGCCTTGATGTAGTGAAGCACCAGGGAGACTTGCCTTTCCTGAGACTTTCATCTCCAGCCCAAATGAGAAGGGGTGGACACCCCTACACACACTAAGCTGTTGCTTATTTTGTACTCATTGAGAAAAATCATTATACAATGTATTTTTAACTAAGGTGATACTTAACAAAATAAGCCTGGATCTTTATCCATTTCAGTTTTCCTTTATTTCATTGTGAACAATTTGAGCAGACCATAACCTTTTGACCATAAAATCAGTTCTACAATCCCAGTTGATTGAGACACATGGCAGCAAGACATTCCAATTCTCCCAGAATTTCCGGGAGCCTCCTGGATGTCTGCAAATTGGATAAAAAAATCCCGGAAACTAGAGCAAGTGAACAAGATGTTGCATGTGAGACTGTACTATGTACATTGCACGCTTCAGAGAAAGTATAGCCAAAGTATACCTAGAAAGTCGCCAGATGTTGACAGAGGCAAATTTGATTTTAATGATGCCACATGTTGGCATCATCGATACCCAATATGACATTGTTTGTTAAAGCAACTCAAGGTATTTCATTTATTAATGTCTATTTGTGAAAGGTATGAGCATGTTGTGAAGCCATTGCTGTCCACAACCAAGAAAGGTTTATGATTGGTCCGCTGATGTGACATAATGATATTGCACATTGGCAGATCATTCCCTTTGACCTTTTTTTTTTTTTTTGAGGGCCAGAACGAAGCAGGTCTCAGGCAGATCTGCAGGGATTATTGACCACAAAGGTTTACAGAAAGTGGCTAATGCTACTTTGAAATCAGATTTCAGTGCTGGCAGACTTACTTCCCTCCAGTACCAAAGTTATGATAACTTTAACTGTCATCATTTCAGCGGAGCATTATGGCAGAGGGAGAGTGCCCCCCAAAAAAAAAAAAATAAAACGCATTTTACCTTCGACTACCCCAGGTTTTGCAAGTTTTTGGAATTAGGATGGTTTGTCTGGGCTGCTGAGGCACTGGAATACAGAAGCAATGCAGGCAATGGCACGTGACGTAGTTCACTGCATAAAGCCAGCAATGAGCAAAATGGCTAAAAACGGGGTCATGTCATGGATTTATGTCAATAAACTGTTCATTATCTCTGGTGTCTGTGGATTCAGTCTGGCAATATCAGAAAAACTTGGGATTAAAAATCAATCAGGAATAATTGAATTGTTCCATAGGGGACATAAAATATATTTCTTTATTTATTTTTTTGGTCATATGGCCCAGCTCTTCTGCCCAGGCCCTGTAAATAGACTGAACCCTCAAGAGACCTGTGGCTCAGTCACCTGGCCCACACACACACACACACACACACACACACACACACACACACACACACACACACACACACACACTTCCGGTATAGTGTGTTGCTTCGTATGAGTACGAAAAGAGGAAATACTCACAGTTGACTGCACCCGCTGGGAGCTCTGAGCGCCCTTAGGTCTCGTCCCCCAGGGTCATGCTGGATTCACAGGTGTGGTACTGCTTCCTGTCTGGCAGAAACAAAGCACAGCAGGACAGGCTCATCACATGCTGAGAGGACCTGAAATATTTTTTTCCAGTTTCTTCTGTATCTTGAGGTACTTACATTCCCTTATTAGAAGTAATGTAGGATTAAGAGACACAATGGCAGAAGAAGAATGAGTGAAAGAATGATCTAGATTCATTCTCTACATCTCCATAACTGCTAAGATTGTAATTTATGGAAATATATTTATACATATATATTTTTCATTTGCTTTGCAATCCAGGCTTTTTGTCACATTGTGCATTGTGATTGGCATGGTACACTAGTTGTACTATGTGGTGCTGTTATGCGGTGTAACTTCACAGCAGGTGATGCGGGTTTCTTCTCTTCTTCCAGCACATGCTGTAGCACTGTCTGTTCAGACAGCCTGTCGCTCACCAGCAAAAACATTTGTGTTGAGTAAATTGCAAACATGTCCACATGGTGACCAGGGTAAGCACTCTGAAGTTGGTGGCTGCACTGAATGAATGTGTTCATACTCTAAGTTGACCAAGACCATGTATAAAGGAAGTAACAGGCTTGCTTTCATTTTTGTTATTTTTATAAAGTATGTAATAAAACTGAAATGTCTATTTTGACCCATAAAATTCTGCTAATGCTTAAAGTTTGTTGTATTATTAAAAACTTGGGATTTCTTATTTAACCAACAGTGACCAGTCTGAGAGAGTAGCACCAAGTTGTTTAACACAGCTGCTCCCCATTCACACCCGACACCCGATGCACTAGCAAATCACATTACACTGGGGAGGGAAAATTGCTAATTGGGCACAATCTGTGTGTGTATGTGTCTATATATTAAGTTTGGACATTAGATCTAGTATTTGTGCTGTTTGTGGCATTGCTCCCGGTTTGGTGTTTCAGGTCCTCGTTTCACACGGAAAGGGTGAGATTTCTCTTTAAGCCTGGCTTCAGTGAGTATTGAAGGGTCTTTGGGCCAGAAGCATGGGTGTGACCTCTCAGCTCCCTGTGTGGGATTCATGGGTGCAGCTTTTGCTTCTCCGGTCCCTCTGTCACCATCACACTGGTGCAGTTCTGACAGATCAGTGTTCTTTTAATTTTTTTAATTCGTTCTTTGTTATGCCAACTTTATATTTCTTGTCTGTCTGTCTCTCACACACACACACACACACACACACACACACACACACACACACACACAGTCACATGCAGAGGGAAAGGGGAAAGTGTTACCCTTGTTTATTAAAGGGAAAAAAATCCCCCATTCATTCAGTTTCTGCTGCTCCAGTGGAAATGTGAGTGGCATAAAGCGATTGGCTTAGCTGCATTTAGTTTTTACTTCAGTGATGAGCTACTATCTCCCCCAAATTATGACTCTATTCTCAGTCTTTGTCAAAAAGTCAAGATGTCCTTTGTGCAAATGAACATTGTATGTGTAAATGTCACTGTGCACAAATTCTCAGATAGTGTGCAAGGGCAGGCGCCAAATAAGACCTCAGTATTTCATGACATACATGAATTATTGTGCCTGAATAAAACCAGAAGTATTATTACTTGATTGTGGAATTAAGACTGGCTGAAGCGGCCAGAGCTTGCTCAGCAATTCCCTCTCTGGGCTTTTGACCAAGAGCAGTCAGCATCTATCTTCAGATAAAACATTTATTTCAAGGGATAACTTGCAAGCATGCCAATCTGTACAGCAGTCCGTTTCACTGCTCAACCTGGAACCAGTTAAAAGCGGTCTGCTAAATTGTCTGTTTCGGTATGTGAGGTAATAGGTCTGAAATTGCCACCTGTCATATTGGAGTTGTCAATAAATCGATTTCCCCTTGTTCATCCTTGTTGCAAGGAAGTGGACCTGTAATCAGAAGGTTTGCCAGTTTGTATCCCGAAACACCAAGGTTCCACTGAGGTGCCTCTGAACAAAGTACCGTCCCCACACACTGCTCCCTGGCAGCTTTTCATTGCTGCCCACTGCTCACCAAGGGTGATGGGCAGAGGACAAATTTTGTTGTGTGCACCGTGTGTTGCTGTGCCGCCGTGTTTCACACTGACAATCACTTTACTTTTACACAGTTGAGGCCAAAATTATTAATTATTACTGATTCATCCTGAAAAAAGCAAAAGCTAAATTATTATCAAAAATTATCATCCCCCTGGCCATTAAAACTTAATACTGTACACTTCCTGTGTATTCTGTGTACTCAATTTTTTAGAGTGGTTCTGGCCCATTCTTGTATTTGCAAATTGTTGTAGCTGGTCCAAATTGCATGGACATTCACTTTTCATCAATGCTGCAAACATTGGGAAGTTTAATTTGGTCCTCAACTGTATATTAAGACAAAGATTGTAGCTTGATTAACTAGCCATGTGTTGATATTACTGTGAATGGAAATATACTGAGTTTGGAAATAATACAACCTGAAGGAGGAAAAAGCTTCTCCTCAAATTCTGCTTTTTGTGTATGAAGGCAGGCAGGCAGGCAGGGAAACGTCTGTGGCTTGGGTGAGATATGTCGAGATGTGTCTGCTTTGCCCTGGAACTGCACCGATGAGTGTAGGCGTCTTAGAGGGTTGGCAGTGTTGACTTGACGATCTGTTCAGCACATTGTATCACTCTTTGCAGGTATTTGTGTTCCTGTAAGTTCCAGTTACCAAACACATGACAGTGAGGCACCCAGTGAGTACAGATCCGAGTGTAGAACATACTGGGTGCATCACTTTGGTAGCTTTATTATCCGTTAATGTTCTTCATTTTATGCTGCTTGTGCATAAAATACATTCCCCTCTTTACCCTCTGAACGTGATTGGTCTGTGCATGCGCGCGCGCGTGTGTGTGTGTGTGTGTGTGTTTCATAATTTCTACATTTTGATCTTGAATCTCATTATTTGGACTGCATTGCTCCATAACTCATCTGCAATAACAGCTATGTGATGTGTATGTGAGTATGAAAGAGGTTGAGAATTTGCCTGCATTTGCTGAGATTATTCTTCTCTGTGGAGGTTGGGCTGTTCTGAAAAGCTGCTTTAGGACTGTGTAATTTTTTGAAAAGCTTTATAAAATAAATTGAATTGGATCCTCTCCGTTACCAGAAGCTGGGGCTGGGATTGGCTCAGTAGATAAGGTATTGTGTGAGTGCGGCTAGCATATGTGGTTTGAAAGCATCTGTCCATGTTATTTTGGGATCAAAGTTTTTGGTTTTATTTTGACACTGATTAACTGGTTGAGGGAAGACCATTAATGTCACAATCCAGTGTCATCTATTACCATTGTGCCCCTAAGCAAACCATTGAACCGCATGTCATAGCATTATCAATATATAATTTTTCAAATTTTTACAGTGTTTGAATATGCATGTTTTTGTCCTTCTTTCAGTACCAGCTAATATTCATTCAGTTTAACCACGAGTGCACAAGAAAATATTTGTCATGGCCTTTTTCCTGCCTGATCATTCTGCATATGCGCACTCAGGGGGAAAAAAAAAAAGTGTTAATTTTTTCGTATCTTAGCCTTGCTGGGTGATTGATCTTTTATTAATTTAGTTGGTATTGTTTGCACAATCACGGTCACCTCCACCTAGTGGTGGCTCCTTACATGACACTGAATTCCAATAAGACATCACAGTTTAGGATTAGGGTTTGTTCATGGTGACTCAGATGGCTACTCACATCTGAGAGAATGTCATCTGTACGTGTAAAATTGAACAATTACAAGCCTATCGATTAGAGGATTCTGTCTAACAATATTGAATAATTTAACATAAAAATATATAAATCCAAATTTGATTGGGTTGTTGCCGTAACCTCAACACACTGCTATTCTTTCTCACTCTTTCATCAGTTATTTTTTTTCTCTATAAATTCCTCAGAGAAGAGTGCAGGTTGTCCCTGTGCCCTGCTTAAATAGGTTCTCTGTGTAAACAGACCCTGGTACCCTTGCAATGATACTTTTCCCCCCTTGTTGTTCTTGATGTCATTTTTTTATGCTTTGTGTGTAAGCTGGAGCATTCATGTGAGCCTGTGCCTTGGCAAGCTGTGCATTGTGCTTTGCAGAAATGCTCCTGTGAAAGCGCTAGCCCCTACCTGTGCAGATGGTGGGCTTTGTATCTGTTGTGCTTTGGTGTCATCACCGCATTGAATTGTGTTCCGTGGGCGCATAATAAAGTAGCCATGGAAGAATAGTGTGCCAGGAGTGTGAGACCCCGGCCGTGAATAATGCATGTGGCCCGGCGGGCAGGCCGAAGGGATGCTTCAACGTCCGCCTGCCCGGCACCATGTTTCGGACACAGATGGCCCCCACGTTTAAGGGTAGTCATCTTCTTATATCCCTGGTGTGAGTTTGTGATTAAGTCACTGAGTTCAATGTACTACACCAGCGCTCACATAATTTATAGCCATAACTTCCATTTCCATGACTGCTCTTTTGAATTCAGCGTCAGCGTCCCCGTCAGCACACTGTATCAGCTGCTTGATCCTCTCTGTGTCATCTGCGCATCTCATCCTCCTTTCTTCATCAGCTCTGTCATCCCTGATAGGGGCTTGTGTTTCAACCACTTTTTTAAAATATATTTTTTATATGTCAGGGACGTGTAAATTTGAACCCCCCTCTGTCTAAATGGGGTTTTATATATTGCATCTATCTTTACCACAGTTGATAACACTGCGGGCACTACTTGGGTTCTTTCATGTGTCTGCATTTCCTTTCTCACAGGACCCACGGAGCAAGCACAAGTTCAAGGTCCACACATACTCCAGCCCCACCTTCTGTGACCACTGTGGATCTCTGCTGTACGGACTCATTCACCAAGGCATGAAATGTGAACGTACGTAGCCCCACACATGACGGATGATCAAATGCAAATTTTCTGTTAAAAGTGTTTACACTTTTAACGAGACTCACATCATGGAGGGCTGGGTGATATGGCAATTTTTATCATGATATACTTTCCCATATTGCACAATTAAATCAATGATCAATTTGTATCTGATATTGCCAGACTGAAACTGAACACACTAGAGATAATAAACAGTTAGTTAACATATAAAACCATGACTTATCACGTCCCTCCTCAACTTGAATTTTACTTACAGAAACAGATTATAACCTCACAAAGCTCCACAGCTTCCCGATACTGGGGGCAGCTCTTTCCACAGCAATATTAAATACATGCGGCAAACCTGCATAAGGGAGCTGAATAATTCTATGAACCTAAATGAGACAGACTGGTACCCGGATGGAGGTAATGGTCTGATGTTTTGCCTTCAATTTTTAAACATTTGTTAGCATCAGTTGACCCTGCTGCATTGATCATAAAGCATACCTTACGTTGGAATTTTTGTTGGGGCACAAGAGTTAGATTCGTACTTAAAATCAGTGATGGCCGTTTTCAGACAGAAGATGCATTATAAGGACATGCACCTTTTCATGGAAATGGAATTCTTGATGGCAGTGCTCTCTTTTAGCAAGATAGCATGTCCTTTCAACATTGCAAAGATGGTCCAAAATGGTCTGAGGAGAACAACAGTGAGTTTCTGTAGGACTCAGTCCAATCAAGCATCTGTGGGATGTGTAGGGGAAAAAAATATCAGAGGTCCATTGAAGTTCATGGCCCTAATTGGACAGGGTTATTTCAGCAGCAAAATGAGGTCTTACCTAATATTAGGCAGGTCATAATGCTGTGGTCAGAGTAGAGTGAAAAGTACAAGACTTTTCACTGCTAAAGCAGATGTAGGGCATTGTGTATTCAATTACATTACTCCTATTTGTTTTCTATAGATGTGGCCAGTTGAATTAAATTGCAGATAAGTATGCCACCATAGACTTGGGTATATGGGAACAGGTTTGCATTTATATAAGTCACAGTGGGTAAGAGAGTCTGAGAAATAATGTTGTTTGCCAGATGTAATTGTATTGTTTTCTTTTTTTTTATTATTTGTTAAATGTTAAAATACCTACCGCTGCGCAGTATAAACAGTATGCGTTATTCATTTGGCCAACAGGAGAGATTTTCGTTATGTCGTCCTACTGCAGAAATTTCCGCTCCTTGCAAAAATGACCACCGCATCACCTGCATGAAACCACGTCTACTTGCAGCACGTGGCATTAGTTTTGTATGAGAACACAGAACGCACGGCATGGTTTCCACGGATCTAAATTTCAGTTTCCAAAAGCCTTAAATATGATTAAAAATGCCTCGTTATTCTTAAATCTAGAGTTTAAAGATTTTTAAAATACTGCAGACCCAATAAATAAAATAGAACAAGCCTTCAGTAATCCACCGGTCACCAGTCCATGTGCGCGCTGCACTTAGTAAATCTTGTAATCCTGGAGGGAGTGAAAATATGAACAAGCATAGTGTTATTTAAATATTTTCTTTGGATGTTCACTTATTATCAGTACTATTACTGATTAATATTACTGATACCAATAAAACCAAAATTACTGATAGTGTTGACTGTGTAACTTTGGATCATGTTGTGGAGCCCCGTGTTGAGAGAACTCAGACCTCCAGCATTATTAATGTGTGACAGCTTGACATGCCAATTAAGCATAAAAAGGCCAGTGGATGGTATAATCCTGGTCGTTGGCGCAGAATCTTTTTAGGCACGTTCTCTCTCCAGAGACGTCTCTTACCTGAAACCTGAGGCGAGGCTGCTATGGCGGCAGACACCATTGGGAGGACTATAATTACCTCTTCTCTCTGTGTGTGTGTGTGTGTGTGTGTGTGTGTGTGTGTGTGTGTGTGTGTGTGTGTGTGTGTGTGTGTGTGTGTGTGCCCTGTTCCTCAGCTCTGTGTTTATACTCTCCAGATGGGGTTTATACTCTGGTCTGTTTTAGCGTTCCTGAGTCAAGTTTATAGAAACCCATGCCTCACTCACTCACTGGGGTATAATGTTGTCATGTTTAATATGTAAATCATAACCCAAGTTAACTAATGGGATCTATTTATGAATAATAATCTCTAATATCTTTAATCTGGGTGTGACTATCACTTAAGAGAAAAACTTTTAAACAATATGAATTAGCTTATTTTTTTTCGTTTTCTGGTCTCCACCAACATAGTTTGACCCACTGTATATGGTTGCTAATACAACAAGCAGCTATGCCTTTTAGTGGCTCGAAGGAATTTTAAAGATACATTCATATCATAATTTACAATTATGTATTTTATCTACAAGAATTTTAATGTGGTCAAGGATGTCACAAAATTTGTCTCTGGGGGGCGGGGGGAAGTGCCATGATGTCTGCATTAGGTTTTCAGGGCGGAAGGGGTGACCAGCCCATCAACACTGTGTCTGGAACTACTCAACCCTTTCCGGCATGGACCTGTGACGTGTCAGCACTGGCAACACTCAGCTGTGACACTGCATTCACATCGGTCTCATCCTGTCTATGCACAAATGCAGTTAAACGTGTCCATTAAAAAAAAAAAAAAGTGTGATTACATATGAAATATGTGAAAACCATGTATGCCTGTGTGTAAAGTTGTAAAGTACATTCTCTCCTTTGCAGACTGCATGATGAATATTCACAAGCGATGCGTGGCCAACGTGCCGAGCCTGTGCGGCACTGACCACACTGAGAGGAGGGGCCGCATTCAGATCACAGCCGAGATCAAGAACAACGTGCTGAGTGTTAGCAGTGAGTAAACACACACACACACACACTATTAAACTGCACATGACACTTAAATACCTACAGAGCTGAGCACATAAATATCAACAGATCTATATCTAATATCTAAGCGTGATGCAAGTACACACAGAACAGCGATAAATGATAGCCGAGTCCTTGAGTCGGCAGTAGTTTTACCTGCACTGAACACTTAACTGCTGTTTGCATTGCAAAATCAATATAATATTTACACTCATGTTATCCAGTCATACACTCTGAAGTGTAATTTCGGTGCAATGCACATTTAAAGACGTGCGTACAGGTTGGAACACATTAACTAAGGAAAAAAAAAAAAAGTCATCTTTGACTCTGTGCTTCCTCCAAGTGGTTAAAAATGGCATCATTACAATTTATACTGCTTTCTTTAAGGTGCAGACAATGTGTAATGTGAAAACAAAGCCACTATTTATCCAAGATGCAAGCAATTTTTTTGGTTTACCTTTTTTTTAACATTGATTTTAGCTAAACCGTTCAATGCAAAATATCCTTGTATTCATTAAAGAATGACATTGATGTGTACAAAGAAAGAGACTTTTATCCTGTTGTTCTCTGAGCAGCAATACAATATTGTTCTCCATTTGTAGACATTTGCTTGTAGGAGATTAACTCTGATATCTACACAGTGGAAATCTACATATCAACAGTTTTCCCTCAAATCATCTAATCTAAAACCTTTGCCTCTTTCACTTTTTAATAATTATTTCAGTTTTGTGTTTTACCCTTTTAGTTAATATCTTCTTGAACAGTTTCAAAGTTACTGTTGGGAAGATGGAAAAACCTTTAATTAGTTTCACTACCAGTGAAATTACTGGGAAATAAATTTTCAGAAACAAGTAATTTTGTCTAACGTAATCTAATCAAACTGTTTTCATTGTAACAATGCCATTACTGTTACTGACATTATCACGCAGAACGTTACTGTAATGAAGCTGTTTTCATGCAACCAGCCCCAGGAGCAGAAAAGCGTTTGTTTTTCTTTGCGGAATGGTGATACCAGTCCATTAGTGCTATCAAATTGAATGATTGGCTAAAGTTTAATTAAACTTCATTACCAGACCAGAGGCAGAGGTGGGTGGGTATTTACACAAAAATACACCAGAGACACAGCAATAGCAAAAGTACCTTTTTTCAGTGGAAATACAGACATGATTCCATTAAAGGTAAGAATATATATGTTAACTGTACAATATGCCCAATAAGTATTTATCGACATCAGTAACAAGCAATTCATTTCAATTACTACATTTAAATGTTTACAATTATTATTAATGCTTTGCTTTTCCCAGTTCAGTTTGTTTATGGTAAACAATAGGTTTAAATGAAATGTTTTAAGTCTTTCATTTATATTATATATTATTAAGATTATTCTACATTAATTAGATTTTGATTATCAAGATACTTTGTGGGGAAAATCGTAAGAATGAAACCTGGTGAAATGCACCCTTTTTTGCCACCTATGATGTTGGGAAATGTAAAACGTATTTATTTTTACGCAAAAAAAAAATTCAGTTTGCCACTGTTGACCCTAAATTGACCCTAAATGGGCAATTAAATGCAAACATTGCCCATGCTTTTAGAAAAAATACTTTTACAAATACATACATTTAAACAGACATAGTATTTTTATAGTATTTTCTTTTGGTTATTAGTGGGCCTTAGCAGTAGAGGGCAGCATTGTCAGATTTTTGTTTCAGTGTGATAATTTCTACTGGTACAAGACATTTGGTCTTGTGTTAAAGGAATAAAATGCAAAATTCTGTAGTTTAGCAACGTTTTAAAATCTGGGGTTCAAGAACGGTACCAAAATAACATTTTTTACATCCAGGGCACTGATAATCAGGCTTGGTTCCAAAGGAATGGGAGGCACATGGAAAATCCCTCCTCATTGCTACAGTAACTTTTGTTTGTAGTGGGAGCCTCATAAAATAGGTGTGCAGCCCTTGCCACATGCAGATGAAAGTTGTGATGTGGACCTAATCATTATCCAGAGTGGATGGAGCTTAATAAATTGTGATTTGTCAGTGTGTAGCAGTCTTCTGTCGTATGTTTGACTTAAATATGAATAGAATTTCACATTGGTGACTGCAGGTAGGCAACTGTGGGGCTTCCTAACCAAGTCTTTTAACTTTGACGTCCTTCATGCCTTTTCCCTTAGTAATATTCTGACCCTCTTACAAACAAGCTGAAGGCATTGTCACACAGAAGTGAAAAGTCATTCTTCTTTTTAAATGAGTCTCTCTCTGCTTTATAAATTATTGTTCTAGGCAGGCAGGCAGGTCTGATCTGATCTGCTGAATTCACAGTAAAAGATGAATGAGGCCACCTTGTGGGACTGCCACTTAAAGCTAACAAACCGCTGACTGTGACGAGGGGGAGGGTTTGGTTTTGTATGCTCTTCTCTCCGCTTGGGACAATTTGTTTTTTTGCTGAACAAATTGGATTTGGGCGTGCAGACAATGTAGACAGTTTCTTGTCAGATGTCATTATTTAAAATCCCTCATGTGAACGTCTTGTCAGTTTTTCCACTTTCCCTTTTCTGTTGGCGATTGGTATCATTGATTGTCTGTAGGGGGTGCTGTGGATCAGTGAGAAGCGTTTCCACAGACCTCATTCAGTAATACTTAAACTGTATGCACATACTAGAAAAAATTGCTGTCGAATTAAACCGAATGAAAATGCTGTCGACATGTTAACAGTTTTCTAGCAATTTCTGTCATTTTAAAATCCCTTCTACAAAATTTAGTGTAGAAAATGTAATGATCAACAATATTGATTGAGCAGGTATTATTATCATTCAGTTTCCTTACTGAACGCTGTTGGCTTGTCCAGTTCATTAGCTGGGGAGATGAGCTGAGAATGGCGGCAGCTGCAAGCAAATGGGAGCAGGCAGGAGCCAACAAGGCATCATCCCTCCCACATCCCGTCCACCGCGGCCGGCCCGCTGCCCTAATGAAGGGTTCTGGTCTGCTTCATGCCCGGCTCGTTACGGAAATCGCGGTGGGCACAAATCTCAAGGCCACCGGGCCCCCAGGGACTAATTGTTGTGCTGGTCAAATGCCGAGGTCAAAGCTAATTTGCAGGAATAAGGGCCGAAGTGAGTGTACACAGTCCGTTCACATTTCACTGCCAACGTGGCGGGGTGCAGATAGTGACCATTTGTGTAAAATATGTGAATGGTAGCTGATCCTTAGAATACAGAATGGAAGGAGTGGAGCTATAATAAAGTTCCTGTTATACTTTACCCATAATAAGCACTCCAGACTTACCTTTTGCACTGCATGTATTCATTTGATTATTTATTCTATGTTTGTGGACCACCACAAAATTTTAAGGGTGAATTTTAAGGATTACCCTTTTGTCATTACACACACATTGAAAGTTATGTAAATGAACACGGCCACTAGTGCACTAAGGCCACTAAGGATGCACAGATTCGGAGATTCTGGCCTGATAAATATACTGATGTTTGGAAAAAAAAAAATTATTGTTTAGAAATGACCTTTAATAATGTAAACAATAAATCTTTAATAAAGTAGTCAGAAGAACAAATGCAAATAGGGATGCCATTGAGGGATGTCTGTTCGTGAATGCGATTATTGGAGTGTGTGGGGCCGTTTTGCTGATCGGCCAATATTAGTTGAAGAGGCACAGCTGCATCTATCAGTGCATCCCTACTGAGCACCTAATTAACATAAACCCTGTAATCACTTTACTGATGTATGTATGTTATTAGCAACACAGCGACATTAAGGTAATACATGGGGGTGGGGCTTGTGTGTGTGGGACAGGTGACTGACCTAGAGTTTGAGCTATCAAGCTTTTGGACGTTCTTCCTTCATTTTGAAAAGGTATATTACTTTATATGTCTAATATTAAATCAAGGGAGAGAGGAGCTTTTTTCATTCAGCTCATTAACACTTTTAAAAATGCGGTTTATGAAGAACATATTAAATGTTGCATATTAAAAACAAACCTAGCTCTGAATCAACAGCATCACAGGATGTCTGCAAACACATTTTTTTATGTCTAGTGACTACCTTTAGCGTTGTGAATATGCATTTGGTTATTCCCCTGCAGTTTTGTACTGTGAAATGTGGCCAGCGTGAACTAAGGAAAACATTGTCAGATTTGTGGTCTTGTGGAGCTCTTTTTAGTAGGGCAAAAATTTGTTCTGTCAATCTCACAAATGAAGCTATTATTCTGGAAGCTCAAATAAATAATGTTTGTGATATGCAAACTTCTTGTAATTCCCTTAATGTTTGCTTTAGTTAAAGAGGCAAAGAACCTGGTACCCATGGATCCTAATGGCCTCTCTGACCCATATGTCAAGCTGAAGCTCATCCCAGACCCCAAAAGTGAGAGCAAGCAGAAGACCAAGACCATCAAGTGTTGCCTCAACCCCACATGGAATGAATCCTTCAAGTTGTAAGTTAGGCTTTTTGTAGTCTATCATCTTGTCTCTCATTGGCCTCCTTTGCTCCTTCCCTGCAGTCTCCCATCCTCGCGTGTCTTCTGTCCATGCTTCAGTATGTGCAAAGTTTATTCTAAATCTAAGGTGCTGAGAAAGAATACAGAACTGCACACTCAACCACCTTCTATCATCTTGTTCTGTCACAGCAATCTGAAGGAGGCAGACAAGGACCGCCGGCTTTCTGTCGAAGTGTGGGATTGGGACCTGACCAGCAGGAATGACTTCATGGGCTCTCTGTCGTTCGGCATCTCTGAGCTGCAGAAGCTGGGAGTGGATGGCTGGTGAGCAGAACAGATCAGGGGGATGAATCCCTCACATTAGATCCCAGTATACAGGAAATAAAATATTAGGAAGTATAATAATGGTGAAAGGAATGTCTACAGTGGTCGAAACTGTAACTGTCAAAGGGCATATAGGTGTATATGGACAGGAAAAAAGTAGCAATAGCTGAATGCTAGTAATGCGACAAGATATGCAGCTCAGATAGAATCACATGAGAAATCTTGCATGTAAGCGGCAAGGCCAAAAGCCAACATTGTATGCCCATGACCATTGATCCCTCAGGTGGCACTGCATTAAAAAAACAACATCGTTTGGTAAAGGATATGACATGTGGGCTCAGGAATACTTCCAAAAACCACTGTCTGTTAACACAGTCCGTCACTACTAAGTGCAAGTTAAAACCCTACCATGCAAAGCGAAAGCCATATTATCAACAACACCCAGAAATGTCATCTGAGATGGACTGACACAAAGTGGAAAAAAATGTGCTGTGGTCTGACGAGTCCACATTTCAATTTGTCCCATCATGTCCTCCTGGTCAAAAGGAGAAAGTCCATCCGGAGTGACATCAGACCAGCATCTGTGATCTATGGAGGGTGTGTACACATGTCGTGTGTAACTTGCACATCTGTGAAGGCACCATTACTGCTGAAAAGTACAACTTATGCTGCCCTCCAAGCGACGTCTTTTTCAGGGACGTCCCTGCTTATTTCAGCAAGACATTCTGCATGTGTTACAACAGCGTGGCTACTTGACTAGCCTACCTGCAGTCCAGACCGGTCTCCCATTGAAAATGTGTGCTGCATTACGAAGCGCAAAATACGACAACTGAGACCCCAGGCTGTTGAGCAACAGTTTGCATTTGCATCACATTCAAAATAAATGAAGATTTGAAAAAAAACAAACAATAAAGTTAATCAGATTGAGCATTAGATATCAGATATCAGATCAGATAGTAGTTGTATTTCTGCATGCCTGTAGACAGTCAAGCTTTTTGGTGCTTCTTTCTGCCTCTTTAAGGGTGTGTACAGCCCTTGACTATGTCTCTTATGTTTAGATTTGGGACCCCTGTGTGTGCGTGACATACGGCTGTGTGATTTATATGATTGTGATCAAATTCAGGCCGATTACGATGTTTGTACGTCTAGCTTTTCCTGATCCATTTCCACATTGACCTCATGCTCACAGGTACAAGTTACATCAATGCTCGACAGTGGGCATGTCTGTCGCCCAGGGAGCACAGCAGTGGCAGCCAATTCAGCACAGCGGGCTTAATCAAATAGCGGCCATGCAAATCACATACGAGCTTGGGGCATATTGTATGTTTATTTCTGCTGTTAGATCCGGCTTGGTCAGACAACTTTACGCTTCATGTCAATTTGCGTCACATTTTAATATTGTATTGACTGTTATTTTGCATAAACCACAGCACACAGAGGCAGCTACTATTTTTTGGACACACTGTTCTGCTGGAAATGTATATGCCACACATATTAATGGCCATGTAGGAATGCATGTACAGGAATGTGTAAGATAATAATTTTATTTTGGTAGAGTGAGGGAACATGTATGAAGAATGGGTATGAAGGAGGAGTGCCTCTGGGTTTGTGCTTCTTGCCATGATTGAGGTCCTGAGTGAATCCATGTCAGCGTTATGTGTATTCCGTTACATCCCAGCTCTGTGTGTGGAATATAAATTATCCACTGTTATGTCCAGAAGACCAGTGTTTCGCAGTCATGCCCTATGGGCAGCCCAGTCCCTGCACAGTTTCCCGTCCTTTGTGTTGAAACCAGATGATTTTGCTCAGCTGTGATTGAAGCAGTGGTTCCGAGGAGGAGAGCGGTGGCGCTCTCGAGGATGCGTGTTGCTATTGTAGTCACGGCTGCGCCGGCTGCAGAACTCTGCTTCACCTCACACCTGTGTCAAAGCCCAGCCGTGACTGTTCTCACAATAACACCCCCCTCTCGAGTGTCACTGCTTTAGTAACACGTCCGCTCTGAGCCGCCAGTGCACACTTTGAGTTGGAGGACTCTTCCCTCCCCTCTCCTTCTCCATCTCGCACCTCCGTTCCTCTTTGTCTCTCATCAACATTTCTTAAGGACGTGCCTGGTCCTTCCCGGTGCTACAACAAAAACCCACTCCTCTACCTTCTCAACCCACTCACACTACTCGTGCATTGTTGTACCATTTTAAGTTGGACTGAGCTAGAAAGTGAGAGAAACCTGCCATGGGGGGTTTAAATCTGAGATCTTTTATATAGAGGATTTACTCTGAAATAGAGGAAAATTGCTATTGTGTCTGTACATTCAGTATTCCTATTTGGTCAAGTAAGATGCTGATTGTTCTGATCTTGTCTCTTTTCCTCCCTATGTTTCTGTTTGGCGACCAGAGAGACTTTGTTTTCACAGCAGTGTCAATGAGTGAAGAGTAGGCATGGGCATTGTTTGGGATTATATACTGATTTTATGAAGACATGTGTGAAAGAATCTTACAGCCTCAGCCTGACACTGTAATGTGTGTGTGTGTGTATAGTTATTATATTAGTTTAGTATAGTGTTTATTTAGTTAGTATAGTTTGTTTAGTGTGTGTGTGTGTGTGTGTGTGTGTGTGTGTGTATATATATATATATATATATATACATACACATACATACATACATACATACATATATACAGTACAGGGCGAAAGTTTGGACACACCTTCTCATTCATTTATTTTCATGACCATTTATGTTCTCCACGTGTTCATTCATACTTATGTACTTAACAAAAAAAAAGATGAAACAACTGAAAACATGTTTTATATTCTAGTTTCTTCAAAATATCCGCCCTTTGCTCTGATTACTGGTTTGCACACTCTTGGCATTCTCTCGATGAGCTTCAAGAGGTCGCCACCTGAAATGCTTTTCCAACAGTCTTGAAGGAGTTCCCAGAGGTGTTTAGCACTTGTTGGCCCCTTTGCCTTCACTCTGCGGTCCAGCTCACCCCAAACCATCTCGATTGGGTCCAGGTCTGGTGACTGTGGAGGTCAGGTCATCTGCTGCAGCACTTAATCACTCTCCTTCTTGGTCAAAAAGCCCTTACACAGCCTGGAGGTGTGTTTGGGGTCATTGATTGTCTTACCGGATGTGATTGCACGTCGCTGCAGGAAGCTGTGGTAGCCATTGATAGCCATGTGGTAGCCGTGCCTTCAATTTTTAATAAATCCCCAACAGTGTCGCCAAAACACCCCCACACCATCCTCCTCCATGCTTCACAGTGGGAACCACGAATGTAGAATCCATTCGTTCACCTTTTCTGCGTCTCTCAAATGTACTCATCAGACCAAAGCACAGATTTCCACTGGTCTAATGTCCATTCCTGTGTTTCTTGGCCCAAACAAATCTCTTCTGCTTGTTGCCTCTCCTTATTGTTTGTACAATTGGACATGGTTTGCTTCTACAATTGGACACGATTGTCTCGAGGCACAAATGTGGGGAAATTTCTGCTGCCTTTGAAGATCTCATTGAGCACATCATCATCAATCATTTGAGTGGAAGAAGTTCAAAACCATCAGGACTCTTCATAGAGCTGGCCAGCCACCTAAAGTGAGCGATCAGGGGAGAAGGGCTTTAGTCAGAAAGGTTACCAATAACCAGAGGAACACTGTCAGAGGTCCTCTGTGGACAGAAAAGAACCTTTTAGAAGGACAACCATATCTGCAGCAATTCACAATCAGGCCTGTACAGTAGAGTGGCCAGACGGAAGCCATCTTGAGATTGCCAAAAGGCACCTGAAGGACGAAAAACAAAATCCTCTGGTCTGATGAGACAAAGATTGAAACTCTTTGCACCACTCATCACCAGGCCAATGCCATCCATACAGTGAAACATGATTGGGGCAGCATCATGCTGTGGGGATGTTTTTCAACTGCAAGAACTGGGAGACTAGTGAGGATAGAGGGGAATTCAGGATATCCTGTATGAAAAAAAAATCATAGAAACATTCATTCATTTGACTAGCAAAAATGTTCGCCCCTAACTAGCAACTTCAAACACGCCCAGTCTGTGAACACTGAGTCTGTTGACAACAACGCTGGCTTAATGCAACAAATACAGGTAGAATTACAGACAGTAGTGTTTTTGCACATTACATCAGAATGTATTCATTCAAAATAAGCTCAGCTTTGGAACTAATATCTGACTAATTTAGAGCCAACCAATCCCAAAAAATGAGAATTTTGTTCAGAAGAGAAACCATCAGCGTAACCTGCCAATTGTGAATATTTAAGATCCTCTGAAAGCTGTCAGTTGCTCCCCAAACAAAGCATTTTCACAATCTAATTAATTTTAACACTTTTTTTTTTTTTTTCCCCTTTAAAAGACCCAATTTACGTTATATGCTGATACAACCACGTCTGGTGTTTTAATGAGATGCCAGTATCTGAGCTGGTGCACTGTAGGGAGCTCTGGCCTGATTGGAAGGTTCCTGCACCTTCTATGAATAGCCTGAAATAAAAGCTCAAAGAATGGCTGGTTTGATTTGAACGGGTCTGAGGGCCACTGCTGAGTGCTCCCTTTGTTCCATCACCATTTGACGTGACCTTCCCGACCAGTGTCTAAAAGAGCTACTACATTTAACCTTGACATCTAGTGAGTCTTGCTACAGCAGGGTTCTATCTGACAAGCATGCTGGAAATCAAAACAAGCTACGACAGCATGACCCTTTTCAGAAACGCAGAAATTGGTCATAGTACTGTGTGGTATAAACGGTATGCGATATACATTTGGTCAATGGGAGAGATTTTTATTATACCAGACTACCGCAGAAATATCCGCATTATATGCTCAAAACCAGGCCTACTTGCAACACAACGCATTATTTTTGGAAAATAGGCGAGAGCACAAAGCGCTCAGAGCAGCTTGTTAACCTGAGTAAAGTTAGAAGTGGCTTCTGTATTCGACAGTCATTCACATATCTTTGATGTGTTTTAACTAGTTTATAATACAAAAACCTAGAAATCTAAACTATTTAAAAATACAATTAAGGCACTCGCTGCACTTGTAACTGTATGTATTACATTAATATTAATGCCTTTAAACTTGGGGTTAAACTACATATATACATCAGGCATTCACATTCACACTTGTAGAAGCTGTAGATAATAGGATTAGGGTTAGGTTTATGTTTTGGGTTGTGCTTTTATTTTGAAATGTTGCATACCGCGCATCAAGTGGGAGAGCAGCTATATTCTTTAGCATCTTCACATTTTTGTCAGCTGCGGCAATTCCAAAATCATTGTGTGTGTAAGTTCACAAACATACATGACTTTAATGAGCAAAGATCTGCGAATGTCAAATACAGGGCCCCATGCTAACTTTGCTGAGGTCAGACCTTGTTCATTATTATTCAATGTTCAAATGTTGTCATATTTTTTCTATAACTTGCGCAATAAATATTCTACGTTCACTGCTACTTTGAAATGTGTAAAATGTTTATTATACAACTTCCTTCTGCAGTGCCTTTTCTATGGACGTATGTTACCCTTTCAAAAACAGTTAATCAAATTATATTCTGTTATATATACAGTCTACTGTCTAGGGTTAAATTCATATTGCAATATGATTTTTATGCCATATCGAACAGCCCAACAAGAAGTGAAACCAGCATCGGGAACACCATTGTCCTTATTAGTCTTGTCTTTTTTTTCTACATGGGCTTTTCTCTCAAAAGTCTGTGTTCCAGTGAAGCATATTTTAAAATTTTAATTCATAACTTTAATCATTTGTCAACTTCTTTTTTAGGAAGTTGGCTGTGTGTGCACATGGGGCATTAAGCAAAAGCCATATCATTGATTATCTCCTTACCCCACAACACTACAGGGCCAATTAATGCTTCTCTTTATTCATTTCCATGGGAGAATTGGTGCTGGTGGAAAGCAATCAATTGAAATTGTTGGAGATGATTGTTGCAAAATAGTCCTGTAAGGTCATGTAAGGAAGTCATCTGTTCTGCACAGATTTGGGTTATCTTTACCTTCAACCAGGGCCAAATAATACAACACAATTGGATCAGGTTCACTAGTTCTCCAGAATAAAAATGCTATACGTGTGGTTTGGTAGCGGACATGGGTAAGATTGTTTATTGACTAAAGATACCGAAGAGCCCATTTCTTATTGAAATAATATTTGTTTATGCAAATCCTAAAGTCGACATTTACCTGACATAAGAGAACAGGCCCAACACACATGATCTATTATAGCACTTTGAAAATAGGGCTCATATACCCACATGCTCAAAATCACACCCTTTGACGCAAGCAGCCATCTGAAAGGAGGAGAAGATCCTCTGTCAGCTCCCTAATCTTAATCCACACTGATGGACTAGCTTTATGAGCTAAGCATTTAGCATAATGCTCCACACACTCCATTGCCAGTCGTATTTGCCGCGCTCACCCCCCTTACGGTCTGTTAGATTCCCTTCTTGTGCCTGATGCTGCTAGTGACATATGAGATTTCTTGCATTTGCTAGAACTTACAGCAGCAGGCTCTTGTGTCATGGAGCTGTAGTTGAGGTGGAAACTGGCATGGACTCTTTAGGTTGCGGGAATTGCTAAAGGCCTATTGCACAGCCAACGCCTGAACCATCAGAGTCTTGCTCATCTTGGCGTGTTTGTCCAGAGGCTGACATTTAGCCAAACTCGTATCTCCATCCCACCGACACTAATGACCTCTGGAACCCTCTCAGGGATCTGCTCTACCGGAGACCTAGTTGTGACTCTAAATACTCACTCATGTCTCCATTTCCCATCAGCCTAAGATGACTTGGGACCCTTGGGTGCTGCCCATGTGTTAGCAGCACGCAGAGGTCAAATGTGTCTATACTTTATGTTCCCCTGGTGTTGTGCTCCCCCATTCAGTCTTCTCCTGGACTCTTCATTGGGTCACCCTGTGTTTTTAATATATATTTTTTAAAAAGCCTATATTTGTTTTCCCTGTTCTTTTCTTTTTTTACCAATTTAAACTCATCTTGGATGGTTTACCTTATTTCAAGTAGATTAATTAGGATGCACGTTCAATTGGTGTATTTGTAGCTATGTTTTTGACCCCATGTATCTGACAAATCAGAAATTCAGGTTATCAGCCTGCAGCTCAGTCTGTGAGGAGATGGGACTCACTTCAGCAGATGGACCCATGATCATCAGTGGGGTTTTAATGACACCTTGACTGTCTCAGCATATGGTTTAGATCGAAATGCAGCAATGTCTCTGACAATCGTTTTTTTTTCTTTCTTTTTTTCCTCCTTTGGTTTGCACTGTCTGTTCTGCACACACACATAGGTTTAAGCTTCTCAGTCAGGAGGAGGGGGAATACTTCAATGTGCCCGTCCCACCCGAGGGAGAAGAAGGCAATGAGGAGCTCCGGCAGAAGTTTGAGGTGAGCAGTCTCATACTTACTTTCCTGAAGTAAATGATCAGTAGTCTGGAGTAAAGCTGAACTGCAGGCAGTTTTTATATATTAAACAACAAACAAATTAATCCACATATTTTTTGCCATACCAAAAGTTCACCCGTTTTATTGAGACCTCGATGTCTATTCTGAATTAACGCTAGTCAATGGATAATTGACATATTGAAGATTTTGGGACTGTTAACTACCACTAAACTTTAACTACAGCTTGCTTATTCGGGGTCATGTAAGGAAGCACCACTAGGTGGAGCTTGTTGTCATTTCTATAAATCCAGACTATGTTAAGCAGGAGACCAATTGAATGAAGAAGAACGTTCATAATATTCTGCTAATGCAGAGCTACTTGGATGAGTCGTAGTTGCCCATAGAAGATTTTGAAAATGTAATTAAAGACCACTGCGTAATTTTATACCAATTTATACCAACTCTGGCTACTTCAACTATAGAGATAGTCATGCTCATAAATGAGCCAAACATGTCATTAAGCCCATGAATTTTAGGCATACACACACATCGGTGCATTGTTTTGTTTGTTCTTCCATGTAATGTTGTCCATATGCCTCTTTCCTGCTATATAATGCAACAGAACAATCGCCTCTCAAAGCACATGGAGATGCAGTGATGCATAAGGTTCTTCACAATTGATTCAAAATGGGGAAGTGACTGCATAGTTTCTTGGTCTGAAGTCCCCTTGCACTAGTCATCCTTGCTTATGAATCACCGGTGTCATTCCCATGGTGCATTGAGGGGGAGGCACAGCATTGGGACTTATCATGTCTCCTGTGCCTTGGGGACGATGAGGTGGACAGACTTGGAGAGGGTGGTTTGAAGTAGTCTAATGTCCACTTCAGGCGCTGGGTAGGTAGACTCCAATCTGAGGCAAAGATGCGCACTGGCCTGTGGGAGCTGGAACTTGTCACCAAAGACGTTTCAATATAAGCGTTGAGTAAATGTTTAATCTTTAATCCATGTGCTAGCAGAAGCCACGCTCTTCAGCCTGTTGTTGAATCAGCAAAACCTCAAACTTGTTCAGAATTTGTCAAGGCCAGGGATCAGCGTCATGGTCAGCTTCCCCCTTATTATTCAGTAGCCACACGTTATTAAGAGACGCTGAAATGTTCAGCATTAGAACCATGGAGGGATTAAGCCGCAGGCTTTTAGCCGGCAGCCAAACTCTGCATCCCCCTGGTTTTGGAGGTCAGTGCGGCACTGAATATGCAGCTGCATTATAATGCCATTGTCATGTTGTTATGGTGACAGTTGCCCAGTAACACGGAACATCTCCCTCCTGGAGCGTTTTGGGTGGGTGTGTTATTTTTTTGTCAATGCTCTGTCCATTCTCGCACTGTCTGTAACTGTGTGTGCACGCACGCACACACACACACACACACACACACAGGTGGATCTCAGTAGGAGATAATAGAGCGCTCATTGGAGTGGAGTGGTAATTGTGCCTCACTCCTCTCCTAATGTGTGTGTTCTTCTCTGCCTGATGAGCCGCTCGCCTTTTATTTGGCTGTAATTCGCCCTGTCAGGGGATGCGCTGTCTTCTGGTTCCTTAGACTTCCCACCATTGTGTGTAGGTCTGTGTGTACTTGTGCTGGTGTGTGTGTGTTTCCCGGGACCGTTTTAAATGACTGTGTCTGAGGTTCTGTGTCGCTGGCCCCTCCCAGAACAGTACAGGGGGAGAATGAAGGTATTTGTGCGCAGTCAAGCGTGCTGAAAAGCAATGCGGCACGCTCCGAGGAAATCTTCCGAGATTAGCATTTGTCTTCTGCTTTCTTTCTTTTTTTCTTTTTTTACACCCCCACCCCTCCCTCTCTGTTATTGTCACACAGGAGATGACAGCAGGCCCCGGTAGCGGATGGGTTGGATGCACTGTGTGTGAGAGACTGGTGCTAATGCTGTAAATAGTCTGTTTAAGGCCTGTACCTGTGAGGGGCCGTGCTGAGATCAGGCTGAGTGATGTCGCCTCCCAGGCTGCTGTGGAACTGATCAGAGCCTTAAAGGCTTCAATTGATCTGCTAGCAGGCTGTGGGCGAGAGGCAGGGAATCTACAGAGAAATGTGGATTTGTGGATTGGTTTGTGTGTGTGCACGAGAGAGTGTGTGTCAGATGGCCTTTCCCTGTAGGCTGTCCCCCGCCGCCTGTCTCCTGTGTGTGTGTGTGTGTGTGTGTGTGTGTGTGTGTGTGTGTGTGTGTGTGTCGGGGCCAGAGTGTGTTCGTAGTGGCTGTCCAAGCCGGTCAGACTTCTGGGAGTCACTGCTTGGTCCCACCCTGCTGCAGGGAGCAGGTTAATGGAATTCCATGCTACAATGAGCCCTGAACTGGCCCACAACATGGCAGCAGTTTGGAAATTAAAATTGAATGTACACCAGAAGCCCAGTGAGTGAAGGGGGAAGGGAGGGGCAGGATATGCAGGGTGGTATGTTTAAACCGGTGAAAGAAGAGGGCAAACTGGGTGTATTTGTGAA
This sequence comes from Denticeps clupeoides, assembly GCF_900700375.1. Classification (NCBI taxonomy): domain Eukaryota; kingdom Metazoa; phylum Chordata; class Actinopteri; order Clupeiformes; family Denticipitidae; genus Denticeps; species Denticeps clupeoides. Next base: position 13,900,140 of record NC_041713.1, read on the forward strand.
TTAATAGGCCTGAGCTGTTCCAGAGGAGCTGGCAGTTGCTTATCTAAGCTCAAAAATGCAATTGCTGTCAAAGCACAGCTCACCACGTTGTGATCATTGCTGTTCATACATATACCCTGTGCATAGTGGTTTCATGTGCGTGGTACTGAGCGACTCCACTAGAGGTCTCGCCAGAGAACACATTTTGTGCTGATCTCTCCTCCTGCTTTTTTGGAATAGACATTGCTCACGGTACAGGAGCAACAATGCATTTGCATTTCTCTTCTAAAACGTTTGGCCATTGTCCCATACAGCCCATTTATGCAGTGTTGGTCATTAGTTTTGTGGTAGAAGGTGGGGTGCCAGCATGCCATAGATGTTATGGCCATTACATTATGACTCTGACGGTAAATACCATTGATTGTCTCATTATTGTCAACATTTTGTCCTTGAAGATGATTTGTTAGATGTTGTTTGATTGACTTTGAATGACATGAAATTTTAATGGCAAATTTTCTCAGCTTCTGTGAGATTTTCCTGAACCGCAGTGGTAAGGGCCTACCTAAAGTGATCCAGGCAAGGGGGTCGCATGTTGGGGGTCTGATCTAAAGGACAATCTGGACCATGGAACAGTGGTTGAATTGGATGACCCTCATCCCCTCGTTCAGCAGGATAATGTGCCTTAATACACTGTGGTTCAAGAGTGGTTTGAGGAACACACGTGTGTTGACTTCGTCTCAATATTACGTCCTATTCAAGCATCATTACGATGGGCAGTGTTTGATGGGATAAAGCATACAGTGAAAAAGAGGGTAGCTATCAATTGCAGCTTTCTTGATTGTTTGTGTGTCAGTTCTGTTTTCTGTAAATTTTGTGTGTGTTGGACAGTTTGTTTAATGGAGTTGAGTGATTTTGAGAAGGCACCAGAGTAGTTTGTGTTTCTGTGGTCAGCTTGTTTTTTTTTTAATGGGTTTTACTGTGTTGATGGGTGAATGTTGGCAACAGTGTAAGATCGTTGGTAAATGAGAAGATGTGCGGCTTCCCCCTTTCCTCTGCCAATCAGGTTAATGAGTGTGTGGACCATGACTCACACACAAACACACACGCCCGTCTGTCAGTGCACAGTTTGCCAGCTTGGACTCTCTTAGCTTCCCGCCAGCAGCTAAGGGCTTGCCCACAGAGAGTGTGACCACACACATCACACACAATATGTCAGTTCATACAGATGTAAGAGGGCACTGGTTAATGTCATGCTACTTCCATACTGGCTTATCTCAGCAGAACTGGGTTGCCCTTTGACCTTTGCTCTGCAGTAGCATGGTAATGATGCCGTATTCTGTGCTTGACTCTGCAGAGAGCTCGAGTTGGGCCGGGAACAAAGAAGACAGATGGGACCTCTCCTAATGCCATCTCCAAGTTCGACAGCAATGGCAACCGGGACCGCATCAAGCTGTCAGACTTCAACTTCCTCATGGTGCTGGGAAAGGGCAGCTTTGGGAAGGTACTTGTTATTGCTTTGTGATGTAATAGAGGCAATTAAACATTATGTGTGTAAATAAATTTTGAATGTAAATGGGACCATTATCTCACCACAATATGTGTCAATGTACTGGCAGTAGCTGCCAATAGCCAGCAGAAATAGTCAATCGGTATTGCAGTAATCACTTTCATATTGTTTTCAGTGTAAAACCACACACTGACACGCACTTTCAGTTTTTCAGTCTTCTTCCAAGCCTTTCTTTCTCATTTGCTTTGATGTCCTTTTGTTCCTCCGTGAGCTTTAGCTTTAAGGAAAGTTGTCTTTCTGCTGCGGCGCTGTGTGAAAGGCTGAAATCAGGTTTGTGAATACACAGTGAGAAACCTGCTTGCAGACAAGGTCATGATTAAAGCCTCAAATTCTGCAAGGGCAGGAGCAATGGAGGGAGGGAGAAAAGAGAGTGGGAAATGGAGATTGAGTGGGCATTGTCTAAGTAGGCTCATGTTCCAGCTGCTCGCAGTTTCCATAGCAACCAGCATTTAAAATGATATTGATATGTTGACGTAGAGCGTGGTTGGGGGGGTGGCCCTGTGTCATGGTTATTAACTGAAGATCCCGTTTGATGCAGTTGCCGTCACGACGACAACAAAATGTCCGCTTCCGGGTGTATCAGCTGCATCATCTGGGCTGGGATTTAAGGCTCGAGTCTGAGCTGCACAGCAGACCAGCCGATCTGGATTTCACCTTGCAGAGAGAAAAGGCAATTAAAGTTCTGTGGAGTCATTTTCGGCTTTGTTCCTTCAGGCAAATCACATGTACGTCTGTAGGGTGTATGCTGCAGAATGAGGGGAAACAACTATAAATGTTTCCCTTCGCAAGTTAAAACTTCCTTGTTTTTAAATAAAATAGTGGTGAAGGGGTTCATACCTCAGCTTTAAATCTGACCAGATATTTTTTTTTTTAGCTCATCAGGGTCACATGTAGTACTTCATTATTATTGTTGCTATTATTATTTTTAATATTATTATTGCTATTACTTTTTCCTGATTTAATAATCTTCCATTTAACAAGTTCAATTCCAGTAGATGTTTTAGTACATGGGGTCATCGTATTTGATTGATCTGTATGATTCTTCTGAAAATAGGATCATGCGCCAAATTAAGATCTTACATAACATGTCACTGATGGGAAAATGTTTGCTGGGAACAAATGCTTTTCCTTTAAACTGGGATGGACTTTTCTCAGATGAGTCAAGTCAAAGATTCCTGCCCTTGTTCTTGTACAAGGGCGAGTGTTTTGGAAGCATGGCTGTACAGATGGTGTCCTCTGTGAAATTGTAGCTACCTTCACTGTTCTGTCACGAGGCCTCCATCTGGGCAGCACTTTAAACGAAACAAAACACCCCAGCACCCTCTGCTGATTAACATATCTGCATACTTAAGGGGAAATGGAGGTAAAAGTTCTCCCGCTGCTTGGAAGTTTTTCCACAAATGACCGCCTTTCATCTGGGTGCGCCATTGACCTTGAAATGGAAAACATATTGATGGTGTTTTTTTTAATGCATATGCAAGAAACACACACACACACACACACACACACACACACACACACACACACACACTTACCCAACAGTGATGAGTGTGAAGTCTGCATACTACGTGTCTTTGCAGACTTTCTGATTCTCAGTTATATGTGTGTGTGTGTGTGTGTGTGTGTGTGTGTGTGTGTGAGTGTGCTGGAAGGAGACTGATAACAGATGTTTTCCCAGATTTCACCATTATGTAGAATATGTTTTTGAATTGCTTGGCTGCTGCCAGTCTCTCTCTCTCTCTTGATTCCCTTACTTCCAAATGTGTCTCTCAGTCTTTTTTTAATCTCTTTTTCCATTCTACACTCAACATATATGCCTTTTTTGCTCTGTCTATCTGTTGGTCTGTCTTTCTCGGGAATGCTTCCATTCTTAATTTAGTTGAGCTACTATGCATCTAATGATTTGTTTTTCCTAATTGGTATGATTTAGATTCTAGATTTCCACATTAATTGATTAATATAGCAATTAATATGCTAAATAATGTCAGGTAGGTAGCATTAACAATGTGGTGGTAGTAGCGTAGTGGGTAACACACTCGCCTATGAACCAGAAGACCCGGGTTCGAATCCCACTTTCTACCATTGTGTCCCTGAGCAAGACACTTAACCCTAAGTTGCTCCAGGGAAACTGTCCCTGTAACTACTGACTGTAAGTCGCTCTGGATAAGGGCGTCTGATAAATGCTGTAAATGTAAATGTAAATGTTAACAAGCATTTTGTATATATGTATGCATTTTTTTCATCTATCCATCTAAGCCAGGGTTCAGTAACCTTCAACATTCAAAGAGCCATTCGGCTCTTTGCCTGCAGATTTTACTTTTAATGACATGTATAAAAAAATGTAGGCTAGTGTGTTGCTTGAGAAATGTTATTTAAGCAAAGAAAATAGTTGCGGGGTGAGGCGCCGAGGATCGCGAAGATTGCACATGTTGAACGCTGTCAGAATGCATTTTTTTTTACTAGCACGAATATGCGTGTAGAAGAGGCATGGGTTGCCGACCCATAGTTTAGGTGATTTTACCTCCTGCAATACCCCTTGGGCTTTATGTAGTCATACAAACACGTCATTGTCATTTCCTGTTCAAAGACTGTTCAGAATTGTTGAGCGTAGACTATATAATGATCATTTTATTTTATCCAGAATAACACAATAATTTTATATCTCGGCCTGTCTTGTCTGCCGTTTTCATTGCCAATCTGACCTTGAACATTGTTTTACCCCTAAATCTCTGCGTGTGTCCTGTGTAATAGTGCTCCTCACTGGTCCAGTGTGCAGCAGTCTAGTCTCAGCACAACATACATCATCTGTTCAGTTCATGGCTCATTTGGTAATAGCACACTTAAACTTCCACCATTGCCATCCAAAGGCCTGTTCAATTCACCATTAAGGCTTGTCATGATAGTCTTGCCAACATTATCGGTGTGTGTGTGTGTGTGTGTGTGTGTGCGGTAAAGAGGCAGTGTGTCAAAACGACTGAAGAGTGTGTGCGTTTTTCCCTTCGCAGCAGCTGCCGTGTACTTACACAGACAGTGGCAAAAACAACAGCCTCAGCTTCGGCACATTATGAGTGGTGTAAACGTGGGTGTTTCTGCTCCGTCTTTGTGATGTTTTGCTCTGCGCCTGAGGCATGCAGTGCTGTCTTTGGGTGTGAACATGACGAGGCAGACATAAAGCCCCAGCTCAGATCAGATCTTCACTGGGACTTTTCTCCCCGACTTCATTTAGTTTATTGCTTTCCGAGGAAACCATTTTCTGCATGCAACCTCATTCACTAAAGCCTCATAGGGTAATCGCAACCAACAATGTGAGTGAGCTCTGTGTGGGCTCTGATTGGTTTTGTGTTTGCGGCCGACTGATAAGTTGTTGTGGTCTTCTGCTCAGGTGATGCTGGCAGAGCGTAAGGGCTCTGAGGAGCTGTACGCCATTAAAATCCTGAAGAAGGATGTGGTGATCCAGGACGATGATGTGGAGTGCACTATGGTGGAAAAGCGGGTACTCGCGCTGTCTGGAAAACCTCCCTTCCTCACCCATCTGCACTCCTGCTTCCAGACTATGGTAAAAACGCTCTCCTGTCCATGTGAGATTTCATGTAGGGCTGGGCAATACAATTATTTTTTTTAAGTGATTAATCTAGTAATTATTGTGCCATTTAAACGCTGAGTGACACGTGTTGTTGCTACTCTCTTTGTTGTGGGTCCAACACATTGGCGCGCATACTTTGCATTTCATGTTGGTGTCAAGCTAATGGTAGAAACCAATGATCCTCAAAGAACACTGTTTTCAAAGCGATGACGTGTAATTTCTCCCCAGATAACAAATGCAAAGCCACCCAATCAGGCAACAACAAGATCTGGTCTCCTCGCTCCTCCTCTGCTTACCTCACGATTAAAGTTGTTCATGGTGCCTCCAGCAAACATAAACTTGATCTCATGTACCACGTCCTCGACAATAAGTCAGAATTTCAAATACCACTTACTCCCATTGTGTCCATACTGAGCAAGCTAAATCAAATAGGCCGAATCTGCAACAGTTGACTGGAAGTTGCTCTAATGTATACAATATAATGTGTTATTATACTTATTAAGCTATTAAAAACAGGCATGTTTTAGTGTGTTGTGTGTGCATATGGTTCTGAACAGGGCATGAGGGCTGACAGCCAGCAGCTCTGTGCCCAACACCCACCGCACTCTGCAGGAGTCCGTCACACCGAGAGAGAATCGGAGAGCTGGACGTACGTCAGGAGAGGGAGAAGAGCGATGGGGACAGAGGGATGGAGATAGGGAATGAGCGAGTGACGGTGATAAGCCAGGGGAAAATGGGGAAGGACGGGGAAGAATTAGGAGCAGGGGAGAGGGAGGGTATGAAATAGGAAGATAACTAGCGAGCAGCAGAGCAAGATCCGAGGGAAATTTCACTGGCAGGATGGGCTGTGACGTCACAGAATCGGAGCTCTTTTCATGATTTTTCAAAAGAATTCATTAGCCGCTCAGAAAAGTCTGCGGTTAAACCTTCAGCTCGGTACCTGTTTTAGTGGCTCCTGCTCACATCAGCACCCGCTGTCCTTTCAGCTGGCGAGGCACGGTTAAAGAAGAAGAACATCTGTTTTTCACTGCGGAAGTCACTGAAGTGATGTTTTGGATCATTTCAAATCAATGGCTGCAATTTGGAAAAATTTTTATGTCCTTTCACATCCTCAGTCAGATGAAATGAAGTGCATTAGGCAGTCTGTGCCAGGATCAAAAACGTCTTACAGTCAATCTTTTCCAAATGTAAAATTCACAGCATGATCTAAGCTGACAGAAAAAATCAAGTATAATTAGTATGTTTATTCATATTACTATATAGATGTAATCTGAACTATGGCCAGTGTAATTATTATTTAATGATTACCCTGCTAACAGTGTTACATTTAATATAAAAGTATTTTTCCCCACTAATGTATTCATGTATTCATAAATTTACCTATTGTGAAATATTATTTCATGGCACTGTTTTTTCATAATGCAACTATATTTTAAGATAAATCTTGCACTGGCTGCAAGATATCAGAATTATCTCACAGGGCCTCTGAATTGCCCTGATGCCTATATGGGACACGCAGTCACCTTTTATGCAGAATGTGGATTTATTTCAGTTTCTTAAATACTTTGAATATGATATTACATGATATATACTCACAGTATATACAGATTCAGAAGGACTTTCCTGACAACTGCTGTCAGGCTCTACAACAGCTGCTCACAAAAACACACATCTAGTACACCATCTCCATTTCTCTTAAGTGCAATATGCAATAATATCTACCCACTCTGAACATATGTGAAATCTCACAAATATATCTTTTATGTATATACCAGCTTATTTTTTTATTTTTACGACTCACATTCACTGTTTTATTTTTTCTATTCCAGGACTATTTATTTGCTTATTTGTACAGTGCATCTTTATATTATACAATCATTGTGTCTGTGCTATTGTCTTTTGTGCTCTTATCTTGTACCGTCCACCTCATGCCATGACAATGTAAATTTCCCACTTGTGGGACTAATAAAGGATCATCTAATGATCATCTTTGTCTTATCTTATATACCCTATGGCATATATAACATTTAAGTGTGCATCTGCTTCATCAAATATACTAAATTGAAATTACATTAGTCAATGTATACATGTGCAATATATAGAAATACGAGACAACAATGCTCCAGTTACAGTAAGGAACAAATAGACATCGATATAGTTTTATTGCCAGTATGGTGGGAAAAAAAAAAAAAAAAACTTTGTGTTTATTGGTTCTAACATGCAGTTATGAATGACAGAATGATCCTGACATAACTCACTAGCAAAGAAGAACAAGTCCAATGTTTTCATAGAATTAACATTGTTAATGGAATTGAATAATGGCATCACAGTAAATTGCTGTGTTATGCAACATTAGTTTGATTCTTTATATTGTATCGTGCTACCTTTTAAATATAAACTACTCACACACTCTGCATAAAGGCATTATTTATAAGCAGGGTCGTGGCTGCTGTAGCCCAATCCCGGGACACCGGGCAGGAATCAACTCCGCACTTAAGTTTGTATAACTGATTGTTAATAGTTGAGGTGTCAGTACATGCCGCATCTTCCACTCTGTGTTGAGTAAAGTTGTGTAACATGTTTGTGATACGCACACCCTGATTGGCAGTGATGGAACCTCCACTTAAGCAGTGCAGAGCAGCTTTACTCTCACACACTGCGGCTCTTGAAGGGCCTTTAATCCCCTTTGACTTTAATTCGCCGGACTGGCGTTCCCACCGCTGCCACCAATCATGCTGCAACTGTCGCTGGACTGGCACGACCATCCAGATGGAAAAAGCCAATTAAATAAGCCAGGGACTGCTGGGAAAATGGCTCGTGATTTAAGCCTCTGTGTTATTTGTCATTTTCTTGGTACTTGCGTGCGTGTTTATATGAGGGATTGAAATGTACGGGTTGTGTATGATAGCGATTGTGTATGTGTGGTGCCGTCATGAGTTTCATTACCATATGATGCTTTTGCTGAAGAGATGCCAGTGTTGTGCCCGTCTATGGATTTGTGGACAAAGAAAATGTGTGTGTTGATAGGTGGTGGAAAAAATGGCTGTGCGCGCTCAGAGTGCCTAATAGCTTTACATTATCCGTCTGACACTAAGCACACATTTCATTAATGTTGAATCACATCGGTTCATTTACATTGTGAATTACTGCTTTAAAGGCCTTAATATCACCTGCATTAGGTCTGCCACTGGGGGTTAAGACTTGAGCAAATACAGTCTACTCATCTGTGTGTTTACTGAGCTTTTACATCCTGGCTGGAGCTTCCATTATGTTGAGTGTTATAAAGGAGGCCCTTCTGATTTTGAGCGTTTTTTCCCCCTGACATTACAGTCAGTGCCAGCCGCCAACTGCTGCTCTTAAAGGAATAGTTCAGCCAGCTTCAGCAGGCACAGATGATCCTCAGATCTAGTGCCAGTGCTACTGTAGTTATAAAATTATTGAACTAAGGAGCTGCAATAGCCACACTACTAATAATATTATAGTAAGTAATCCAAGTTACTATTGAATTACTATTTGATTATTTTAATTTTTTTTTCTACCCTCAATACTCAAAACGTTTTAACTTTTTTAATTAAATGGCGCATCCAAATGCAAGCACATTGCTGACACACCACGTTGCTCCAGTGTGTCAGCGCCTCAGCAGCAGTTTGTTTCAAAATAATTTGAAAATAATGTCAATGCACACGCAAAAAAAGATGCATAATCCGAATCGCTACTAGTCAGACCCAAATACGGTTGCATTTCTTCATTTTTACAAGATGCTAATTGGATCACTTTTTTAGGGTGAGCAAAAGCAATGTAACTAAGTACTGAGTAAGAATAATCTTAACTACTATTACTTTTTGATATTGTTTTTAAGATATTACTTTTCAAATGGCTAACCAGTCAAAAGTAACTGTATTATGTTTCCTGAGTAATGTACCCAATAATGTTCAAAAATGAACAAGATGGTTTCTGCCAATACCTGATTTTGGTCATTTGACAAAGTCCACTGCTGGTTTGATGTAACTTCAGTCCATGATTGAACGTAAAGACCAAGTTGAGGGTGTGATCAGTAGAATGCCCAAATAAAGCGTGGACATCTTTCCTTTGCCCCTGCAGGACCGCCTCTACTTTGTCATGGAGTACATCAGCGGAGGAGACCTCATGTACCATATCCAGCAGGTCGGCAAGTTCAAGGAGCCCCACGCTGTGTAAGTTTTCCTCGAGTGTGAAGTGGTAGAGACAGAGGTCTGTGCCCTGATCATTTTTCCCTATGAATTTGACCAACTTTGTTGGACATGCAAGATCTCCGTTGATGCCATTGGATGTTTTAGTGCTGGATGGTCAGTCCCGAAAACTCAAAATAGGATAATGTGGCATTAGAAACAAGTGATTTTCTCAGGCTGCTTTGGTTTTGCTTCTACAGCCCATGGCTTCAAATAGCTGCAATTGCAATGAGTGGAGAAGCTCCATCTCTTAGTGCAGCCTTCTTTACTTTTTTTTTAAATGTGTACATTTACAGCATTTATCAGGTCTTACAGCCTTACAATCATTATTTACAGGGACAGTCCCCTTGGAGGCACTAAGGGTTAAGTGTCTTGCTCAGCGACACCATGGGAGTAAATGGGATTTGAGCCTGTGACTTTGTGGTCTCCTAATTCAAAGGCAAGCATTTTACACACTAGGCTACTAGGCTACAGATCAACAGTTTCAATTCTTACTTTACAAAGACACTGTCGATCTGTTTTTAAATTCTCACTGTAAAAAAAACTAACAAAATATTAGGTTGTATTCCACTAACTTCCCTCCTTTTATGTCAAAAGTAATCATACCTTATTAACAAATCGCAAATCTTAAATGTCTATAACTAGCCCTATAGGAAAGATTTTCAAGAATACATCTACTTTAACAATAAACAGACTTACGCATTCAGTTTCCACTGCACATGCAGAGTTTTCATTTTTCAAGTGCAGTTTAGACAGTTTGTATTCTATGCGGCAATTCTTAAGCATACGAAGACCATGCCTACCAACCATGTACCTAGGTGGTATTAACACCAGAAGTTGTCTGTCTATATTGTCATTTTATCAAATTAAAAGTCACGTCATGTCTGTGGTTGAGCACAACGTAGAGGACCAAACAGAGGGACAGGAGCACATGGATCACATGTGCGCATCATTAGATTTTAGGTCCTGGCATCTGACTTTTCTGCATAACTTATTACTCTCTAACAGACATTCAGATGGCTTTTATAGTACAAAAGTAATGGAACATTAAATTCAATTGTCCATTTTTTATAATAATCCTGTATATTAACTATGTTGAATGAATTATTAACAGGTGGGATTGTTCTGTTCTTCCTTGCCGTTGCCTACATCCAGCACAGGTTTCATGAAAAATGTCAAGATAAATGTCTCCATACCTGCCAGGCAATATGGCCTAAAAATAATATTGCAATATTTTAATTATACAAAATATATATCATGGTATGTCAGTGGTGACCTAGCGTGTATGGAAGTTGACCCGTAATCGAAAGGTTGTGGGTTCAAATCCAGAACCGAGGTGCTACTGAGTCCCCACACACTGTTCCCCGGGCGCCTGACATGGCCGCCAACTGCTCCCTCAGGGGGATCGGTTAAATACAGAGACCACATTTCAGTGTGTGCACTGGGTGCATTGCTATGGGGTGTCACGTGACAACTAATCACTTTCACTTCACATTAAAACTCTACATTCGTGAGTTGTGCTTTTCATTCTTTTTTTCTTCACACAAAGTTAAATTTTATTTGTCTTCCTCCATCTCCAATGAATGTCTCTGAAATTGCATGCATCTCCGCGGACTCCAGTACAAAATGCGCATACACCAGGAGAGTGTTCTGGGTGGGTGGAGGAGCGAGTGCTGTTTGTTCTGACTGGGCAGAGAAGGGAACCTCAAAAACAAAGTACATGCTGTCTATTGAACAATAACGTAACGATATGGATATGAAATAGTGGCTTAGTACATTTATAGATTATATTCTATGTATCACCCACCACTAACTTACAGGATGTGCTACTGACATCTTTGCACCAGATACTGTGACAGCAGTGATGGGCAGTGGTGGCCTAGCGAGTAAGGAAGTGGCCCTGTAATCAGAAGGTTGCAGGTTCGAATCCTGATCCGCCAAGGTGCCACTGAGCAAAGTACCGTCCCCACCCACCGCTCCCTGGGCGCCTGTCATGGCTGCCCACTGCTCACCAAGGTGATGGTTAAAAGCAGAGGACACATTTCGTTGTCACCCTGTGTATCAGTGTATCATAATGACAATCACTTCACTTTCACCTGTGAGCTGCTGAAGGGCCCGTGGGTGGGTAAAAGATGGGACCTGTCAGTCAAGCGTTGGTGGGCGGAGCTACGTCATTTTGAGATGCTGGGTATGGAGGCCAGTGTTTTCCTGTTGATCTTATCAGAGCCCTCAGCGGTGACTGCCTTGACCTTTGCTTTGATCTGTTCCAGGAAAGACCTTATTTCCACCCCTCTCCTCACCCCATCTCCTTTTTTCAACAAGTACGCTCTCTGTTTATTCCTGCTCGCCTATCTCTTTGCCCTTTATCAAAAGAATTAAGTCATGTTTAAAACATTTTTTTTGTGAAGCTGAGGTCAGTCTTATCATTATTGCACAAAGGACCGAGATTCTTATTAGTTGTCCCAACATTTGCGTAACACTAGGTGAGTGTGAAGATTGGCAGGGTTACAGCCTGGTGAAATAAATAACAATGCTGCCGTGCTGTGCCCGATGTGCGTCTAATGTGTGTTTCTATATGGACGCTCTGCATGTTTATATGAATCCTGAACTCTCGGTGCAGCGGACGGTGGCGGTTGAGAGCTTTGTCAGGGCGTGCGGTGATTATGGTAATATTTCCTCCGCTTCTGCTGCTCAGAATAGCCGCCTCAGTAATGAGGCTTTTGGCCATTCCTTTGATATTTTCTCTCATTTCACCCGCTCTGTCTCTCTCGCTCTCTATTTCCCTTCTTCCTTTTCTCTGCGTGTGCGGGTAGCAAGGAGTTAGGGCGGGGTAATGTTGAGACTGGGGCTTAAAAGGAAAAGTCATCTCTTGATATTTAGCTCGGTCTGCCCATGTTGGGTTATTCTTATTTTTTTTTCTCCTCTGGCATTAGTGGCGAAGAGGAAACTGTTATTCCTGAAGCTCACGCAGGCCTATGTGGGACAGGAAAACAAGCAAAGCAATGAATAAAATATTGTTTTGTATGATTGTTTTAATAAAAGATGGATGGCTTTGTCATTCTGCCCCAGGTTCCTGTCCTATCCTCTAAAGGGATTCTATTTATTTTCCCAGATTTTGGGGTGACTGTTTATAAGTCTGCGGCTCCTGTCTGTCCTCCATTCCTGCTGACAAATGTGACCATAAAACCATATCTACCAACACACACAGCGCCCAGAGACTCATCAGTGTAGCACTGTACTCCATTTGTATTCGATTTTCATTGTAATCTTCTCACATCAATGTTTTTTATTTGGCCTTAACAAGTGCCATGCACAGTCATATTAGGCAGATGGGGGGACAATAGCCATCAGATGCTCCACCCTACCCACTAAGAATATTATTTTGCAGGAAAAAATGGACAGATGGTCATATGTAGTCATATGATTACACAGGTTTTGTTTGGTGAAATTAACATCATACTAACAGCATTGCACATCAATATCTATGACATGAAACAGACATTAAATACTGTTTATTCATTTTGTATTGATGCACCATTCAATTAGTCATTTTACCTTTAATGTGTCGTCATGTTTTGTCAACCTCCCTGGATATTTTTTGGTTTATTAATTGTCTAAATATTTGACCAGTTTGAAGCAGGTACCTTTATAAATGTCCATAATTTTAACTTGGTTTCAGTAAATTGAGCATCACTTCATTCCACCTTCTGTTCTGCAGGTTCTATGCTGCTGAGATTGCCATCGGCCTCTTCTTCCTGCACCGCCAGGGTGTCATTTACAGGTGAGTGGTTCTGCCCGCAGTTTTTCTCCCACTTAATCCTGCTGGTCCTGGGTGTGTATAGGAGTTTGTGGGTCGGCATTGACAGTCACAGCTCACGCACACAAACCCACGCATAAATATCGAGGCATTGAACAGCAAAGGGTGGATTACTGCGATGGTCTGTGAAAGTCAGATGTTTGGCTCGGTTATTCTTTTTCAGTCACGCCACGCACTGCTGTACTCGAATGCAGCTCCAACCCCCCTTGTTTTCTGCGTCCTTCCTGCACCAGATTTTTCTGTTTGTGTTTTTCCCTTCTCCCTCGATGTGGCTGTGTACCCTGTTACAGATATTACACTCATTGTCTGTCTGCCAGTCAAATGGAGAATTAACCTGATTACTATCTCAGCACAAGATAAATGGTGCCCTGAATTTATTCATTGTTCACATCTGTTACCAGTTGGGCTCCCAGCTTTTCCTCCTTTTCCTCCTTCCTCATTTTCCTCCCTATTCACCTGTTCCACTCTTTTCATGTTCGTATACAGCCCAGGGAGCAGAAATTGTACGAGTGTTAAACCGACTTCTCTGTGGGGTGTAAGATCCTGGTCCATCTCCACCTCTGTGGGTGGTAAAGATGTAATAGTCGAGGCTGTGGCTGGTGTTGCGTTCACATTAGCCCACAGATGGGTGGGGGAGCTCTCAGCAGGCGGGAGAGACCCCCGTTCAGCGGTTACGCCGCAAACAGTCTCCATTCATGAATACTTTACACACCTCCATTTCTCACTCCAAACAGTCTTCTGACACCCACAACCATATTTTAAAAATGTAAACTAAAAATGTGGTAACCCACAGTCCCCTGGGCTTAATGAGGACTGTCTGAAGCGTGTAACTCCCTTCTCTCCTGCCACAGGGATCTGAAGCTGGACAACGTCATGCTGGATTCAGAGGGCCACATCAAAATTGCCGACTTTGGGATGTGCAAGGAAAACATGCTTGATGGGGTGACCACCAAGACCTTCTGTGGGACCCCCGACTACATTGCCCCTGAGGTGAGGAAACCCCAGTGTGTCCGAACTTGACACATTCTGTTAATCTGGTGCATCCTGTGCACCAGCGAGGCTCTGCGCCACCATTTGCATTTTAAAGGCGCAGAGGTACACGGAGAGCAGCCACTGGCCTACATACCTCACGTGTGTATTATTCATGATGCCGCAGACCGCACTTAGCACACACAGGCCACCAACGCATGGCTGTACCTGCCCAGGAGCCCGCATTACACATGTACATACACACACGCAGAACATGCAGCCTCAGCGCGTGTAAACGCACACGCCGGTTCTCCCTCCTGGAATCATCCATGCTCCCCAGCACAGGGCTCCCACGTAACTCATTTCTGAACTCATTTTCTGTTCTGTCAGTCTATCAGTGTGTGTGTGTGTGTGTGTGTGTTCTCGTATGATGGAGGGGGGGGCTCAGGCGAGCTGTGTCTGAGTAATTAAGTTGATTAGATATCACGCGTTGCTCTGACAGAGCAGCAGATGGTAGTGCTGGAAGTCTTACACCGCCAGGGTGAGGAGGAGACTGATCGACGTCACACACACACGCAAACACACACGGCGGATGCACGCATGCACAGACGTTAGGTAGAACATGCTCCTACGGCCAGAGAAGCCGGGGTGACATCAGTTCATCTGCAACATTTAGAGGCATTACTGCAACCCGACATGAGGCCTTCAGCACTGCTAACGTCAGCCCACGCAGTCCAAAGCCATTTGCGTTATTCTCTCTAAGGGACGGTTACCGCCTCTCACCTCACCAACTTCTCGGCTCCATGACTCAGGCAACATGGAGAACAATATCCTGTGGGAACTTAATGCATAGTTCCTTTCATGCTGCGTGGACTGTATTTCCTGAAAAAAGGATGACAGGATGGCTGACGCATTCTTGCCATTCATCATTGGAACAGGCATCATGATGCGGGGCAGTGGTGGCCTAGCAGTTAAGGAAGTGGCCCCGTAATCAGAAGGTTGCCGGTTCAAATCCCGAGCCGCCAAGGTGCCACTGAGGTGTCACTGAGCAAAGCACCGTCCCCACACACTGCTCCCCGGGCGCCTGTCATGGCTGCCCACTGCTCACCAAGGGTGATGGGTTAAATGCAGAGAACAAATTTCACTGTGTGCACTGTGTGCTGTGCTGCTGTGTATCACATGTGACAATCACTTCACTTTTTTTATGTGCATGCAAGGCGAGATTTTTAAAATCCATTGGGGTTCTCCATCTGACTCTGCTGGCATTTTGTTTGTTTCAGATCATAGCCTATCAGCCTTATGGGAAGTCTGTGGACTGGTGGGCCTTTGGCGTGCTGCTGTACGAGATGTTGGCTGGTCAGGTGAGTGGAGTTTGGAAAAGTGGCGGGGTTGGCACAGCTGGCATCTGGATTTGCCCTGGTAACCAGCAGCTCAGGTGCCAGCTCTCTCACCACTCTGAAGGGCTTTGACCGCGAATAACTCCTCAGTCAAGGTCAGTTTGTATTAATTAAGGACTGCGAAATCTCCAAAGACGGGCGAATATTTCATGGCTCTCCAGCTCAGTTATTATTTATGAATTGTTCTGAAACGAGTCTGCTTTGAACTCCAGAAGTCGTGTGTGAATTGTATTTTCGGTGGGGAAAATCGGGTGGCAGCCACTGTGGACTGGGGATACGTAAATGAAATGCTCAATGTAAACTACAATGAAGAGCACTTAAAGTGTTTCAGATGGTTCTAATGCAGTGTGGCAGACTCGTGACTGCGAACAATTGGGAATATTGTGGTGCTTGTGGGACCCAGTCAGACAGCGTTCTAGTTTTTGAATGCGGGCAAATGCCGGCCTAACATAGCTTATGAAATAAAAGCTGGCATTTGGATGGAAAACTCTGGTAAAGATTAGTAAAATATATATTTTTTGTTTTATTTTGCCCCCCCCCCCCAGCCTCCATTTGATGGGGAAGATGAAGACGAACTGTTTCAGTCTATAATGGAGCAGCATGTATCCTACCCCAAATCCATGTCCAAAGAAGCTGTGGCGATCTGCAAAGGGGTGAGCCAATTCCCACACACTTCCCACAAATGTCCAAAATATATACTTTTTTTTTTTTTTTTTTGCCCCCAACAGTCCTGAGATTGGGCCCAAGCTCTCAAATAAAGATATATATATAATTACAATAAAGATCTGAGGAGAAAAAAAAATAGACAAACTTCAAGCTAAAATCTATACTTAAATATACTACATAATATACACTTTTTACATCAAAACACTTGATAGATATAATAAATGTACAAAAATAAATTTTTAAATGTTGACAAAATGGTTACTATTTTATTTCAAAAGCTGAATTTCATTTCATTTAGTTTATATTCTAATATAATCAATAATGTCCAAGATGCACTAGTATATCTTTTTAAATTCCTTTTATGCCAGCTCCGTGGTAGTCATAATAGAAAGTGACTGAATTACAGGGGAAAGCGTTTCAGGGCCTTCCTTTATAAGGTATTTAAATGAAAGGCACTTAAAAAGCTGTGACGACGCTTGTGCCTTAGGCTCATCCCATTTCCATCTGTTGTGAGTGAGTGTTCAGTTTGCAGCTAATGTACATCTGCATCTGATTTTTACTGAGCGTTTATGACTTGTTTATGTAGCAATTTCCTTCCATAATGTAAAAGAAAACCCACAATAAAATGAGTAGGTTTGGGAATGTGTGTGAGTGTGTGGTATACACACTGTACAGTAATGTACAGTAGAAGGTTATTTTGTTTAAAAGCATCTACATCACTCAAGATACTTTTTCTGCACATAAAATGGTAGAAAGTGGTTGTGAATGAAGGGTGATGTAGGAAATATAGTGTTGAGTGAGCCAACGTTTCAGTTATTGCCATAAACCAAAGAAACTCAGTGAGCAGCAGGTGAACGCAAGTTGCTGAGCAGCCAGATGGTTTTGTAACTTAAAAAAAAAAAAAAGAAAAAACCTTGCACCTTAATTCAGAAAAGTGCACCTGTCAGTCTGTACAGTAGCGGGTTGAATCAGGGGGTGAACGTCTGTCCTTAAGCTCAAAAATGGACAAGCCTTGCATTTTATTGCATTAAGAGAAAAGTGATGGATCTAGTGTAAAAAAAAGTAGAAGTTCTGAGAAAGGTAATTTGTTTTCATAATTTAATTATTAAAAAGCTTAACTTGGAATCCTTAAGCCAGAACCAAGGATTGACTGTATATGTGACTGTATAATGTGAATTCTTATTATAATATTGAAATAATTTGAGATTGATGTTTTTTAATGAGCCATAATATTTTAGCTTTGGTAAATGTACAAATGTGCACAAATAAAGTATATCTTCACGATGTGGTCAAATTCCAGCCAGATTTCTGGGCCTGTTAAGTACCTGATCACAAATACCTGCTCTTTGTCACATAATTCTGCAGTGGGGCAGTGGTGGCCTAGCGGGTAAGGAACAGACCCGTAATCATAAGGTTGCCAGTTCGAATTACGTGCAAGGTACCGTCCCCACACACTGCTCCCCGGGTGCCTTTCATGGCTGCAGCGTTTCACTAAGGTTATTGAGTCCTGGGCTTGCATCTAGTGGGCCCTAGACTGACAATTTGATTATTTTATTTTTTAAACTCATTGAGCATTTCATGCCACTTAATCCAGCTGTATCATTGAATAAACTCTATCCTCACGTTACCTCTGTCTCTCATTCTGCTTTTTCTTTCCCACCCATCATGTTTGACTTTATTCATCTGGCTGGTGTGAGGGCTCAAACCCCGCTGTTCTCTTATTTTTATTTAATGAGAAATACCATGGCTTTCCCTCAATAGAAATAAAACTCTCTTCAAGCAGTCACTTGGTTCGCTGGAGCCTGGAGACAGTAAACAGAGAAGGATGTGGGAAGGGAGCGCTTGGGGTGGCAATCTCAGGCAATCCCACAATGCAATTTAATGACATAAAACAAACAAAGTGAAGTGATTGTCACATGTGATACACAACAGCACACGGTGCACACAGTGAAATGTGTCCTCTGCATTTAACCAATCACCCTGAGTGAGCAGTGGGCAGCCATGACAGGCGCCCGGGGAGCAGTGTTTGGGGACGGTGCTTTGCTCAGTGGCATCTTGGCGGATCGGGATTTGAACCGGGAACCTTCTGATTACGGGGCCGCTTCCTTAACCGCTAGGCCACCACTGCCCCATAACATAATACCATGTAGCAATATCATCTGAAATATAAATATGATGCCCCTGATAAGTCTGAAACACTATTTGAATCACTAAATAATTTTGGAAAAACATGAATACATCAAAACTGGGTACCAGTTTTCACTTAGACTATGTGGTGATCATATAGTCTAAGTGAGTATTTAAGTCCTGAATAGAACTGAAAATAATTTTTAAAATCTCCAGCTTTGGTTCTTTTGCTAGTATTGTGATACACTCAAAGGATTTAAAAAATAAGAAATGATTTTACTTAATTGAAATTTTTTTTTTAAATTTGCGGAGTTTTCCCTCTAATTGAGGTTTTAAAATGCTGTCCACATGAAGAATCTGAAAGGCTTAAATCATATTTACCTGCAATCCTCCATTGCGTCTGCTCTAGTGGGTCGTAGAGAAAGCATAGACACTGGGGTCTCAGGCAGGATCTGTAGACGAGATCACACATCTTCTCTCAGGGTTAAAACTCTATAGTTCTGGCTGTGTGTCTTTCCCTGTGACCCACGCTGTCCTGTATTGTAGAAGCTTAAGACAAAGAAACCTCTTATTAAATTGAAGAAAATCTTAAATTGAAGATTGGAAGGGCAGGTATAGCAGGTGAGTCCACAGGGACCTGTAGCCTAATGCATTCATGCTAATATGAGTATTAAATAATGAATCGCTGCTCTCCCCCGCAGAATTTGAATGGCGACTTTGTGCTACAAAATAAGGCAGGGTGGAGTTAGGACAAAAAGCACTCATCCTCTCTCTGTTGGTTGTCTTTCTATCCCTGACTGTCTTGTTGTCTGTCTTTGCCTTTAGGTGACGTCCACACCCAGTGCTGTGTTTGTCATTTATACACTGTTTTTTGCACCCTTTTCCATACTTCTCCATTCTTTTTCTTTCTCCCTTTTCCTCACTGCAACTTTCTTTTTGCATCTGTCATTCTCCTTCTCCCTCCAGTCCTTCCCTCTCTCTCACCCTTCCTGCAGTTTTCATTGTCTTGATGAGTGCCGTGTCTCTCTCTCCTCCCCGGTAGAGCCTCTCCTCTCTTTTCTCCTTTCTTCCTAAAAGCCTGAAGTCTTGGGTGAGCCCAGACAGCTGTGAAGCAGTCAGATCCAGTAGCCCTCTCCTCATCCACCCTCCTAAAAACAACAAATATAGAATCTATGACACTTGAGAGGATCATGGAAGTTCAGAGAAGTTCTGGCTCTCAGAGGAACCAATCAGAGTGGAGATTGGTCAGTCATTGCCAGTTATTGATTTTTGCCTGATTTGGTTCGGGCCTCTGTAACTTAACAGTCTTTCTTTTTTAGTATTATTTCATGTGAATCTAAGTTGTCTGTTTAATAAATGCTGGGTTCTCGGTCAGTGTGGATAACATTCCCCGGAGCTTCCGCTGACTGGAATCTTCCGGGTTTCTTCGGCTGCTCCAATAAATCTTAATTACAAATGCAAATTAACGGTATCAAACCAAGCTGATTGGTGTGTTACGTTGGTGCAACCTTCACGCATCACAAGATTTAAAGGGACGCAGTGACCTCGGGCGATGTGGAGCGTATTAGGGTGTTAATGGATCAGTGCGTAAATACTTCAGGCTTGCTGCTCATGCTGTACACTGCGTGCTTCACGGAGGCAATGAGGCTTCGGTTCATATCAGTGGAGCCTAATTTGTAATGTTAGGGTAAGATTTGTGTCAGGTGCTTTAAGTCGTGAGGCCCTATCCACTGTAATTATATTTGCGGCACTAATTGAACAGTATTATACATTTTTAAGTCAAGTGTGCAAAACTCATTTGGAGAGGATGAGAGCCGCGATGCTGGCTCGCCAGTCGAACGAGAGAAGCTTTGTGACACCAGGCTGATCTCGGCTGATTTGCCAGTGTGTCAGTTCTCTATGTGTTTGTGTGTGTGTGTGTGTGTGTGTGTGTACCCACACAAGGGCCAACTGGATCAGGTTTCTTCATGCGCTCAGTTAAAGTGAGCGTGCTGTGGGCCCCCTGGACTGTTAAACGAGGGTGTAAATGCGGCGAGTGTGCAGATTACAAGGCGCCGACCCCCAAATGACTCAGCACAAATGAAATGTATGAACGCACAGTACAATGTGTGAGATTAAATATGTAAGCAAGGATTTGTACCTCTGCTGCGGAGTGATGGGGGGGGGTCCTTTAATGAATTCATGAGATGGATTGTGAATGAGATTTCATCAGCCTGGGTGTTATGGCGTCTGTAGACAGATAGCGACAGCGGTTGTGTTTCTGAATGCTCAGCTGCTGACTGAGGTGTCTCGTGAAAAGCAGGACTTCCAGTAGCAGCAGAGAGGTGGGTGTGTGGGTTGGGTCGGAGGGAGGGTTGTTATATGAACAGAGGAAGGACAGTGGCGGTTGCTACTTTAGCATTGTTCTCTTTTGACTTTGTCATGAATTCTTCCACTGTCTTGCCCCCCAACAATCAGAAGACGCCGTACTGTGGGAAGAGGTTCAGGTCCAGTGGCAAAGAACACTTTACTATTTATTGCTTCCATTGGCAAGGCAAATACAATTTTGTAATCTGGTATTTTCACCCAAAAATTAGAAATTTAACTTTGTTGAGGATATTGAAATCAATTCAAATCATCCATCATCTACAGTTTTTGAACTGGCACTAAGCATGTGTCAATGCCAAAAGTGCCCTCAGAATTTACATAAATAAATAGATACAGCACAATCTTTTAATGATGTTTGTGCATGTTACTTATTACAGCGTGTGGGTTTACGTCATCCAGAATGAGGAAATAGTGAGCATGAGGCTCCTCCTATTTTAATACTTTTTCTGGGTGACAGAAATAATTATACACCAAGTCATCTGCCTATTTGTTAAATGAATTAGTCAAGGAAAGAGTTGAGTAATTTCTCCTTCCAAAAAAAAAGTCTCAACATATCTAGAAACCATTAGCATGTTTGTTTCATAAATGTAATTTCTTTGTTCTAAATGATAAAAATTAGCTGTCTGGAGTGCAGAATCTTTAGGTGTTAGTGTTATTTTCTTAAATGACTGCATACTCAGTCTACAATGGTGAAGGTAGAGCATCACCATTTTGGAGGTAGTGTGGGACCTACACTACAGGCTGGGCCCACCCTCAGATCAAAATAAAATCTAACAAAAATCAGCACGCCTCTCTTTGAACATTTTATCATTAAAAATACCTAAATGTTGGTACCTGGGTCTTGAATTGTAATGTATTGATTGAACAGAGATGATTGTTTAACAGAGAATTTCCCACCCCTGCCCTAAAACATTATCTTCACTCAACCACCATGGCTTCCAAACATGCGGAGTGGCTGTGATTTTGCCCCAAGGCTGGGGGGCAAAAACAAAAAAATTAATGTCAGGGGACCTTTAACCAAACAATCCTGATAGCCAATATTTGAAACTTTTTGGATGAATAATGTGTGAAAATATTGAAAACCTTACCTTGTAATAACATTTTGGAAAAGCAGTCTGTTTTACTTGATCAGTGATTGTCCAAGGTATAAACTACATGAGAAACGAGCAGAAGACACCATTGTACCATGTCAGATGAGCCTCAAAAGGATTCTGAGGGCTAATTCAGCCTAAAATTGTACCCCCAAAGAACTGAAGTTGGATTCAGCAAGAAGATAACATTTTATTTGATTAGCCAGAAGACACCATTGATGCTAAAGTCTTCCTCGAAGGTTCTCTCATGGGATCATCCACCAGCTCAAATGCTCCTCTAGGTCATAAGGCAGATCTCTCAGAAGAAAGGCTTCAGTGTGTTATGAATCTGATTTGGGCAAGTGACTCACTTCATGGATTTCAGCCAGGCCACCCTCTTGTCATTGTGGTCATCAAGACCTTCAAGCGCAACACTGGACTAATTTGAGTTTTCTTTTGCTGCTGTGGAAGCTCGGTCTTGCATGGTTGAAAACTCAAAGAAAGAAGATACTCATTTTGGAAGATCTTTTACACTGGCTTCACCAAACCTGGTTGCTTCAATTCTTCTATGTTTCTAGGACACACTAAATGATTTTTCAAATTTGCATGCTCATATTGCAACGTTGGCTGTCCAGAGGTGAATAAAAATTCACCAGGGACCCAGCCATTAACTAATATCCCAGTCAGAGGATTCCATGTGTAGCCCTGACCAAATTTCTGCAGTCCACCTAACTGGTGGCTAGACGATGTGTCAGCTCTTAACTAGCGCTGCGGTTCTACGTGCTGAGTGAAATCCTCCCGTAATGAGTCTAATAGGGTACGGGTCAGGTTGAAGTAAAAATAAACAATGGTAATTGGCCTCTTGGAAAAAGGTTAAAAGCCGGAGGGGTTACAAGGGCTCTGAATCCAAAGCACCATTATTTATTTATATTTTATATATTTGCAGATATTTCTGCTACACGTAACTAGCGGATAAATCTTTTAAATATTTTCTATTAAATTATTTGTAACGACAGCACGCAATTTAAAAAAAAATAAAAAATAGAAAATTTTGGTTCATCCAAAATGTTCTGGTTTCATCATGCCGTTCAGATGCACCCCTTCGCATGTTAGATGCATTAGACCCTATAAAGACAGAGTTGACGTGGCCGCTGGACCGTGAGGACTTAACAGCGGGCCAGCGCCCCGCCCTACGAGGGTTAAACGCGGAGTGCCAGCGAGGGGACCTCCATCTCCCCTGCCACCTCGCCGACACAAAGAGACTGTGTTAGAGTTTTTTTTCACCGCCATCAATTTTTCATGTTCACTGAGGTGCCTGCAAAAAGGCAGCAACTTGTTCAACCCCCCCCTCCCCATGCCTAATCTTTCAGCAGCACACGCTAAACTCACTCGCCGGAATAAAACTGCCAGACAAATTTGTGTTATTCAATGTAGCATGTTTCTGCTGCACCATGAGGTGAGTGGTGCTGGTAGGGAGGGACTGCACTTGGGTCCAATAAAACATTTTTGCCGATGTAAGGTCTGTGTGCGTGCATGTAAATAATTTTTATTGCTTTCCATTCTTACTGTTATGTCCAGAACTGGATGTGTTTCTGAGCCAATTTCGGGAATAAACACTGTTTGGAATGGACAGGAATTGTCCCACGAACGGGGCAGGTATTTAGTTTGCAGTGGTTCTGTTTTTGGCATGTGGCTAATTAGCGCAATATATGCATACGCTGAGATAAGCATGCATAACCTAAATTACTGCACAAATGAGTTTTTCCTGTGGCCTAATTTGTGCAGTCCGTGGGCTGTTATACAATGCTGCAAACAGTGTGCACTAAACCTTTTTTTTTTTTTTTTTTTTACTAAATATAAACGGCACTCTAAATAAACCATTTACTGCTGTTTATTGTCATTTTTTACATTAAAAAGGAAAAGTAGGGAAGGGCCTTAGAGAGCCTGTAATTTTATATATATACAGCACAGGCCAAAAGTTTGGACACACCTTCTCATTCAGTGTGTTTTCTTTATTTTCATGACCATTTACGTTGGTAGATTCTCACTGAAGGCATCAAAACTATGAATGAACACATGTGGAGTTACATGTGGAGTACTTAACAAAAGGTGAAATAAATGAAAACATATTTTTATATTCTAGTTTCTTCAAAATTTCTTCTAGTTTCTAGTTCCTTTGCTCTGATTACTACTTTACACTCTTGGCATTCTCTCGATGAGCTTCAAGAGGTCGTCACCTGAAATGCTTTTCCAACAGTCTTAAAGGAGTTCCCAGAGGTGTTTAGCACTTGTTGGCCCCTTTACCTTCACTCTGCGGTCCAGCTCACCCCAAACCATCTCGATTGGGTTCAGGTCCGGTGACTGTGGAGTCCAGGTCTCCACTTTTTAAGTACATAACTCCACATGTGTTCATTCATAGTATTGATGCCTTCAGTGAGAATCTACCAACGTAAATGGTCATGGAAATAAAGAAAACACATTGAATGAGAAGGTGTGTCCAAACTTTACTGTGCCTGTACTGTGTATATATATAACATGTCTGTGTCGATATGTACTTTTTTTTCTTATCATACCCTCAACTTGCAGCTGATGACCAAACACCCAGGAAAACGCCTGGGCTGCGGCCCGGAGGGTGAGAGGGACATTAGGGAGCACGCCTTCTTCCGCTATATGGACTGGGAGAAGCTGGAGAACAAGGAGGTGCAGCCACCATTCAAACCCAAAGCAGTGAGTACAGGGAACATCAGACACACAAACACAGACACAAAGGGGCCGATTGAGGTGATGCATGGGGAGTGTTTGCTAATGACGTATCATTATATTTATGGCAGTTATCAGATGCCCTTATCCAGGATTTACAGATACAAGAACAGAAAGCACTGCTTGCTAGTTATGTGTTTCTAACTACTCACCAAGCTAGTGCGTAATTATTTCCCAGAAAATTAGCATTTTTTTTATGGGAGGAGGGATGATTGACAGCTGTTATGCATACTGCTTGTTCTTTTTGGACAATTTAATCCTCTGGTTAAGTGTACCACAAGGTCCCATCTCCTACATTTAACTGCGGTTTCTAATACCCCATGTTCACAGTGGACATTTCACTGACATTTCAGGAGCACACCCACTACCAACCCAAGCCTGCAGGTCTAATATCAGTGCTTTTATTCAAGCATCCTTGTGGATGTTTAAATATGGTGAAAGTTAAATATGGCGTAAGCACACTCTCTCTATGCAAACTCATATTCACAAACACAAAAATACACACACTCTAATCCCTTTCTGTTTGTGATGTACAGGTAGGCATGATGGTGGTCCCCTGCTTGCCTCTATGTTGGGTTGATCCTCTTTTCTAATCTGTTTGCAAATCCTGATTCATTGACTACTCTGCACCAAAAAAAAAAGCAAATGTCTCCTGAGAGTTACTCCAGAGTGTGGAGATCTTGGTCTTGTGTGTGGCACACAGAGGATGTTTAACAAGTCTACACACTACCAGTAGAAAGACTTATTCTGCCCTCTGCTGTACCCACTCACACTGTTTAAAAGGTTCAACAATGTTTTCTAATGAGCGCTGCAGTGTGTGGTGTGTGTGTGTGTGTGCGTGTTGTGTGCGTGTGTGCGTGTGTGTGCGTGTGTGCGCGTGTGCGCGTGTGCGCGTGTGCGCGTGTGCGTGTGTGCGCGTGTGTGCGCGTGTGCGTGTGTGTGCGTGTGTGCGCGTGTGCGTGTGTGTGTGCGTGCGTGTGTGTGTATGTGTGTTTGAGAGAGATGCTACAGTAGGCAGCACTCTCTGACAGGCGGCTGAAGGCCTCGCCACGTTGCCTTTTGTTCGCTGCAGCGGCCGTCCAAAAGATGAAGCCCGGGTTGAGCCGCATTTGTCAGCAGAGTGGGGCTCCTTAATGAGTACAGCGCTGTCTTCGCGAGCGCAGCACGCCTCTGAGCTGTCAGGAGAGAAGGACGCCGCCTCCTCCCCTTCCTCCGGCGCGGTCCATCCACTGTGCAAAATGAGCAAAGTCCCAAAGTGTTCTGCCCCCTCACTCGCCCCAGCACGCAGCTCACATGCGTGTCAGGGGGTCTTACCCGTGATTGTACGGCCCATTCAAATTTTCCTCCTTTTTGTGTGTGTGTGTGTGTGTGTGTGTGTGTGTGTGTGTGTGTGTATAAAGGTTTTTGCATTTATCCGACTTATTATTTTGGTATTTATTCAGCAGTGAAGTGCTGTGAGCTCTAAAGCTAAAAACGCTTCATCACCCACAAGCCAAGCCTTGTCGAGGCCAGACTACTTATTCTCTCCCAGTGTACAGAGGTTTCAACCACTGTAGAACCAGAGTTGTACCAGAGCAGCACACTGTGCAATATGGAGCAGTGGTGGCCTAGCGGACCCATAATCGGAAGGTTGCTGGTTCGAATCCCGAACTGCCAAGGTGCCACTGATCAATGCGCCGTCCCCATACACTGCTCCCCGGGTGCCTGTCATGGCTGCTCACCAAGGGTGATGGGTTAAATGCTGAGGACCCATTTTGTTGTGTGCACCATATGCTGTTTCACAATGACAATCGCTTCACTTTCACTATTTGTAGCTCCTTGGGAGTGTTTGCTAAAGCCTTATTCAGAAATGTTTTATTTAAAGCACTCACAATCTTATCTTCAATCTTATCTAGTTGATGTGATTCCAAGATCGAGTTTGAAAGGAGGGAGGAAGTAGGGTGGTTGAGGAGCTGTATGTCATCCCATCGGCTTCTCCCATTTTAAACTAGTTTAAAAAAACATCATTAAAGTTCTTTTTTTTGGGGGGGAGGCGACAGAAATAACGACCCCCACAAAACAGCTGGAAGGCTGGTTATTTCCTCCTCCCCAAACTACTGCAAACTAGCAAACAGCCTGTTCTTGTTTGCCTCTTCTTATTTCTGTACATCTTGAAGTCATACTTCATGTTTCACAAGTGAACACTCCCCAAAACTGTTACAGCTTTAAGGTGGTGTCTTCTTTTTCTTAGAAGAATGTTCTAGGCCACATTCTTCTTCTTTAGAAAAGATCCCTAAAAAAATTGGTTTGTTTTGATGAAGTGAAAAAAAAAAAAAGACAAACTCTTAATTTTGTCTAAAGTCTAAAAAAAAAAACTTTAACCCTTGGGCACCAAGAAAAGAGGAATCACAGTCACTTAATGATCTTGGGAAGGTTCTGGAAGAGGGAGGCATCGCCGCCCCCTCATCGGAGTTTATTTAGAATTAATTGTGAAGAATCCCTGGAGGAGGCTCTGGGGCGACGGGGTTATTTGAATTATAATCTGTTTGTTACAATAACGCATTGGCTGCCTTGTGCAGCGGGGCAGGGAGGGAAGCGGAACGTGTGAATGCCTTAGATGGCACTCTGCAGCAGTGCCTGTCACGCGTTTGTGTGGGGGAGTTGTCGGCTGTGACACTCAAGAGGACACTTGACGAACACTGGGAAACGGAGGCAAGGTAAATGCTAACTGGTTAACATGTTTAAATGTCATCCATCTGGATTGGTAATGATGACACAAAATCTTGTGCATTTACATTTAAATTTACAGCATTTATCAGACGTCCTTATCCAGAGAGACTTATAATCAGTAGTTACAGGGACAGTCCCCCCTGGAGCAACTTAAGGTTAAGTGTCTTGCTCAGGGACACAATGGTAGTAAGTGGGATTTGAACCTGGGTCTCCTGGTTCACAGGCGAGTGTTTTACCCACTAGGCTTCTACCACCTAACACATTTTTCTTTTTCTCTTCTCCTCTGTGAGATTAAGTTTATATTTGGTCAGGTCTTCCCTCTTATAACTCACTGCTGGACTGCACAACTGAACATTCCGCCACAGACGACTGTGTAACCAAACATTCCAGTGGTCTCTTACCTGGGATCAGGACTGATGACATGGATTACATCTCAATAACGTGGAGATGCTGGTAGGAAATGACCTATCAAGTATGGCAGCAGAGTTCACACAGAGCAATGGAGGAGCCACTTTAATGTAATGGAAACTGCATGGCTGTCTGGATGAAGGGGCGAGGTTTGCAGGGTGAGAGATGGGTGCTGCATGGGGCAGCAGTCAAGTGGAAGTGATGTTGCAGGAGCAGATGGCAGCAACGTCCCCATCGTTTGTGTGTCGTTTTGTGTGGGTGGGGGCTAATGCAGATGTGAGAAGGGGAGGTAAAGATAGACAGGGTTCCTCTGGTTTCTTTCTGTCTTCTGTAAAGGCTCCTGTACATCAGCGGCAGTCATTTACGGTAATTTTGACTCTCTGTAACTGTTTTACATTTCCTTTACATTTAGATTTCCTTCAAATCTAAAGATGAAGGAAGGTAGAGGGCTGTATAAGAGTCAATCAGAGCTAAAAAATAAAAAAGTAAGGGGCAGGAGCGAGGTCACGCAAGTCCCTGCCAGCTTTTCCTCAGAAACAGAAATGGGAAAGGTGTGTGTGTTAGTGGTGGGTTTACTCACACTGTAAATGGTCAGTGTTTAGCACTGCAGACGTCCGCCTCTTGCACACAGGGGGCTGTAATATCCCAGACCCTGCCACTTCCGCCGCCCCCGCCACCGCTGACGTTAATCACTCTGGACAGGCGGATCTATGAGGACAACGAAAAGCTTTTGCGTCAATTTTCGAGGCCCTGATGGAGCGTGAGGTACACCCACTGCTCCAGTCCTCCTGCGACTGCTCCCGTCCTCCTGCGACTGCGGCTGTCCTCATAAACCAGAGGGTCTGCAGCCCTCCCCTCCCAAAGACCAGATCGTGTTCAGATTGGGCACTAACCAGTCTATGCGAAGGTGGCACAGTCTGGGCGCCACTCTTAAATTCTGCTTAAATTGGAGACAGCCCCACCCACCATGGCAGCGAAGAGCTACGCCGACGAGCCTCAATGCGTTTTCTGCTTCCAACCACGGGGCTGCATAATCCGTGCCTCACACCTACACATGCATGTCTCCATCCTCCAACCCCTCCTTTGTAGCCGTGGCACACTGCATCTGTGTCGACTTCACACCACCCAGGAGTGTGAGCAAAAGCCTCATTAGCCTGGCAATGAACAGTGGGATCGCAGACACCCCCCAAAAAAAAAAAAAAAAAAAACAAACATAAAAAGAAATAAAAATCCATCACACCGTCTGCTTTTACCACAGAGAGATTCGTACACACACCCACCATGATCCCAATCCAAATCACAATTAGCAAGTTATGGTGGGAAGGAAGTCCCAGTGTAATACATATTCCCAGTAACTCTCAGTGTAATATTTATTTATGTATTTTATTAAATAAGGACATCAATTTGGTACCAAATCTAGCTGGTAAAATGGCAAAAACAAAAAACCTAATCCCCATATGCTTTTATTTTTGCTAAATAAATTAGCACCATAGCATCGCTACCCTTGCCGAAGCGCCACCATATGTCCAGTTTGTGTTGCATTATTAATTCAGTGTCGCTGCGTCAGCCGCTATCTGTGCGCTGATGGGTGGCTGTGTGAAATTGGTTGCTCGAAGCACGAGTGCTTGTACATTTATGCAGTTTAATTCGAGTGCAACTTGGATGCAAGCAACAAGAAAAAAAAAAAAGATTTTGCTGGCTACCAGTGGCTTTAGTTGTGAGTGAGCGCTTGTGTGTTTGTGGTTCAGGAAGGTAGCTGATGTAAGTGCTGGTGAGCTGGTCCAGAGAGATAAGTGATGTTTATGAGTCTGCTGTTACATGCCGGGCTCTTGCTAAAACGTATATTAGTATGTGTACCCACCCTTGCGAGCAAGCTGCTAGTCTAAACTGTATGGGTTGAGGCAGCGTGCGCAAAAATCAAATTACAGCTCTGACTCAAAAAAGACCAGATTAAATCAAAAATGTCATCGGCCTGCAGATCTTTGGGACCGCCAGTGGGCCTATGTGCTCTAACATTTACCTGGCATTGTTAAAGGGGCAACGTGTCATACTGTGCCATATGAGAAATGTATACTCCTGTCAAATACGGGGCAGTATGTCACCAGATGACAATTATCAACAACATATTTTGTCACATCATCACTGGGAGTCCAAATCTAAATCAGTACCAGAAGATGACATAAAATAAGTTTTATAACAATAATGAGTTTTTCTAAGTGTGTCTGTGCCTCTATTAGTTCTTGCTAGCTTTCTGGTTCACACAATACAGCACAACAGTTGACCCTGTTAATGTGTTAAAGTTTTTATTAATCAGTGTGTGTGGTATTTTTGAGAAAAAAATGTATTGGGTATTAATGATGTTTTCTTGTGTAAATGTGTGGTGGTGGTGGTGTTTTTTACTGTTGTTTTAGTTAGTTTTACTCCAGTGTCACAAATAAAAAGTCCAATGTTGCTCAAGGACATAGGCGGAACATTGGATCAATACCTGAAGACTGTCGAAGTTAAATTGCCACCTAGCTATAAACCAGTGTACAAATAGAAAAAAAAATGTAAGATAAAACTGGGAGTTCGCAAAGTGAAATTATGACCAGTCATTGTGCTGAAACATTTAAAATGGTGTAAGAACTGGAGGACATTTTAGTCATGTGTGAAATGGGTGTGGAGGATAAAGAGATTCTTTGATCAGTTCCTGAACTGTGAAGAATTGGTATGGGTCTTTCTTTTGCCCCTTATTATTATTATTATTATTATTTATGTTATTATTGATGTTATAATTAACTTCCTCTTCATTAAGGTAAGTTTCCAAGTTGAATCCAATCAGCTTTTTACCAACTTCAGAGGATGCAATGTAACCTGCTTTTCAAATTATAATGTTTTAGTATGCAACTGTTTATTGAATTATGGGAACACATTTGGAAAGTTTGACTCTTCTGGGTTCATCACTGACTGAACAATGCTGACTAGACTTGTCTTTTGGTGGTACACACATGTACTTGCATGCATGCATGCATGCATGTCTCCTCTTGTGGGATGTATGGGAATTGAAACATCCTAAAAGAGGTTTCATTGTTGTCGAACACTCATTTTGTCAGGTTGTGTGTCGCTATAATTGTTAATTATTATTATTATGTCTTTGTCTTATCTCAGAATTGCATACAGTATGACTGCACAATGAAATCTGTTGGTACTGTTTTGTGATCTGAGTGTACCTTATTTCTGTCAATTTTTAAGTCTTCATTTTGCACATCACGTTTTTGTTATATGTGTTTTGTTATATACATTTTTCATTCACAATTAACCCATTTCTTCCATTCATCACATGCTTCTTTTTGTTTTTTCTTTTTTTTTCCCCCCCTTTTCTCCTTCTCTCCTTCCTGCAGTGTGGCCGGGATGCAGAGAACTTTGACCGCTTTTTCACCCGCCACCCCCCGGTCCTTACCCCACCGGACCAGGAGGTCATCATGAACCTCGACCAAGACGAGTTTGAGGGCTTTTCCTTCGTTAACCCTGAATACCCATGTATGGTGTCCCAGAGTTAAGGGCAACCCTACACGGCACTCACCCCACCTTCAACCTACACCCATGCGTTTATATACCCTACTTGTACTCTATGTGTATATAAACAAACATCAGCTCCACTCCAGTAGTAATTCAAGTTAAAATATGCTATATATAAAACTTCAGTATGCATTGCTTAGGGATAACCGTTCTGAACTACTATAGCTTCATGAATGTACCACGGTTGGAAAACTGGAACATCGCTTGTGTTCCAGTGAGGTAGAACTTCTTCATTCCAGAATTTACTGTACCAGGTCTTATATCTAGAGGTTGCGTTGTCTTTTCTTTTTTTTTTTATTAATTTCACTTATTTGTGTTTTTAATGTTATCAATTGTAGGCAAGCGAATAGGGCACATTCTCGTTTTTTCTCCTTTATTTTGTTTCTGCATGTTTTCTCCTGTTTCCCTCCATATGGGTAGGTTCATGTACAAATTCTAGTCATTTCCTGAGAATACAGTAGATGACAAATAAGTAGTTAGCCTTTTTTTTTTTTTTTTTTTAATCGCATGACCTAAAAGTGATGTTTACAGGATTCATTTATCCAGCTGTAAGTATCGACGTGTGTGAGTGGGGAAAGAGTGTTTGTCTGTGTGTGTATGTGTGTATGCAGTATATAAGTTGTTGTATGGATTTGACTCTGTGTTGCAACAGTCTGCTTCCCTTCCCTCCGTGTAGCGACACCCCCACCCCCCATTGGCCAGTACACTTTCCCAGTCAGTCATAGACGTCCCTGTGTACACACAGCTGCTTTTGGGCTGTAAAAATCGAATTATTATTAATATTATTTTGCTTTTAGCTGCAAGACCTGTGTGATTTTGACAAACAAAGAGAAAAGCAATTTTAACATCATTCAACAACTCAACATTAGAGGTGTTCGACAGACATATTCAACATGGACTACCTCGTCTCAGAGACCGCGAAGGAGTAGGCGGGAAAAGCTGCAGATATCATTTCTGATTAAAGGTCAGACTACAACGTACGTAAACACACACACAACATCTTCCAATTACCATTCAGCAGCAGAACCAAAACCGAATGTGGAGGAATGCGCCAAATCCGAGTCGCACTCGGGCGGATAAGAATTGTTCCACATACCCTATTAGCAGGCATTCCGGTCTCGGCTCTTTGGATATGGCTCAGGCTGGGCGATAAGGCTTTATCTGTCCTCCCCATGCCCAGCCTCTTACAGCTGCGCCGCTTTTGCACTCCTGCTACCAGCGCATCTCACTTGTCTGTAGGGGTCGGGCAAATTACGTGAATTTTGGGTCTGTGGGCTTGACCTTGGCCCGGCAGACGTGCGCACGTCGGGAACAATGTCCCCCCCCTCCCCCCTCCTCCCCAAAGGATAAACACATCCTCATTTCAGTCCAGGCCGGATTGAAAATAATATCTAGCGAATTGAGCATCCAGGAGAATAGCAGAGTTTCCTGCTGAGGGGGTGAGAGGGCAAGTCAGCGTCAGATTTTTATTTGTTTAAATTTGATTGCATTTGCACGATCAGTTAACAATAATCTCTCACGGTCGTGGCGATAGTGACTCGTTCGTGCAGAGCGGTGCGATGCTGGGTCCGTGGACATAGCCAGACCGCAGTGAACAGGGCGGCTAGGTGGATTTAGTCGGACCTGTACTAGCAATAACATCAGTGACCCAACGGTGCAAAAGCACACCTTGTATCATTAAACACAGCAGGCGGGGCCCACGGACTTTATCTGCAACTGACTGGTGGCCAGTGGCTTTTACCGCAAACCACTGGTACCTCATATCTTATTTTGATCATGGCATTTTGGAGGATCATTAAAAAAAATGGAGGAATGAATTTCTCCATTAAAAGTTTAAAGTATAGCAGGTTACTAAAATGGTTTCTTTGTGTAAAAGCATATTTAATTTCTGCCAAAATCCAGCGCGTAGGTCATACTAGGGCTTTAATATGATTATTTTTTGTAAATGTCTTTAACAACTAG
Source organism: Denticeps clupeoides (assembly GCF_900700375.1). NCBI lineage: Eukaryota > Metazoa > Chordata > Actinopteri > Clupeiformes > Denticipitidae > Denticeps > Denticeps clupeoides. The sequence continues at coordinate 13,933,287 of NC_041713.1, forward strand.
ATACTCTTAAAAAAAAAAAAAAAAAACTGTGTCAAATGTTTCTTGTATTTCAATATGGTCAGTATTGAAAAGAAGGCGAAATTGTTAATTGTTAATGTGTTTTCTATACCAATTATGCATTCCTGGGATGCGCATAGACAAAAGGACAAGCATTGTGCATGAATTATTAACAGTTGTGATCCCATAATTCTGTCATATTGGACTTATTATTAGTGTTTCAATCAGTGCTTTAGGCTGTTTTGTGTGCTTGTGTATCTTGTGCTTTTTTGTGCCAAAGTATTTTACAAAAAATATATATACATTAAAATAAAATTTAAACATGAAGGGCTTTTTCCCACGTAAATGTGTTTTTATTATTTACTTATGCTTTTGTTTATTTTATGCAATTCAAGTAATCTCATATTTATGAGTAACATAAACAGATTATTATCAGTGTTCTGCAACATCATTTTTGGAACAAATTGCCTAGTTCTATTCTCTATTCTGATTGGTTGTCACACTGCCAGTCACACAAAAGCTACTGGACATGTTCTAATATTTTCAGTATTTTTGATCATTTGTGTGTTCCTTCTTACTCCTTTTGGGCAATTAATGGTAATAATGGAGGCAAGTGAGTTTAGCCTGAGATTACCCATTAGGAAGGACTGACAAGATTTTTTTTTTTTTCCGTGTATTAAAATTGTGATAACTATGTCTAGGGGCAATTCCCTTCATCCACATTTTTATATAAAGGATTAGGTAGAAAAACAATTTTCTTTTTTTTTCTGTAATTTTCTGGTGGAAAAATCAACAAATCCACCATCAGTGGTGCAATTCATGGTACTATGCTGCTGGCTCAGTACTGGTATGAATTAAAGAGTGACGAGTTACTACTGTTCAAAAGTTCAGGGTCATTTAGAAATGTTGTTGAAAAAATGAAATGAATATTAGAAAAAATACATTTGAAATAGTTGTTGACAAAGTTAGATGCAGCAGATAAACAACTGTATTTGTCCAGTTTTCTTCTCGTCCTTAATCAGTGCGACAATGTACTAAGATCACTGCAAAAGGGTTCTCTAATAATCAACTAAACCTTTAAATGACAGACCAGCATTAGTGCACTCATCATTCCATTGCAACTCAAGACTAATTGTTGATAATGAACCTCTCTACATTATTACATTCCATTCGATTAAAAAAATTTAATTTGTCCCCGAGGGGCAATATAGAAGGCTCAGAGGGAGCAGCGCCTCACTACTGGCCGACTGTTCGACCGCACGGGCAGTTTATATATAATTACAATGTACAATGTTAGGGATATTTTATTTTAATTCACAAATGAATTGTTCTCTGTCAAAAAGTGGAATGTTTCTAAATGACCATGAAGTGTATGTAAAAAGAGCAGGTCAGAGACATGGACTACATGCTTAAACTTTCATGGCTGTTACATAACATGAGGCCATTTCAATCATGTTTAAAACATGGCAACACACACATGCAACAACCTCAGGATGTAAAACACCAAATGCAGCCTCTCATGTTATGCCGTGTTGGGACCTGGTCGCCATAAAAACATTTAAAAGGGGAATTACTGTGGCGCTCCAGGTTGTGAACATGGCTGTTTTATTTCTGCTTTATAATGTAAGCTCGGTGTAGCGGCAGGCTTGGGCGTACAGTTAAAATAATCTCTTCAACTTCTGTTGTTCCCTGCCTTATCGCTCCCAGTGTGTAGCTACTGTACGGAGGAAGCCTTTCCCTTCGCACGCCAGCGCTAATTAATTCTGAACGTCGCTGCCTCAAATTAAAATGAGTCGGTTAGCTCAAAGTGCGTGAGGCTTATCTGCTGAAAACAGGTCAGCGTTTGATACTGCTGTTCGGCACCAGCGCTGACATCAGCTCTGCGCTAATCCGCTCTTTCCTGAAAAGCCTGCGCCTTGGTGGAGGAAGAAATTAAAGAATCGAGATTGGTATTAAAGCCTGGGAATCTGAGCACCTTGGATTGAGCACAGCACCTTAGGTCCTTCTTCTTCTTCTTCTTCCTCCTCCTCCGCCTCCAGGGATTTGGGTAAAACATGTCCAAGTCCATATCTTTGCTCCATATCTAGCATAGAACCATGGGCAATAGATCTGTCGCAGAAAGCACTGGGCCCTGTGCAACTAATATGATTTCCTGGCAAAAAGATTTCTGCGACTTAGATATTTCATTTCAAATTTAGGGACTATTTCTGAAGTTGATGTCTGATGTTTGTATATCAACTTTATTATGAGAGCTTTAATGACCAATTTCTAAACCTTGGGTGGGGGAATTATTATTTATTATTATTTTTTTTTCTTCTCCATAAAGCCTGATGAGGTGTATCTAACATTGTACTGCTAAGTGTAGGGTTTTTTCCACTGGTGAATCCTTGTTGCCATGGGAGATGCTCAGGTCCAGAGAGAGGAGAATGTCTAATGACCTCACACAGTAGGAGTGGCTTCGGACAGGAATGGCCTCATAAGGCATGGCTGAGAGAAGGTAGGCGGGGCCAATTCTGCTGCTTTAATAACCCTTCCTGTCTGCTGTGTCTCTCCAGCCTCGGAGAATGTATATTTGTGGCTCCGCTTTTCTTTTTTTCCCCTCCTTTTCTGAAATTCATGACTTTTTTTTTTTTCTTTTTTTCTCCCATGTGTGTGTGTGTTTTTGATCCAGTATTTCCTCTTCTATACCTTGCTGTAATTTCCATTTTCTCTGTGGAGTGCTCTCCTCTTCTCCTTTTGCTTGTGACAGTAACTGCTATATTGCTGACCTTTGAGTCCACTACTTCCCACCGGTGTCTTCTGCTGTATTTGTTGTGTTTGTGCTTGGATGTGTATTTCTGTTGCCCCAAGGGGGGGCCTGTTTTATATACGTTGTGCTTTCATTGGTCTTTTACACTCTGTTAAGTGGCGAATATTGCATTTTTTCAGGACATTTTGTTGGCTCTCAAGGCACTATTCCTATCGCTAAGTGCTAGTGTAAAGTAACCTCAGATTTTACAGAAATAAATAGATAAAATGATCTTTATGATTGATGAAGTAGTGTGTGTGAGCTGTCAATCATCAGGCTCCTCCCATTTTATACTTAACATTAAAGATCATGTTATGCATGAGGGAAATTAGGGTAGTTAGTTTCTATATTCTTCAAGAAAACTTCTTCACATAACTACCAAGTTCTTATTTCCTGTTTTCTGTACGTATGATCTTACATTAGCGAACAGCCTATTGCTGGTGGTCTGAGCCCGTTTTAATCTATAGCTTCGGGCACCTGTCAGGTTTAGACAGTGGACAAGGAAGCATATGTCTACAGTTATAATAATATGTTCCTGTGTCTGGAATTTCTAACCTTGCAGAACCAGGGCATGGTTGACAGTGCCCTTGGTGCAGAACTTCTGAGGACCTATTGCCTATAGATCTGCAACATGCCTTACTTCGAATGGTAGATTCTGAGGCCAGATAGCTAACATAGCTATAATGTTATAACACGTTGCCTTGCAGCATATGTTAAGATTTTGTGAAAGAATGAAAACCCATGGTGAAGAACCCAGGAGTGTTTCTGCAGGAGATTGTTGTACGAAGAGATACATGGGGAATGTGATGTGCGGTTTCCGTATTAGCGTGGTCTTCAGAGGTTCTCTTCCTGCAGTAAATCTCCATAAGCTCTCAACTAGATATTAAGATTGTCGCTCGGCTCAGCTCGCTCCTTTAATGTAGACATGCGCTCTCGCATGTTCATGAGGAGGTTCGTGCTCATGCTCCCCTCCCCCGCCCTCAGCCAGGGCTCGGCTCGCTTTCTCCTCATGGATTTACATTAGCGAGCGGCGCATTAGCAGCATCTTTCTCCTCGCTGTTCTTCTGCGCTCCTTTCTCCTCCCTATGCATGACAGTCCTCCCACTCTGTGGGAGCCTCCTGAGGGTACCAGCGACAGGAGCACAGAGAAAAACCCTCAGATGATGGGGTCCAAAGGCCCCAGGTACAGCTTCTCCCCATCCAGACCCAGAGAGAGAGGTCTGTGGTGCCCACGCTGCTCCTTGCAGCCGCCCGGAGGGGACGAAGAAAGCTCCACGAACACCAACGCGCCTGCCTGCTGTAAACGTGACCAGAGAAACCTTCTCTAATCGGCGTTAGGGTGCGAGTTTCAGAAAAACGCTCTCCATATCGCACCATTAATTTGCCATGCTCGCGCGCACTCTGAGGCGTCGCCCAAGGGAGCGCTTTTAATAAAGACTCCTCTTCCTCAGCTCGTGTTATCATTAAACGGGGTCAAAGCCGACCGCCGACCGCCGGCCACACAGATTCCGGCCTCTCCTCTTTACTCACTTCTGTGCCTTTTTCTTCTCCCCTCCCTCCGTTTCCTGCAGAAGAACAAACGAGACACGTGCAACTTCGACAAGGAGTTTACCAAGATGGCCACCGAGCTGACGCCCACCGACAAGCTCTTCATCATGAACCTGGACCAGGACGAGTTCCTCGGCTTCACCTTCGTCAACCCAGAGTACGCCGCCCAGGCCTAGCGGTCTGGCCGGCCTCCGGGCTCCCAGGATGCAGCGAGCTCCCCCAGCGACAGTCCCACGGATGGAGCCTCATAACGCGATTGTCTAGAAACAGTCTTTAGGCGCAACGTCTCTCTTCGGTCGGTCCCATAACGTATGCGAGCGGCCGCTTGCGTTACCTAGTCTCGCTAGATTCGGTGTCGTGCCAGCATTAATCTAACAGCAAATCGGCAGCTCGGTGGCAAATGAGCAGCAAGCGGGACTTAACCCCAAGTGAACAATTTGAAAAACAACAACAGGAGCGGCGGCGCTGTCCTCAATTATTTACTTGCGCTTCATTATTTCTCCCCTCCCTTGTTTGGTCTCCGTTTTAGCGGTGCGAGTATTGAGCTAATGTTTAATTCACTGACTCCAGCCTATTATACCAAAATCCGAACTCTGCAGGGCACACATGCACACAGCTTGTCACCCGAGCTCCATCAGCCGTCTTCAGGAAGCACCGATAGCCGCGTGCGCATAAGTAAGGTATTTATGTCGTTGTTTTTAGGGTAAGGAGTCAAGGCGACCACTTCTTAAACACTTCTGATAAGCGCTAGAGGGAAAAATGTACATTAGGTATTAGATTTGATATGTTGATTCCCTTTGCACATTCAAAACGAGCAACCGAAGGCCGGTGTCTTCGTTGTGTGACGGTGTCTTATTTGCTATATTGTCCCTAAATCAAGGACATGAATAGTACTGTACCTATGCAATAGGGAATAGGCAGTTCATATAATAAGTGCTTATGTTGCAAAAAAAAATTATCTGACATAACAGTGCAAAGATCACTGAAGAGAAGAGGGCACAGCGATGCGCTCTGCTCAGTAGATTGCTGCTCGACAGTTTACGCTTATAAACTGCCAGTAGGCGGGGCTTATTCTGTTTCTGAGAGAAGGTTTATTTGTAGATGAATATTGTTTATGATTATTGCATTTCCTTGCATGGCTGCTCAGACGTTTTAAGCATTTTATTTGATATCAATCTTTTCTTGTAATTATTTGAACATGTACCTGCATATTTGTTTAAATATTATTATGGTGTGTGCATCAGACATATTGAACTTGAGAAGCTGAATGTGCGAGAAGGTGCAAATAAAATCATGTAATAGTAAATGTCTTTCTTTCTCAATACCTTTTGTCTGTTTTTTTTTGTTTTTTTTTCTCAACAAATAAGTTAACTTTTTTACCTGTAATACAGGCAGATGTGTTAATGAAAAAACTACAGATTTCTTCTTCAAAATCATCGAATCTAAGCATCTTAATCTAATCTGATCTACGAATCTGATCTACAAAGTTTATATACATTTTCAAACATGAATCGAATATATATATTCAAGAGAGTCTGATCTCTTTGTGACTGTACAATTTTGCATTCATCTTAACCTGCATCAATGAGATTGTGATGAGTAAAGGAAAAGTGTATTGTTTTCCTCAAGAGGAATTTTGAGTAAATTTGTACTGTAATGTACAAATAATCAGAAAGGAGAAAATTTGACTGTTAGTGGATGTTTATGGCTACTGCTATCATTATTTTCTCTCCCATTATTTCTTTCTCTCACACAAACACCAGGATGCCATTTCTCTAAAAAAAAAAAGAAGAATGTGTAGTCTTATCAGCTGATAACAAAAATTGCCTGGCACTCCAAGGTGACTAAGACAGCGAATGACTCTCTGGTACACACTCAGCACATGGGCCGACCTGGACACACCACGGTGAAGACTGGCTGTTCCGCTAAGGAGGAGCTGCACTTTACTGGAAACATGAGAGTGGAGAGCTTCTTTAATAGAGCACCTGTTTAAAGAGAAGAGGTCGGCCGCTCTCCACATCTGCACATCTGATTTAAAGGCTTTTTCACTCATGTGAAGCCCATCCCTTTATTAGAGGTAGTTATGGAAAGGATGGAAAATTGTATTAATGCAAATGCAATGTACCTTCCCCAAAAACTAGCCAGAGAATCGTGTATTCTGTCCATATACCATACCGTGATGACATTTAACTACATCACATGAGTACAATGTTTTTCTTAAAAGGACTAATAGACCAAAGACGGCATCTGCAGTAGAACCATTTTTAAAGCTGCTGCCCACTTCACTCAATTTAGTTTGTATCTTCATAAACTATGTAATTTCTCAAAAAATTAAAATCAAAGGAACATCAGTGGACATTAAGGATCTAAAAGGCCAAGCATCCTTTTAATCAGATTTAGGTTGTCATGCTTCCTGCTTTGGTCCAGGCGGTCTGGGCATTCTCTTGCGTGCACATACACACACAATTCTGTTATGTGTGATTGACCTTTTGTTAATTTAGTTTCCTTTTGCAACAGTAAGAATTGAGACCTGGTTGGTTCGTCCCTAGTAGTTTGCAGGAGTGGAACGCTGGCGAAGACTCTCCTCTGGGATCTTTAATGTGTGCGCCCATGTGCTATGCTGATTCTTACATTTACATTTACTAGTAGTTACAGGGACAGTCCCCCTGGAGACACTATGCTCAGGGACACAATGTTAGTCGGTGGGATTTGAACCTGGGTCTTCTGGTTCAAAGGCAAGGTCTTACACTTCTCAGCAAAATTAATTGCTTTTGGCATCTTAAAATCAATCAATGCAAATACAGATGAAAACCTGTCAAAATGTCAAAAAATGTCAGGATCCAGTGTTGAGATCAGCGAAATGTGTCCTAATGGGTAGGAGAGGATACAGTTAATTAAATCCATCCAGACCAGTTATTAGTGCAATTAGTTCCCCAGTAAAAGCAGCCAATGTTCAGTTTCGTGTTGTTAACAAAACGGACCAGTTATGTTATGACTATATATGTGATTGAGCGTCACATTCTCACACACACACACACACACACACACACACACACAAACAGAGGGCTAGAGGATAGGGTGACACTGTTTTATGACAATATCACGCAAAGTAGCATTTTCTTACATTTTTAAGATGAGGGTGCATGGTATTACCTTACACTGGGGTATACACTGATTGATTTATTAAGCTTTTATTTGGCGTTGTGCACACCGGAATGGTGGACCAATAATAATTGTAACCGTCTGGTCACAACAGGGGCAGCCACGGACAAGGCTCGGGGTGAACGCGGTAGTTACCTGTCTGTCAGCTGTAATAGCAGGTCAGAGGTGTTACGCTGCTCCACACGGCCCGGAATTGCTGCATTAACTGTAATGGCTGCTGTAACAACAAGTCTAAGTAAAAATACAATCATTGGCTCTTGTACTCTTTTACAATGGGAATTAATACCATGGGCCAATTGAAAAATTACAAAATTAAAATAAATAAATATTTATAAATAAAATATTTTTTCTTTTCTTTCTTGTTTTTGGATGCCCAGCATTCTGAACACACACGGTCATGTTCTCATGCACGTGCAGATGAAGATCAGTGCGGCCCCGGCGACTATCGATTCAAATTTGTTTTTGTTCCCCCTTCAATTAGTGTTCCCTCAGTGTGCTGTTTGTTCTGGCTTTTTCAAGCAGATCCCTAATTGTCTGCGAAACAATTTGCTCAGTCTCACGCAGCAGACAATGAGGAGCAGCGGAGAAAAAAAAAAAAAAACGGCACCCCATAGACAGAGCGGCATCCGCCTTATTTATTTCATTTGGCTTTTAAAGGGGAAAATATAAGGAAGATATGACAGAGGGAATTACTGGATTTAACACATATATATACACACACACACACACACACATACAGAGAGAGAGAGAGAGAGCTGGTCGCATGCACACTGTGCCTTTGTCTTTCCTTTAATTGTGATAAGTGGTTTGCTCATCTGCTCGTATGGAGGCGAAACAATTTAAAAAGCAATCTCCTGTTTTAATGAAAACAAGCGCCCGTCTGTGGGGAGTGCCACCGAGTTATTACCGGGTCTCCAGGACACTGGCGACTGCTGCACCCTAGGGTGAGGCCGGCCCCCTCCTCCCTCCTGAACAGGCCAGGCTGCTTGGCCTGTGGTTAAACGGGGGGCCAGATATGTCTGCGGTATCCTCTGCGCTGAGGTAAATAAAGGTCTGGGGTTTATTTTTGACCCAGAGACTGAGCCTGTGGCCATTTTAAGCTGTTTTAGCCGCACCATGTTTGCTGACTCACTGTCTGTACCCTTAAGCCCCCCCCCCCCCCCCCCCCCCCCCATCCCCCCACTGCTCTTGCCGTTAAAGCAGAGCTGTCACTACTTTTTAACAGATGAAAGTGCTCATGAATGGCAACACTTTTGGGCAATTTCCCCCTAAAATTTTGAGTGGCATCAAAATATGTGTACAAGGACTCAACCCTTTACAGAACTGGCCCCATAGTCATGTATTCATATACTCAATATGAATGTGGTAGGTATGGTGATCTAGCCTCAGCACTTGATGAACTGTTATGATTGACTAATTTTCCAAAAATGTACATCAAGTTGCAATTGATGTAAAAAATGTACATCAAGTTGCAATTACTTAATTTATGTGACATGATCCTTAATGACTACTAAAAAATTAAAACAGTTCAAAACCATTTCCACTTACTGTGATATTTTCACGATATCACATTCACACCGGTTCATCTTGTCGTTCTTGGAAGGACATGGAATTTATTTGCCAAAGGCACATATGAAATTTGTATTTTTTTTATTATATCGTAGAAACCTGCAAGTATTATTTAAAAAAGCTTCAGAAGCCAAACAAAGTGAGTGGCCTACACACATCCACAAATCTCACAAATCCTCTTTTTAGTAAATTTTTTATATTTATTTATACTTTTTATATAGTCAAATTTTATATTTTCACAGCCATTCATGCTGTCAATCAATTACTGCTGAACAGTAACAAAGTACCTAATTCGCTACTGTACTTAAGTAGCTTGTTTTTTTATGTATCTGTACTTTAATAAAAGGTTTTTACCTTTTTACTTTACCTTCTCTACATTTCAAATATCTCACTTTTTACTCCACTACATTACAGATTACGATATGGGGAATATTGAACATGTTGCTGTTAAATGTTCGATGTTCACAGGAAGCCACTTGGTAGTCTGGGCTCTGACTGTCCACTGCAGCTCTTCCCATCAAATTAAAAACAAGGATGTCATAATTGTGCTCATTAAAAAGAAATAATAATTAATAATTTGCAGACATTGCCCCAGTCTTTGTTACTAGACTAATTATTGCTTAAATTTGTGTTTTATGAAGTCAAGTGCAGGTTTACAGAGCTCTTATCATGCTCTGAATGATTTGCCCTGTCTTTCTCTGGGGCTCACTGTGCCTTTGTTTATTTATTTGTTTGTTTATTTCAGGATTAATCTTCAAACACAGCCCTGTCCCCAATCCTCCATTCAGAAATGTAGATTGCATGGATGTGGGACATGGTGTGATAACACGAGTTGCAAAAGATACATTCAATCAGTCATAAAAGTATCATTATTTTTCTTTTTATCAATGGTATGTAGTGTAAGTGCTTCTTGAACAAACAGCATGATTGACAGGCGGCTGTGGGCAGAGCCAGATAGCTGACTCCTCCTCTGGAGATTGTAGGGTCATCTTTACGAATCCACCTATTATGCAAACGCCATTTTTAACCATCCGCCTTCTGCAAAGGACTGTCACTCACCATCACACTCTAAATTTGTTGCCATCTTGCTCCATCTGTCTCTGTCTGGTCTCTCTCTTACACACACACACACACACACACGCGCACACACACACTTCTGGTCTCATTCTTTGCCCACAACCTCCACAGTTCTTTTTGTAACCCCTATCTGTGTGCGACAGTGTTGAGCTTTCTTCCTCTTGACAAACCCCTTTGATATCCCTTGGTTACTGTCTCCAGGGAACGCTGCATTCCGTCGGATTTTCCTCCCGCCTTCCAGGTATTACTGTGTCGTGTTTTGCATTCCATAGCACATTTATATTACATGACTCATTCATGGAGAACTGGAATTATTCATAAATTTAACACTTTTGTGTGCGTGTGTGTGTGTGTGTGTGTGTATGAGCATGTTTTGTAATTAACACTTTGAACTCCAGTATATAATTCCCAGGATTCTTCTAGCATCTGTTGCTTTTGTCAGTGTGGGTTAAATTATCTCCAAAATTACAAAAAAATTACCAATGCGAACCTCATGCGCGTCCCCCCCCAAAACACAAGTTTACTTCAGAAAGGAAAAAAAGGAAGAAAACAAAGAAACATCTCCAGCCCGGATGATATAACGTCTCCTGGTTTATCTTCAGGGTTCCAGAAGCTTTCCTCTGGCAGTTGTACTTTTCTAATCTAGCAGCTATCTCAAACACTTCCAGAAACGGTGATAAAAGAGCGATGAGCCACTTTCACGCTAGCCAGACATGCCCACTCTGCCAAGTTGCAAGCCAGTCTGCCAAACATATTAGGTGGCATCCCATAAAGCCTTGGGTTTTTTTTGACGTTTTCATGTGCCCCCTCCCTTTTATTATCATAGCAGCGGCATTGTGGTTAAACCAGCGCAAATTCTTGGCAACAATTAGACCAGTGATCTTTTCCACAGATCCAAATGGACTGAAGTGATGCTCCAGATGGGTGAGGGGCTGGGGGTCTTTTTCTCCTCAGTGACAGTGCAATCAACGAGTCCCCCTGTGAGGCGATGGCTGTTGGGGAACATCCACTGCCTCTGACAAGGACAGATTTCAGCATTGCTGCAGTCTGTGTGTGTGTGTGTGTGTGTGTGTGTGTGTGTGTGTGTGTCTAGCCCAGGGTCGGCACTGAGCTGAAATGATGGTTGGGCCCACATAAAACACAAACCAAAACCTAAAACACACCCAGAAAGGACATGAAGGTGGTGGAGGTAAGATGGCACCTTGTAACAGATGGAGAAACAGATGGAGCAGAATATGGGCAAATGTGGTGCGCAAGTGAGATGCTGCTCCTCTCAAAAAAAACAAAAACCAATAACTCCAAAATACCTCAATGACGATAAGGTCCTGAGGGTATCAAAATGGTCAAGACCACCACCCAGGCACTCCATGTACATTAATGCATGGAACAGGAATTTAAGCTTATGGGAAAAACTTCATTTTATTGCTTCAAATGTCTGTCCTTGACTTCCGAAAGTCGCAAGTTCTTTTCTCACGTCCATGTGCAAGCTGTTTAAGGACAGTAGGGGGATTATGATTGTTTATTGCTGAACTGAAAATTTGAATATAAAATGAAGGCCAAACCGGCTTCTGGGTTCATTTTGAAGCCCCGAGCATTTTCTTGAGCTGACATTCCCGCTCAGTCTTTCACAGTGACAAAAGATTGTGTCCTCTTCTTATTCTATGAATGATCCACTCAATTATTTTCTTTCTAGACCAAATGCATTCCAATATCTAATACAGGCCTGTTTCTGCTGGTGCCACCACTAGGTGCCACCAGTTGGGTTTGATAGGCCGTATGGCCTTTGTACCCTCATCTCTGCAACAAATCCCACTGGGATTTCAATCTTCACTGGCCATGTTATTGTCTGGAGCCTCCAGGCTCCCTCCAACCATTCCTGCTTGTGTCACCAGTTGTTACCAACATGCAATGAATCTTGGGACATGGTGGCCAAATTGCACCTTCATCAGGACAGACATGGAAAGCAAACTCGAGTAGATGGAGGATCTCCCCAGGGCTTTCAGGAATAATAACTCGAATAAACACAGAAGCTACATTTTTATCTTTTTCTTATTAATTGTTATCTGATGTGAATTTTTAAGGCTAAAAGCACCATCAAAAGCCATTTGTTGTGTGTTCATTATGGAGTCCATTCGGGGCCTGGTCACCTGTCTGTTTTGGGATCTTCAGAAATGTGAATGAGGAGCTTTTGTGTTCTGCTGAATCATTAAAGTCGGACTATCCCTGCGCGTCTCCCTGCCGGCCCTCCCCTCTCCTCCCTGTTGCTCTGCTGTCAGGGCGCCCGCCGCCTCAGGTAGCACTGAGCAAGACGCGAGGGGATCGGCTGTCTGATGCGGACCCAGTCTGTCCAAATCCCCGCGCTGCCCGGGTGACTGGAACGGGGGGGGGACGCAGCGCTTTCCAAACGATAAGACAAGGCGCATTCTTTACCTCCTCCCTCCTCCTCACCCCGCCCAATCACCCTCCCTTCTTCCACTCGGCTGTGGTCCTCTCTCTCTCCCCGCGTCTCCATGGCTGCTAATATGAGGAAAGCGAGGGAGGTTTTTTTTTTTTTTTTTATACCTGTACGGGGCTGAAAAGTGCTCAGCCTCCCCGCCTCTGCCCAAAGTCATTTCTATGCTAATGAGGCTCTCAATAAGATAAGGCGGGTGGCATAGGCCGCCTCTCCAGCGCAGACTTCATGATGAGAAGGGCCGCTGGTTTCTCCGGCCCTCTGTAGCTCTCTGCTCATGCATTTATTTATTTTTAATTCATTCACGTTCATTCGCATTCTGTCGGCCTGGGTGTGTGCACAGTTTTTTTTGTTGTTGTTGCTGCTGCTGCTCTTATTTTTAATGCGTGCTGGTTAAAGAACAGCAGTCGGGATCAGGAGTCCGAGACCGGAGAGGCTCATCTGGACTCGTGTCATCGGGAGTGGTTTAAAAACGCATGACATCAAATTAGAGGCTGGCAAATGTTTGTTTTTTTCCCCCCCCTCCATACTCTCTCTATCTCTCTCATTTTTCATTTCATTTTTTAGTAAGTGCAGGGTGTATTTTAATGAGAATTTTGGATGAGAAATTAGGCAGCAGCTGCTGACGCCACCTGTCCAGACTGACATTCTCGCCCTTGGTGGGTCCAGAGAGCCGCGTCCAGGCAGGACTCACCGTCAGGGTTCCTGCTCCGGTGGGTCTTGCTGTGCAGACTGACAGAGGAATCTTCAAAAACAATTTTTAATGAACGTTAATGAAATGCCTCTGCAAAAAAGAAGCAAAGGTAAGTGATGGCAGGTTGTTTTTTGCAATTGTGTGTGAGTGTGTGTTTTCTCTCCAGCCAAAGATGCAGAGTTATCTGGGAAAGTCAAAATTCAATACCGACACTACCCCGCCGGTCAGGTTCCAGCGGATGTACATTAAGCTGCAGATAAAGCGGCTAATTTGGCCGCCTCCCTCAAAGACTTCTTTGACTTTCAACCTTCCCTCCGTGAGACTAAAGGAGAGGGGCTCAGCACTCCTCTTCACACAGAATGAACCCCGCCCCACCAGAAGGCTCTTATCAAGGCTCTTTATTTTTATTTTATACACCGAATTAACAAATAAAAAAATGTACCCCACCATTATGTTGTTCTAAGTATCCATCACTCCGCAGGAAGCTGTAATTATGCCACTTTGTATGGATAAAACAATGCAATTGGTGATCATAATGTATTGTTAGATATAAATTGCATTCACGCCCACATTGGTTTGAAGAAAAGAAACAGAGAGTGAGAACCTCGCGCACATCCTTTCTACCCATGATGCTTTCAGACACAGCATCACAAGACGCCACCAAACAATCCGGTGACAGTGAGGGCGCTGCGGTGTTTTCGTAGGGGAAACCTTGTTACTCAGCACTGAACATCTGCCCACATGGCGGGGGGCCGGACCAACCTGCCGGAATGCCCCATGTGCCACGGTGATGGGTGGCTGACAGCCACCGCGCCGCAAAAGTGAATCCGCGGCCCCTGGTTGCGTCCATCTCCGCATTTATGCTGCCAATCAGAAAGCCATTCAGGAGCTGCTCTCCCCCGCAGATTAATGCAGATGATTCATCAGCGGCCGTCTTATTGGCTCTTGTCTATCTGAGAGATTTGCATAGATGATATCCTGCCTCGCTACTTCGGCTTGTCAGGCTTGATTCATCGTCACTTAAACAGATGTCAATTTCCTGGCGGCGGTTTCGGTCGTTCCACGTGACACACGTTATAGTTTGATTGTGTGCGACAATAGACTGTAATAGACGGCCTATGTGCTGAGCTAATTACCGCCTTGTTTTTTTGTTTTTTTTAATGAACAAAGTCCTCGGTATCGCAGGATGCTGTGCTTTAGGCCCGTGTTTAAATGACTGAAGAGATATCTCATGACTCTTTGGGAAATATTGTCCTAGGAATAAAAACTTTGCACACAGAATGTGTTCGCTAATGTCACATCATGTAAATTACTGTGGCCAACTAGACCAACAACTATTTGATGGTTATCTGCACATACATACACACAACTGCAAACATCAGTAATACAGTGGCGGGAAGAATTATTTGATCCCCTGTTGATGAAGTCTATAATGTCAGTGGAAGGTTTATTTGAACAGTGTAAGACAAAGATCCAAAATAATGCATTTTAAAAAGGTAAAAGTTCATTAGCATTTTCATTATCGAAAGACTAAAGAGATTTCCAAGGATGTACGGGACATGATTGTGGACCTCCACAAAGCTGCAATGGGCTACAAGACCATTGCTATTAAGCTGGGTGAGAAGGTGACAAGAGTTGGTGCAATTATTCACAAATGGAACCTTGTGGAGTTTCAATAGATAAATGAGAACGTCATGGAACCAGAACTACTCGGGGAGAACTGGTCAATGATCTCAAGGCAGCTGGGACCGTAATCCCCAAGAAAACAGTTGGTAAGACATTACGCCATGAAGTGCTGAAATCCTGCAGCCCACAGGTTTACCATTGATCATCTAAATGATTCAGAGGAGGACTGGGTGAATGTGTTGTGGTCAGATGTCTTTGGCATCAACTCAACTCGCTAAGGAGGATGGATGGATAGGGGTGAGAACCTCCTCATTGAAAATGGCTTGGAGAGGATGACAAAATGCCCCCTGAGATATGTGCCAACCATGTGGCTACTGCATGAAATGTCTGACCTCTGGGATTGCCAACAAAGGTTTTGCCACCAAGTACTAAAGCACGTTTTGCAAAAGGAATCAAATACTTCATTCAAGGAACAAATATTTCATTCATGAATGCTTTTTATGCTATTTTTGTGCAATACTCCTCCTTTTTATGCAATACTCCTGTCTTTCACTGTTCAAACCTAGCATTGAAATTATGGACTGATCATTTCTCTGTTAGTGGGAGAACTTACGAAATCAGAAGGGGAGCAAATATGACTGTATATACTACTGAGGAACATTGTCAAATAAAATATGGAATGTAGGAATATGATTTACTATGCCCTAAGTCTCTGATGCCTTCAGCATCAGTTAAAGTGTGCAGGAACTGATGTTCTGTGTTGTTTTATAAAATGTGACTTATTTAAGCATTGTTATGAAAGATGTCCAATAGGGCTAAAGGACAAAAAAAGAGCTTCCATGCTCTCATGGGTCTCATGCACCTTACATTCTAATATTTTCAAGATGATATCAACCCTTAATGATATAAACATACCAGGAGCATGGCCTCTACCAAGATAACAATGCATAACAATGCAAATGTTGCTTTCATTCCAAGCTTTCTGAGTGGTGAGTGTGACCCTACCATACCAAAATAATAGAAAATATGAAAATGGCTTGAAAAAAAAAATCTTTTAAAGGTTGTGTTACATGAGCACAGCAATCTGTTGGAACTCAACACTATATGTTGCTACATGTATGCTACCAGAGCCACTTACAACCTCAAAAATGTCTGGACTGGAGTTGTACCAAAGAATGGTTTCCTATCAAATACGAGAACATTTCTAAATGACAATAAATCTTTTGAATGTTGAACTGGAGAACCCAGAGGAAATCCATGCCAAAACTGGGAGAGCATTCAAACTAGTAAGGTCTGAGCCGACATTCAAACTCACCTCCTTGGAGGGGTGAGGGAACATCACTAACCAAAGCACCACTGGGGCAGTGGTGGCCTAGCGGTTAAGGAAGCGGCCCTATAATCAGAGGGTTTCCTGTTCGAATCCCATTTCGGCGAGGTGCCACTGAGGAGCTACTGAGCAAAGCACTGTCCCCACACACTGCTCCCCGGGCGCCTGTCATGGCTGCCCACCTCTCACTCAAGGTGACGGGTTAAATGCAGAGGACTTTTTCATTTACTGTGGAGCCACAACACAGTGTTGTACTTAGTCTGTATGTTGAGTAGGTTTACTGTATTGCATGCTCCAGTTTTCACTTTTTCCTCATCGTGGCGTTGGCCACCCAGTATTTTTCCTCTGCAACTTGTTCAAACACAGTCCCAAACAATCTCTGCCGGGTTCGGGTCGGGTGATGCGGAGACCAGGCTGTCTGATGCCGCACTCCATCACTGCCCTTCATTGTCTGATGGCTCTTACCCAGCCGAGAGGCGTGTTTTGGGTCATTGTCCTGTCTGGAGCCAAATAACAGACCACTGAAGCGCAACCCAGATGGGATGTATTGCGGTGCACAATTCTGTGGCATTCGATCTCCCGATGCCAAAAAGCGTGCCCTAAAATAAACACACACACACACACATCCAGAAGAAGCACCAAACCGGCATGAAATTCTCATCCCTATCCTGGGTTTGCGTGTCGTTCTGGAAATGAGCGGTGTGGGGTACGCAGGAAACATCTCTCCAGGGCGCCCCTGCGCTGCTCTGTGATTGGCTGGGAGAGAATACAACAGCATATGCTGCCTCAGAGCCCAGGACACCAAAGGAAGTGACACTGGGTGTCACCCATGCATTTTTCATCTCCTCATTTATTTCACAATTCAGGAGAGCCGTGTCGGAATTCTGAGAAGGTGGATGGCGGGTCACTGAGGGTTTGAGGGGAAAAGGTGATTTTGATTTGAATACGGACGCTTCTCTGCCTCCTGCTTGTTATTAGAAATTCTGATTATAGAAAAAAACTCTTCGTTCATAATGTCAGTGGCCTTCAGGGTGACGTCATCGCTGAGAAGTTGAGCTTCTCACCTAATTTCACGGACTCATATTTATGTATTCCAGGAACAGCTAATATCAAACTGCGTTATATAATTTGGTTGTTTTTGGCATAAACTAGATGCAAACAACGCCAATATGCAAAATCCAACACAAATGTGTGTTCATTGAAAATTTCGTTTGATGTTTCATTATTTTTTGAAATTCTGATGATTTTATTGTAATTCTTGCTGCTTTTGTTGCCTAATTTATTTACATGAAAGTACACGCTTGCGTAAGATGGTGTGAACTGCGAGTCCCCCGTGTTGATTCTAGATCTTTTGACGGTTTTATTATAACGCCGTGTACGTGGGAATCTCCTCACATCATGTCGTTCATTTCGTGGGGGGGAAGCAGCGTCGCTCGCCAGGCTCCTCGCATATGACGGGAGGAACCGGGATCTGAGGATGAAGAGGAGGAGGAGGAGGAGCTTCGGCCATTCAGCAGCTCCCTGTCTCTGCGCGGGGCCACCGTGGGCGTGGGTTTAGAGGAGGAACGTGGGAGCTGTCACCCCCCCCCCCCCCCCACACACACACACACACACCCCAAAACCACATCCGCGTCTCCGCGCCACCGACTCCGTCCTCCAGGTGCCTTCAAACCAACTGCTGCTGCGTCCGCGTCCACGTTCCGGGGGGACGTGCAGAATTTCCTCTCCTTTTCTCGGGATTAACAGGCTGCTGGGAGGAAGAAAACAAACGAAACAAACGTACATCGATGGTACAAAGTAAGTAAAAAAAAAAAGACGCCGGAGACCCAGTCGCGGAGACCCGGTCCCAGTCGGCGGAGACTCGGTTCCAGTCGCGAAAGACCCGGTCCCAGTCGCGAAAGACCCGGTTCCAGTCGGCGAAGACTCGGTCCCAGTCGGCGGAGACCCGGTCCCAGTCGCGAAAGACCCGGTCCCAGTCGCGAAAGACCCGGTTCCAGTCGGCGGAGACTCGGTTCCAGTCGGCGGAGACCCGGTCCCAGTCGCGAAAGACCCGGTTCCAGTCGCGAAAGACCCGGTCCCAGTCGCGAAAGACCCGGTTCCAGTCGGCGGAGACCCGGTCCCAGTTTTTTCTTTTTTGCGTCTCGGTCGTAACGTGATTCTAATTTTTATTCCTCCGGATGGGGAACCGTCTCGGGTGAAGACGCTGTAAGTGTACAGGACAGTGTCCCTCAGGGCTGAGCGGAGAAGTTGGACACCCCCAGAAAACAGAAGAGATCGTAATAAACATTGTTCTGGTAAAAAACATGCTTGGCGTTTCCGAAGGGGACCGGGCCCCGGCAGAGTCGGGCGGTTGGGGAGACCAGTGAGTTCCAGCCCCTCCTTGCCTCCCCTTCCTGAGATGAAGCGCGATGATGATGTGTGACAGAGGCGTCCAGATGCTGATCACCACCGTGGGGGCTTTCGCCGCCTTCAGCCTCATGACCATCGCGGTGGGGACGGACTACTGGCTGTACTCCCGGGGCGTTTGTCGGATCAAGACCGCCAGCGACAATGAGACCAGCCGGAAGAACGAGGAGGTGATGACCCACTCGGGGCTGTGGAGGACCTGCTGTCTGGAAGGTAGGGAGGGTTGGGATGGGAGGGGTCTCCTGAAGGGTCTCCTGACGTTCCATTTATCTCCATGATCACACACTTTCATTTGCTATAAAACACCGTGTCCCCTCATGCAGCATCACATCCGTCACCCATTCCCTTCCTTTTCAGCCTGAGCACTGGACAACAGCAAAGACGAGATGCTCGTCCTCCTCTGATCTCTGAACCCGTCTGTTTAACGCGCTCCACCTCATACGACGGGTAGAAATGGTTCATTCGTCTAAAAAAACTGGCGCACTGGTGGGCGGTTTCAGTGCGTCGAACCCGGCGCCGCCGCCAACAGGTGCCAGGCGGAACGCGCAACACATGCAACCTCGGTTAACCCACGGCTGATCTGGCACCTTGGACGTGGACGACCGGTCCAGCGCGGTGTTGACATGTCTGGAATGTTCTGTGTTATCACTACTACACGCAGGCGTAACACTGATGAGAATTGCGAGAGTCTCGCTGGATCTGTGCCACGGTTCCCCCGGCCGGGGAGATGCCTCGGCTCGAGAGCGCATGGCCACGGCCGGTTTCTCCGTCCTGCCGGATGGACGGCGTGGGCCGTTCTTCCTGTCCTTGTTTTCCATGGGGACGGTGTGTCGATTTTGTCTCCCACTTGTCACCTGGTTCGCATGTAGAGTATGGCGGCCCTGTGCATACTGCTGCGTGGCGATATGTAAATCAGCTCCTGTCTGGCCGGAGCGTGGACCCAGAAGTCGGAGCGCTCCGGCGGAATCCGGCTCCGGCTCCACAGGTCCCGAGCGCGCCGCGCCGAGGTGGAAGATTAATGCGGCGTGTCCCCGGTGCGCCGGGATCTCTGGAGAGCTGTTGGCTCTGCCCTGGATAAATGATCACCTGGGAGTGGTGTGGTTGGGGGGCTTGTAGAAGGAGGTGAGGGGGGGGGGGGTGATGTAGAAGGGACTCTTCCCTGTGTGTGTGCACCCAAGCACAGCCTGTCTCTTACACTCTCATCACGCACACACACACACACACACACACACACACACATCTCCCTGGAAACCAGCCACTCCTGCCTGGCTAAAGGGGGGCTTGGTGCTCTCTGCCTGTGTTCCTCCCTCCTACTGCTTCACAGCGCGCGCACACACACACACACACACACACACACGTAAAGCCTACAAGCACATGCATATTTTAATAAATGCATGCACATTTATAAGTAACCTCATCACACACACACACACACATGCATGCACAATTAAAATGGCCGTAAATTGCAGTCTCTCTGCGTTGGTATGCGGTCAGCCATGTGTGTGTGTGTGTGTGTGTGTGTGTGTGTCACGCGCAGGACGTGAACAGGTTACCGCCGAACGCAGAGGCACGGCACAGTCCATTTCCTCCGGCTCGGCTAATGGAAGAAACTTGTCGGCTCTTTGTAGAACACCACTGAAATGCCACTTTTATCTACCAGCCAACAGCCAACAATTTCTCACCCGCCGCGAAATTAAACGAGCAGAACGCATTCATTATTAATGTTCCTTTTGTAGCGAGGTACTATTTTTACTTTTTTTTTTTGTAGAATAACACCGTTTAAGATAAGAGTTTACAGTTTTCATTTTGCACTTTGGCCTTCGGAGCCGGTTTATCCGGGAGATTGTGGGGGAACGGCGATGTTTGGCTCCTTCTCCCATACGACAGTACGAGCACCAGAAGAATCCCTCCTGTGTTCCGTAGGCCAGTTGCAATTATGTGGGGCATTTTGCGCACTGGCTTGGATCTCATGCGTTGCAGCATGCTGTGGCCTGAAGTGACATGGTGTACCCCAACCTGTGAGCACTGTGGCGCACCTTGACTGCTACATGTACCCCGATCAACGACAAAACCATGGACGAGTTATTACGTTCGAAGCAGGAAAAAATGCAGGACGTGAGACACGACTGGGTCGGGTCATCTTCAGAATGGCAAATCTTGGGGTGCAATGACTACCAGGGCATAAGTGTGAGAGTCATGGGCACCCAGTGCTCACTGATATGCATGGAGAGTGAAGATTAGCCTGATCCCAGAGGAGAGGTACTGTGGCACAAATAGATGCCAGCAGGGTGCACCAAGGCAAGGAGGCAATGCTGCTGGGGTTAGGAATCCTGGGACAAGGAGGAGTTTGAGGAACGTGACTGAGGTCCCACCTTTCAAGACACCTCGGGACACATTCAGACTACTTGTGAAGTCCAGGATGGTTTGGGTCAGTTCTTGTTGTGGTAACTACAAAATAAAAATGCATTTTGAGGGAATAGTGTAATTGGCTGATCGTTGTCTATGTGTTCCCACCAGTTTTCCACAAGCCCAGCAATTTAAGGCATATTTTTGTGAAGCCCCATATTTGTCGTATGTATGTATTTTTCTGAGACCCAAAAATGATGTCCAGCCAGGGTATTAGAGCTGTGTAAATATTTGTGCTAAGTATTGCGGGATAAGTGAGTGGGGACCGGGGAGGTGGGTTTGATGGAGAGAGAGGTACCAAGCAATGTGAATTACATGATATGCACGTTTGTCTGTTAATTTTGCTCCTCACACATTTAGTTTCTTATCAGGCTTGTGTAGACCTCGGATGGGATTTTAGCGTGAAATTAAAGAAAGCTTGATGTCAAAATCTGTCACAAACATTGTGGAATCCTGGGGGATGGTGTAATGATATTTTTTTCAGGGGGAATACAATGTGCAGTTTAGCTTAATCAAAACTTGAACCTGTTTGGGGAGCTGTCCAAGGTTCTGGAGTGGTTGCAGGACCAATGACAGCTCTCTTTGTGACAACTAACCAATTATATGGAAGTTATACTAATGCTTATAATAATGTCTTGTTATTAGTTACCTTTCACATACACTCAAGGACACGTTGCCGAGAAGGAGAGTAGTAGCACGGCAAAAGAGAGTTTGGAGAACTGTGTTTTATGGTGGGATTTGAGGGCGTGTGACAAGTGGCAAGGTTTAAAACTAAAGTCCTGGGTCCTGAGCTAAACAGAAGGTGCCATGGGATTAATAGAGGGTGTGGATTTAAGGGTGCAGGAGGGTGTTGAGATGTGAAAGTGATTAGGGAGCTAGGAAGAGGCAGAATTTACTCATTTGTAATGAAAGAAATCTGCAAAATGAAAACATAAAGTGTACTTTATTTCAAAACATTTGATTTTAAATGAGATAGAATTTTTACTCTAATGCAACTGTGCAACTGAAATGTTTGTTCCTCTATTCACTGTCTAGAACATTTTGTGGTCAGGTGTTGATGTGTGTCCCGACCCCACATAAATGTTCTTTTCCTTTTTGAACTGTTGAGCAAGCCATTGTGTAATTATAAATACAGATTTGTCCCCAGTTCACTCAAATGAACGGCTTCCTGGCAGTAGGACTAGGAAAATAAAACAGTATCTTCTTATTAATGACTGTCTCTCCATGTCTCATGTCTCACGTAAAGAAAATATCTACAACAAGAGTAGCCTGTTGAAAGGAAAGAGTTCTGCAAATAACATCTCTGGGTAGCATTACAATAGCTGACATGCGGTGTGATCACAGCATTACAAACATGATGGTGATGTTAGAAGTAAAGGATGGCCGCTGATCCACATCCATACTACAAGGCACCAAAAGACAATTTAAATTATTTGATTATTTGAATGAATTATACATTTCATCTTATCATTGGTCCACATTCTTTTTTACTTATTATCCATAAGTATTTTGCTTTTCACCTTTATTTTTAATTTATAAACTCTCATCTCATATGAAGGGTGCAATATGAATAAAGCTTCTTCGTCTGGAGGGAGGTATATTTTGTCCTCCGTGGATTATTTGGAGTGTGATGTCATTTCGCGGCATACCGTGACCCCGGCGAGAGAATGTGGGCCACACTGACTCACGCCTGTCCCAGAATCTTCATCTCTTGGATTATGTGTGCGCCCCTGGCAAGCCTGACCTTTGTGAGGCAAATTGCTCCTGATGGATCAGAGTCTGCCCCCCTCCCCACCACCCCGCACCGCAGTGGCTGCACTCGGGTGACACACGTTCCACGACCAGCCTGCCCCAAGGTGTCTGAAAGCCCCATACCTGCATCGGGCCCTCGTTTGCATTCATCCGCGCTCCTTTGTGCCGCGCCATTCATTACGTCTAATAACCTATTCAAATGACCCCTTCATGCCCATACACCGCAATCAATCACCATTTGCAATTGTGCCGCAACACTCCGCTGACCACAGTGAGATGAAAGGTTGGGTGTGTGCAGGAGAGGCCGCGACAGGGAGGAGGAGAAACTATCATAAAAAGGGCGAGTTTCCGTTTCAGCCTGAAAGTTTTTATTACGCTCTCATCGGGAGAACGGTAACAGCTTTTGAGGCCGTGGCTCTCGGGGCGCTCCGCGCAGCTCGGCGTGATGCAAGGAAGCACACAGGGCTCATACGCGGCTCACGCCGGGCCCCATGGATGCCGCTGCCGGCTCTGTCACACCGCCGTGACCCGGCTGTTACTTAAGGAGGGGACAAAGACAATCCGATGCATGCGTTGCACAGGAAGGAGAACAGGAAGAAGGGGCAGCGATGTAGGCCATGTACGTCCACCTCCGCATGCTGGGCACAGTCCCTCATTGGCAAGTCCGGATTTGTCACACATACCACAACCTCGGTTTTGTGTCACACCCGTCCAATTCTGTCCTCGCGGGGTGCCGAATCGATCTGGTTGAGCCTCTGAGCGCTTCTTTTAATGTAGTTACAACTCAATACTATAGCTCTTCCAGGTACGATTTGCTGAGGCCTGCCCTCTCTAGTCAACAGAGTAATCGTGGGTTCGGCAATGAGTAAGTGCCTTCAATATCTGCTTCCTGTCCACCTCCAGGGCCGCAGAGATTGGATCCAGTTCACTGGAGATTCATTAGCTCGGGACAGAACAACAGTTATGACTCCTTCCGCGGTTTTATGGCATGTCGGCTTGCAGTGGCATCGTCCGCAGGTGCACTGATATAACAGGACGTCTGTATGAGCCCACAAATGCAGAAGCCGTGTGGAGCAGCAATTGTTAGCCCAACTAGGTGTTAGCAACGGACAATATATCTCCGGACCCTCACACGTGTAATTCATTTTTATTACCGGGGGACTATGGAGGGGGTGGGGAGGCAGGGATCTGCACAGAATACAGATGTCTGTGGACTGTGGGCCAGCAAACACTCCACTGACTCAGTACAGACAGCATTTCTGGAGGGCTAACAAGCCAAAATAAGTCCATTAAATCAAACGCTGGACAGCGCTGCCTGTGACAGTGGAGGCCTCCCTTTGCAGAATGTGCTGGCAGGCGTCCTTTGGCTGGCCTACATTGGCGGCTTCCTGCTCCGTTCCGATCCACGGCGGTTTTCTTGGAAAGCTAAATGAAGCGTGCTGCCTACTTTAAAGGACACGGATGCGATGAAGGCCGTTCAACACGTGTCACAAAAAGCCTTGTTCCTATGGGCTTTGTTCTGTGTTATATCTCTGCGTTTGTGTGTGTGTTTCTGTCTGTTGGCATCAACCGTAAAACAGATTGAGGTGCCTTCAATGACTAATGTTGAATCATACATTCCAGTTGGCCATGGGTGGCTCCCAAATGCCGTATAAATCCACCAACCTTGAGCTGCCAGGAAATGTGACAGCAGGGGTGTCAGACAAATGTTTATGATGGCCACATATGTGTCTTGCAGACAATGTTGTCTGGTGGAGTTTCTGCTGAGTTTGCAGAACAAGACACCATCCCACACCACCTTTTACTGATCAATCTAATTAGAACGACATGGCTAGTGTGATATTCCTAATGAGACGTTTCGTTTTAATGTTTTTTTTTGTTGTGAAAACCAAATTAAAAAAAAAGTGTGATAATAATTAAGCATATAATAAGCATTCTAAGATGAGCTTTGACATCGTGCTTGAAGATTCATATGGATGCCATCATGTAGAGAACCTATCTATGTTACCATAGCAACGTTTTGGCATTAGAATTTTTAAACAAAAAAATTTTTTTTTTTTTAGAAAAACCCACCTCACATTTTGGCAAGTATCCTTGACATCAGTAATGCCTCCACCTTCACCATCATAGATATTTCCTTACGTAGGTGTCTGGTTGTTATTTGGTGTTATTTCTGCATGTTCTGTACTGTTTTACATGTAAAGATAATTTACCCGCCCACTCTGGATCAGTGTAATGGACAGATTTGTGACCTTTTCAAAGACAAAAGAACCCTTGGGACACGGAAAGACAATATCTTGCCTAATAGTGTAAAGTAATATCCAGCTGAAATGACAGAAGGA
The DNA here is from genome assembly GCF_900700375.1 of Denticeps clupeoides. Lineage (NCBI taxonomy): Eukaryota > Metazoa > Chordata > Actinopteri > Clupeiformes > Denticipitidae > Denticeps > Denticeps clupeoides. The sequence goes on from NC_041713.1 coordinate 13,958,433, forward strand.
AAGTAGTTCACCATGGGAGAAAGGACAGTTTGAGGTTTGTCATGGATCGGAGACCTCCCAAAGGTCACTTTCCATTTACATCACGATGTATGTGGGGTACAACCGTGGTGCAGAGGCATTGTTCTGAGCTCAGTGGAACAAAGTTGGTTAGTTAAATTACATCATGACGAGATTTCATCTGATCTGCGGTCACTTTGTCTGCTACATTTGCTTGATTATGCATATCCATTGATGAGACGTGCTGTGCAGCTCACTGGGGTATTTCGATGGAAAACAAGAAGGATGACTGGTTCAGGCGTCCTCCTCAATTGGGGTGCACGTCTTTTGTAATATCAACTGTCTGCAGGAGAGCCAAGGCAATTCTGCCGCAGATGGAGCTCAGCGTGGAGAGGGGGATCCCCGCAGACCCTAATGGCGGAGCTACTGCAGAGCCCCCCGCACTGCCCTCCAGGAGTGTGGAATCTTTTACAGAGTGCTACCTTACTGGAAGGGGCTACCTTACTGGATTCCGACCGACCCCTGAGTAGGGAGCAAAATGGGGGCGATGACACAGAGGCGGTGGCCAGAGAGGTTTCTCATTTGAGATAGCCTGCCTGCGCCCTCCGCTTGCGTCTCGTGTGCTTTCGCCCTGGTAAAACTGCCCTGGCGGGGGGGGGGGGGGGGGGTGGGACGGGACCTTGCCCTTGTGGTGTTTAGTTAAATTAGCGCACTGGTAACTAATCCTCGAGCGCCGGCTGTATTAATACACCAATGAAGACTTGAAAAAGATAACAGTGCCCGGCGGAGATCATTAAAACAGCGCCTAATGAAACTCCGTGAGTCACCGTGTCAAAGCCATTAGGCCGATCATTTTCCTGGCTGGCTCTGCTCCGCATTTCGGACTGTACCTGCAGAAATGAGATGAAAGCCCATTGTCAATGCGAGCGGAAGGCATGGGCCCTGTCCCATTCTAATGACTCGCTCCGGAGATTTTTTTTTTTTTCCGCGGGAATGCTATTTTTTAGGATTTTTCACGTGTGACAATGTTTGTCAAGGAATGGCTGTCAGCCCAGAGTAATGTGCTGCACGAAAAAAGGCTGTCCTCGTGCCACGCTGCTCCTTGTTGCACTGAGGAAGCCTGGCGGAGACAGACAGTGATAAATATTTGCAGTGTTTTTCCTACACCGATGCCACAGACCGACGCGTTAATATTTTCACGACAAGAGCAGGTTCTTGTGGCCAAACTGGTATGAAGTAGCAAAGAGAAGAAGAACCCACCTCAGGGCTTCCTGTACATTTTCATGAAGGGTATCTGCCTTTGGGAATTTTTTCATAGTGTATTCAGTGATTTAAAGTTGTCCAGCTGCAGACTCAGAGCTTTAGAGGAGAACTCAGGAGAGAAAGAGAGGATGATGAAGAGAGACGAAAGACTGAGAAGAGAGAAAGTCTCTTTGTTCTTCTTTTACCACGTCTTTTCTCCCCTCAGGGCTTTGTTGCCAGCAGTCTTTTGTCCTCTCTCTGTCTCTCTCCCATATCTGTCTTTCTCTCTCACGTCCTATCTCTCTCTATGTCTCTCTTTCGATGTCCTTCTCTGTTCCCTCTTGCTCTTCTACACTCACACACTTCTACGACTCCTGCTTCCTCTCTCTCTCCTTCTTTTTCAGATAATGCTATTTTGAATTTCGATGCTTTTCGAGGGTTTGAATTTAGAATTTTCACCAAAAATTTCATTCTTTATTTTTTTATATTGCAGTTGTTCTTGCAGACAGTGCAGCGGAGACAGTAGTGATGTTCAGTTGTTCAGTGTTCTATTAAATATAAAGCCAATGTTCAGTTAATGTCAGCGGTTTCATGCTCATTTGTTATTGTTTTGTAAAGTATATTTAAAAAAATATATTTTCATTGACCACCCTCCATTCATTGAAAAACTGTCGTTAATCTCTCAGTTTTTTCTCTCTCTCTCTATTTCAGATATACTTGCAGATGTTAATGTTCAGTCGTTCAGTGTTCTATTTCAGTAATTGTTACATTTGATTGTCATTTATGATCAGTGCTAAATATGTAAACATGCTGGCATGGAGCACCCTCTTGATACCATCAGCGGCCATTGAAACCCCATTTTGGTCGACCGCTATTCTCGCTCTTTCTGCCTCTCTGTCTCGCTCGGACAGTAGGTGAATGGGGTGGAGGGATGTGCTGTCACCGATGGCCCACTGAATAACAGGGGAGCTGCAGGAAGCTCCCATTGCCTCTTAATCTGCAACAAAGCTGTCACCTTTACAGATATCTCTGTTAAATTAGACAGGCTGACTGGACTCCCGATAGCCCAGCAGCTTTCTGACCCCCTTACACCCTCCCAACCCATCACCCTTTCCCTCCTATTTGGTGGGAGGAATAAGCGCAGGGCCGCAGGAGTTGTTTTCTAATCCACACAAAGGAGGCGCTTAATTGAAAACAAGCCTCAGGTGACTCTATGGACCCCGTGAAACTCTTTCCATCGTCCTCGCTCTCTTTATCTAGCCATCACTCTCTCTTGTCTGCTTCCTTTAGTTCCCTCTCTGCGCCTTTCCCTTTTGCCCTTTTCTTTTAGTCAATATCTGCGCTCAGATACTCCATTAGGTCTGGTGTGAAATGGACACCAGAAGGGTCTTCAGCTCACAGGGGCAAAGCAACATGAGGCTTCTGCCTGCCACACGTTTGAGGAGAAAATTGGCCATGTTAATTTTAGGACACAATGAACCAATACCCTAATCCAATCATTTTGTGCCACTAATCAGCTCGGAGAAACAAATTAAGATTTAAATCTCTATCATGAGTATTCCTAACAAGACTATTTCCAGGAGGGCCATTGGTATAATGACATTACTGCTCATTTTATTTATTTGGTGACCATTTCAGACCATGAACAGTGCATGGGAAAAAAAGCAAAACAAAATCCACCTTTCTTAATGTGTCTGGCTCTCCACTCGTGGATGATGTTGAAGCTTACAGGCAGTTTGGTTTCTTCATGTTACCTGAAAGGTGACACATTGTGAAACAGATGCTTTTAGGGGCTCACCTACAACACATCCCCTTGTGCAAAGCAGAGGGGACCTTACTCGGTAAAAGCTAATGAAACACTCTGAGAGGCAGGGAGGTGGATCCCAGGACCATCCATGTTTTTTTTTTGGTGCTGGACGGAGAGCTTGATTAGGCCTGGCAGGAATAAGGTGGCTCCACCACCACCTGTCTCCAGGAGAGGCACTCTACAGCTTTTTAATGGACTGGCTGAGGTTTGTGCAGTAGTGTGTAGCCATTTAAGGTTGCGTTTTTTTCTTTCAAATGATTAGAGAGTGGTCCACTCCCTGAAAAGCTGTCCTGTGGTCAGAAATGGGCCCTATTTCGTCAATCTGGTACCCAGTGGGAAGCACAAAAAACGTTTATAGCGTGGTCCATTTAGCTATTTCTTTGGTGGGAAAAAACACACATTTTGTGCCAGTTGCTTAAACTCTGCAAATTATTCAGAAGTGTGTTTTTAATGTAACATGTAATAAACCAATCAGAATAGCTCTATGCTGGGGACACTATTATGATGGCACATTAACAATCAGAATTCAGTAAACTGGACATAACCTTTTTAAGGATCCAGGGTGCATGGTGCGCAAGAAAATCTTTATTCAAGGCAGAAGCGTGTGTCACGTCTGCGGGCTGACGGGGGAAGGGAGTGCAGAAACAGGACAGCTGGGCAAATGCGATTTATTACACACAAAGGAAAAACAGCACGAGGGCCAAAACTAGGGAAACAACCAAGGAACAAACAGGAACGAACCTGCAGGCGTGTGGCGATTGCCAGGGACTGAAAACATACAGGAGTTAAGTAAAAGATTCCACTTCAATGTCACAGCGTTGGTCTGCTGCCCAACAGGTCCTTATAACAGTGCTCCAGTCATGTACGCCTGATCAGCTGGACCTGTCCATGGCTGGAGCCCTGCTGTCGAGCTGACTGGTGCCAGCTGCTTCCCCAGCCGTGACAGCGTGATTTAAAAGCAAAATTTGGCCAAACTATACTCATCAGTAGCTATAGATACAACTTGCATCAACAATATGCATCAACTTAGATAATATGTGGCAACATTATGTCACAGGACTGACAATGATTTATCTATTATATTGTAATTATAATAAATCTGGTGGGGCAATTCTGCATGTGATTGTGACACTACAGACTCATCAGACCCAAGCTTGAATTAAACAAGATTATTATTATTAACATAAAATGAACACAAACATGAAACAAATCAGAATGGGACCCCAGAAGTGTTAGGGCGCCAGTGAGGTATGCAGTACATGCAAACCGGAACAGGATGTGTATCCGTGGTTGCATCCTTCTGGGGACGTTACCTATGAAGTTCTGCACCACAGCCTTGTTCACTGAAATTGTCTAACCTAATAATAATTTAAATGTCTGGCTTTTGTGTCTCCCCTTAAAATTCTACCAGAGCAACAGTTTCAAAATGATCATTTTCTTTCATCCATTTCTCTTGGAACATGCTATTTGAAAAGGCTTTCCTTAGCTGGCTTTTCCTTTGCAGAAAGAGATACATTCTGAAAAAAATCTGCACAATGAATTATGAAGTATGACAGACCTTGATGGATTCTTCAGATAAGCCCTTCTCTTCTCAGGAAATGAGGGCCACATTTATGGGCCTCATTTGATAGATACTTTGAATTGGGACCGCCTTGTCAGAACACTTATGTCACATTATGTGGGTTCAAATACTGAACCATCAAGGTGCCACTGAGGTACCCACACACTGCTTCCATGGGTAATGGGTCAAATGCAGAGGACACATTTTGTTGTGTGCACCGTGTGCTGTGCTTTCTATGTATTACAATGACAAAAACAATCACTTTCACATCCAGTCTCCAATGTCGTCCTGCAAGGGTTGAGGCATAACCATGGGGACTAGACTGATTCAGGACCAGGCACCCCAAGACAGGCATGTGACCTCATGAGCAAGATGGCTTTACTAATAGTTATGGAACAATTAATTTATATGATAATGTATGTTAATTATGCAAGAAGCTGTGGATTTTTACAATACTGACAGTATTCATATTGGTGACATATAGTTCATAAAATGACCAGGCTGAGATAAACAAATCTTTTCATTCATAAATCGGCAGATATGTATGTAGGCCTGTCTAGTCACTGTGAACATTTTGGACAATCGAAATATGAGAATATATTTTTATTCTGTAAGGCTGGCTTTATAATATCAATATAGCAGTGCAACTGATGCCTTTTTGCAGTGCAAATTTTTCTGCCTTTGTCATTCTAGAAACATGGCTTGTCTTAAGAGAAAGTCAAATGGTAATAATCCGAGTTGCATTGTGAGCCATCGCTGATTCATCCAGACACTGTAGGACAGGCTGTAGACCATCAAACCCAGAGCCAATAAATGAAAATGTACCTGCTCACTCATTATTTCTCACTCGATCCCTCTGTCTTTCTCTTCCCCGACACTCACGGCCTGGCTGTCTCTCTGTTTTACTCTCATGTTCATTTTACCACCAATGTCTTACATGCACCTATCAGGAAGGTTGATTTGCACTGCGGTTTTCTCTATCACCAATCATTATTCTTGCACACGTATGTTCAGTGGCCTAAGTGGCGGGATGCGGGATGGAATCGACTCTGGCAGCAGTTCAGAAATGACTCAGCGCCTGACGCACCGCTCAGCTCGTACACAAGAGACCCCCACCCCCTAATCCCAGAGAGAGGAAGAGAGAATGTTCTAATCCCTCCTCATTTCTGTCTTTACTTGCCCATTTTTTTCCACACGATATCCCTCTCTGTCATTTCTCAGCTTTTGCAACTTTTGCCTCCATGAACTCATCTGAAGGACGTCAGCGAGAAAAAAAAAAAAAACGGCTATAATTTGATGGAGTGTCACCACACACAATACGTGACCCACTCTAAGCCATCCTACTATTTCCAGCACAAGATCCTATAAGACAGCTCCCATTTACCTCTGCCCCCCCATGCCGCCCCCCCATCATCTCAGTACCCCTATCGCCACATGCTCAGCTAGTTCTCAGGGAGCTCTTCCTGTTGTCCAGTTCTCTATCTCACCATCCAGCACCACAACATGGCTGTTGGCCCATCCTCTCTGCCATAAATGAGCCACTTAAAGAGACCATTACTCTTCCTGCAGCCTTAATCATCTCCAGCGATGGTGGGAAAGCCATCAGCTGCAGACAGATAGATTCAGCTTTCTAAATGTTTAATGAATGTGTAGACACTGCCAGATTAGCACTGTTGACCGAAGTAAAAAAGACAAGACTGTGGTTGGAGAGGAATGGTACAGGGGTGAAGAAAGAGGATGTCTGTGAGGATGTCTGTCCCTGTACAAGGCGCGTGTGTTTGGTGCAATAAGCCTCTTCATTACTCTGTCACATGCTACGCCCCAGGGCAGGAGTGTTATTTTTGTTCATTTGTCATCTTGAGTGTGCAGTGTGCAGAACGCAAGTGTTGGGGAATGCACGGCGCAGCCACACGCGTGTGCACGGCGTTCACAACAACCGTTCTCACTGACCTGAGCAAAAAATGAAAAAGGAAAACAGGAAAACCTGAAGTACATCCTACTTTAGTATAAAAATTGTTTGGCAAATGCTGCATAGGACAGCGTAAGTGTACAAATAAGCTCCATTTTTGTTTGTGTGCATGTATGTGTGTCCTGCAGGGGCATTTCGAGGTGTGTGTAAGAAGATTGATCACTTCCCGGAAGATGCAGACTATGAGCAGGACGCAGCGGAGTATCTACTTCGTAAGTCGCACAGTGAGGATTCCCCTCCTGCAACACTTGAACATCTTACACATTTGTTTTTCCTACTCATGAGCCTATAGGGAAATAAAAAGGCAACATGGGTAACTACCTCTCTAACATGACTTTTCTCGTCCTAAATCTAATTATACCCCTACACTTAAGCTCAGTAACCAAAAGCAAAGAAGTCAAGGCACATATGAAATATGAACAAATATCAGAAACACAAAATCATGACAAAGACAAAATTGCAAAGAGTAATCATTGATACTCTAAAGCATCTATCTGCTGCATTCCTCCTTTTACACCGTGCTCATATTCCAAGAGCTCCTACAAGGGACTACTTTAAACCAGTGGTTCTCAAACTTTTTCAGCCCAAAAGACCTATAGTAACATATAATGACTGCTTAAAAGTGTTATACCGTACTAGTCCAAAGTTTGGACACACCTACTCTGTGGTGGTTATGGAGACTAAGATGGAGTCATTTTGAAGAATCCAATGCAAGGAACATGATTAGTATTTTTATAGCAGGAGAAAGAGAAGAATGTTCTTTAACATGGGAGTAATGTTCAGAATAAGTCTTCAGGACGTTTGGAGCCACCCTGGTTGTCTAAGAATGCTGCCATCACAGCAAAAGCTCACAGATTTCAAGAGACTCAAAAATTTGTTTGCTCTTTTTTGTGTTTGTTTATTGCATAACTTCATGTGTATTATTTCATAATCCTGAATCTTCAGCTTTGATTTATCATGTAAAAAATGCAAGACTGATAAATGAGTAGTTGTGTCCAAAATTTGACTGGTAGTGTATATTCTTACAACAACCTAAGTTAAATTAGAACTGCCTAACATTAGTGTCATGGGTGGGATCTGTGAAATTTGCAGTTATATGTTACTTCAGCTTGGTCATCTTCATGGCTTCAGTCACAAGCAATTGAATATTTTGTTGATGCTTTCCCCACTTTGTGAAGAACTGACTTAAACTAGTAGCTTTAAATGCTAATGAGGTGGAGAGTGACCAATAGAAGTGAGGGGGAATTCGCAGATGTCACGTCTTCGGGCTTACGGGGGATTGCCAGAACTCAAATTACAAACACTGTTACCAACAGAAGTTCACGAAAATGCCGGAGACCTAGAAGGGGCGGAAACATCCGGCATTTATGGGGCGTCAGGATTGGTGTCAGGTGTGGAGCCCAGCTGCAGGCAATCCTGACAGAGCCCCCCCTCCAAGGGCTACGTCCTCTGAGCCCCAGCAGTACCATCAGTGGAGGCAGCAGGGCGGACGGCAGCAACCTCAGGGCTCCTGCCCTGCTGTATCCTCCCCTTGGAGGACCCGGTCCCTCGGCCTGGCTCCCCGGCGTGGTCAGGCGTGGCGGCCCCGGTCCCTCGGGCTGGCTCCCCGGCGTGGTCAGGCGTGGCGGCCCCGGTCCCTCGGCCTGGCTCCCCGGCGTGGTCAGGCGTGGCAGCCCCGGACCCTCGGCCTGGCTCCTCGGCGTGGTCCCGCATGGCGGCCCCGGACCCTCGGCCTGGCTCCCCGGCGTGGTCCCGCATGGCGGCCCCGGACCCTCGGCCTGGCTCCAGGCACCCCAGGCTGGTGCCTTCTGGGACTATGCAGCCCCTCTCGCTGCACGGCCCTGGTGCCAAGGGGGGGGCATTGCCAGACCATCCGGCTAGCCCCTTCTGCGTCCGTTGGGACAAGCAGGCCCTCTTCCTGCCTGTCCCAGCTGGGTCCTCATGCCTACCAGGGGGCTCTATGGCACTCCACCCCTCTGGAGGCGGATACAGACCCATGCCTGGCCCGCCCTCCTCACCGGCTACCGGAGGACCCAGCTCAATCGCTTCCCCACCTACCCTCCCCTCAGGAGGAGTCCCCAACCCGAACTGCACCCCCCCAAAAAATTCTTTGGGGGAGCACCCCCCCCAGCTGGACTTAGGGGTACCTTGGGGCTTGTCCACCTCGCCTTGGACCAGCACATTCGGGTCAGGAACCTCCTCCCTGGGGTTCGGCTCCGCGGCTGGGTCGCCATCTGGTGGACACAAAGAGGGGAAGTGGGGGCGACATACGGACACATATGCCACGCACACACACACAGACAGAGACAGACAGAACAGAGGGTCGTCTGGCTCCCTCTCTGGGCTCTCCGGGACCTCCTCAGGGGGCACAGCCAGGATCTCGGGAGGTGCGACCTTCTCGTCGCCCGCCAGTGCTTGGTCTTCTTGCCCCGGATCCTGACTGGTACTGGATGTGGTGGAGGGGCAGAGTTCGATCCCTGGCTCAGGCTCTGGCCGATCAAACTCCGCCCTCAGTCTCTGCTGGAAGTCCTGAAAACTCCTGTCGGTCTCTCCCTGCTGCCAGAGGGCTGTGCTCCAGCCCCATGCTGATCCAGTCAGACACGTGAGGATGGTAGTGATCTCATCCGTGTCTGCTGCCCCACTGAAGGGTCCTGGGACCATTTGGCTGTCCCACACGGGGCTGGGCACGTCGCTGGAAATGGTGGTGGGCGCGTGGCGTGGGGGGTGGTGGACGTCTTCTCCAGCATGCGGGGGCGCTGGTGATGCGCTGCTGTTCAGCTGGGGAACGTCCGAGCAGAGGGAAGGCGGGTCGGCGACTGGAGCTGGGAGGGCATCTTCCCTGTGAGGCAGTTCCGGCAGTGCAGTTGCTGGCTGGCGACCTCCTGTCACCCTGTTTCACCAGCTTACCCCTGCACCCCTCCTCCTCGCTGTTGACGCACCTCTGGGACTGACGTGGGTCTCCACGGACCTCGCAACGATCATGGACGGGCACGATGGGCGGAGCCATCCCGGCACCGACTGCCCAATCGGCATCATCCTCGTCATAGTCCGTGTTGACCTCATACCCTCGGAAGTCACGTGGATCTTCACGGATGTCACGACAATCTTGGACGCACGCGCTTGGTGGAGCCATCCCGGCCCCGACTGCCCAACGAAAATCCACGTCATTGTCACTCTCATCATCCGTGTCCTCCCACCTGTGACTCCGAGGGTCGTCCACCCTGTGGACATCCTGGACCCAGGGTGCGATCAACTCCGAGGGACAGTACTCTGGCCATTCGGGCTGGAGCCTGCCCACCTCCTCGCTGGAGGGACGCCGCCGTTGTCGCTTCTCACCCCCCTGGAAGTGACGTGGGTCCCCACGGACCTTGCGCCGATCGCAGACTGGCGCGATGGGTGGAGCCCAACTCTCGTCTCCCGTGTCGTCCCAGTCCACGGGGAGCCTTGCCAGCAGAGCGCAGAGTTCTTGGCTCGACATGGCGAAGATCGTGGGGGTCGCATCTTCTGCGCTCGCTGCCCACGTTACTTCCTCGCTGCTGCCGACGCCAACGTCCTCGCTCCGCCCACTCACCCGCCGACGTTGTCGCTTCCGGGTTTCGCGGAGTTTCCCGGGGGTGACGTCATCACGCGACGCCGCGTACCACGGCTTCTCGGGGAGAAAACGCTCCACCAGAACGGGTGTCGCATCTCTCCCCTGGCGTCCGCGTTCGCCGTGCCGGGCTGCGTCCTTTGCGGCGTTTCTTCTCCTCTGTTTTTTACCTCTGCGCTTTTGGGTAGGTCTCTGCCATTCTGTCACGTCTTCAGGCTTACGGGGGAAGGAAGCGCAGAGGTCTGACATACCGTAGGCGTGTCGCGATTGCCAGAACTCAAATTACAAACACTGTTACCAACTGAAGTTCACGAAAATGCCGGAGACCTAGAAGGGGCGGAAACATCCGGCATTTATGGGGCGTCAGGATTGGAGTCAGGTGTGGAGCCCAGCTGCAGGCAATCCTGACAGCAGAAATGATGTCATCAACACCATTCACCAATAATAATGTTTGACACTGACAGGAAGTCATGTTGGTGTTTTCCAGAGAAAAATAAAATGAACCCATTGTTTCTTCAGAGGCTCGCATGATACAAATAAAATAATTAATAGCATTTGTGCAAATTTTTACATTCAATCACCAAGCAACTGCAATGCTTTGCAGGTTTGGAAGCCATAAAATGAACTTCTCTGGGCAGAAAAAGCATGAGAAATTGGAGGTAAACTTTCCCCTTATGACGGCAAAAGGGGAGAAATTCCAGATCAGTTCGCCTGAGCTTCCACTCTCGGAACGGCGAAGCAGAATGACCAAAGCACTCTTTAATTTTGATTAATGTTAAATAATCTCACATGGTTCAATTTTGGCCCCTACATAAATGGAATGCCTCACCAAACAGCATGCCAACATCGAGGTCACATCTGTAGGACGGTATTTCTCGTTTTTACAAGGTCCAATGACTTGTACCCATTTTGGAAAAGACCTGCACCATCTCGTGGATTAGCTGCTGTGTCTCGGACCTGGGAGCTGGAAATGCATGCACTGGGCCGTGTCACGGAGCGAAACATTTCACTTGCCCTCGAGGACTTACACAACCATGCACATTTAAGTCCCCTGCATTTCAGTGGCATCTTCTTCAGGCCGATTTGTAGATGCATCTCTAATTTTTATTCATCTACTCACATATTTTTACTTGATGGTAAATGTAAATATCACTTCCTTAGTGTTGTTTTTGGTAAGAATTAAAAAATTTTTTACAAATTGTTTCATAACATGTTTTGACAAACATGTCCATATATTCTGTATGTGTGGCCCACCGTGGCATTTGGCATCCATTTTTTCCCTCGCCTGTTACGTATGAGCGTTCGTCACATGGGGGGTCACAGTGTTGCCAGCTGCCTGTCACCTCCCATCAAGTCTCCTCACTGTTCGAAATACAGCATCCTGGCAAGCGAGGTTATGGTGTCGGCTGAGAGCTGGGATAAAAACACACAGGCATCAGGGATCAGGGCGCGGTAGGCTGCCCAGCAGATGCCTGTGATTACAGCAGTGAAAAAGAAAACGTCCCATGGTGAGGCCCGGCATGTACACAGGCGCTAAAGGGTTGTGCCATGCTAGGCGATGGGAATGCGCGTACACTTCCAACCCTGGTGGCACACCCGTCACATAAACAACGGCAGAACAAGATTCTTTTTTTTTCTTCCTCACTCGAATGACCATTTGAAATGGAGAGTCCGAGTAAATGGCTAAGAGGGCAGGCATTGCTCTAGCTGCTTCCAAAAAGACGCACAAAGAACCCAGGGCAAGCCAATCAGAACACAGGCTGCACGCCTGTCAGCCAATGGGGCATTTCATTTGGCCTGAATAATTGGTTGGGGGAACATCCTCAGTCTTTGAGAAGTGTGTTTACAACTCACGCTTCAAATGCGCACAAACACAGGCAGGCAGGGTGTGTGGCATGCACAGAGACGCCGAGCAGACCCGGATTGAGATGAACATTGATATCAACTGAAGATAGAGCTGAAATGCCTGGATGCCTTCCCATATCAAAGTTTATTCCGTGTTACAGCACACACTCAACACGTTTTTTTTTTCTTTCTCTGCCTCCCCACTCCTCAGTTGTCTAGGAGGAGTTTTTTTTTTATCTGACCGGGATGAAGCTTTTCCATTCAAGGACAAAATGCTGTCCGCATTCAAGCTCAGTCAGGCATTCTGGGTCCAAGCCCCACAGCTTCTTCATGTAAGGGACGCCCACAGCACCCTTTGGACCAATGAGCATTTGAGGGCAGGTTTGCAGCACTAATTACCTCAATTCGTTTACTCCCCGGTGCGACCTGTCAGTTGATGCAAAAGCCACCCCGAAACAGAGAGCATCAGTCAATGGTGGTGTTCCCCAGCACTCACTCTGAGATAAGGGCTATCAGCTAGGCCCCAAGGCCAATATGGCCTTCAGCATCGCTGCTCTTGCTCCAGTGCTACACATGTTTCCTGCCGAATATATATCCAGAGCCTCCTTAATTAAAAGCCTGTTTGACCAGTGATACATTTTTCCGGGATGGTCAGAAAACTGGATGATGGGAGGGGATTTTTGTCTCTCCCCGGACACCGATATATTAATGAGGTGTGCCATAGGGGAACTGCTGATGCTCGGAAAAGCGTGATGAATAAAGAAAATATGAATAAAGGAAACGTATGCACCACATTGACGTGAATTTAAAACGACCTCAAATATATGATGACTCCCCTCATCAAAACAAATGACAACAACCGTAACAAAGAATCGTAATGCAATCTTAATTGCATTTTTTAGTCTAGACCACATTACATCTTGTCCAATAAGGTATTGTTTTGCACAGGGATTCAAGATATTTTTTTGAATGCTGTGGATATGATCTATTTTAGGGTTCATGACATTTTTACTACCAGGTGTACATTACAAAAAATGTGCTGAATTCAGTCATGCACGGTATGTGTTTAGCTCATTCCGATTGCTTATGTTCACTTTTCATTTCTATTAGCAAACAAAATTTAGACAAATACTACTAGAAAGACAGATAATATCTATTAAGCACCATAGACAGCCCAACTTATTTAGTTATTTCTGTCTTGATGCTGTAACCACTTTGAATGGATTCACTTTCACTGCAGATCATGTTAAAAATGATGACATGATTCTGAGCCCTTTTTTTCATGTTCTATTAATTTACCGGTAATCTCATTTATTCATGTTTCATTATTTCTGGTCCTTGCTTTCGAATAATAACTCATGCTGAATGCTGGACCACATACGTGCAAGTTCCAGCTCATCTAAAGATGAAGCAATTTGGGTTCTCCTGCTCTCCAGCCTATCCAGCTTCTGGAACCTGCCGATAAATGGAGTTCACAGATTAACGTCAGCTCTTGGGGGGAGCGGGGGGCAGGATGGAGAGGAGTAGGTGTTCTCTGTTTATGTTTCAGGGGATAAACACTCCAAAGGACAAATGCTGCAGTGTTGCAGTATCCATGGCAATGGCATACAGATGAGCGGGATGCTGCCGTGCTGCTGACATTCATCCTGACACTCATTCCCGCTGTTAGCTTCAACCCCGCACGCCCCCACACCCTGCCGGCCCAAATTTCAGCCGGAGCGGGAGGTGCTCCCTCAGGGGTCAGCGAGTCTGAGGTGGCCCCATGTGCGGCAGAGGAAGATTTTCTGCTCCAGAAGGGCCTGAGACTAATGGGAGAGAAAGTGTGAGGCGTTTTCAGATGCTGTCTCTGGCGGAGCTCAATCTGTGAAGCTCGACTTAGCAGCAGCTAAAGCGAACGCCTCGAGGAGATTCTTTCTACGCAGCTCAGTCAGATGGTTTGAAGAAGGAGGAAACTCCAAATGTCTGCTTATTAGTGCCAGAGAATCACTATTGTCCTGAATGGCATTAAGGGAGGAAAATCGTTGGTTTGTTTGCTCATGTGAAATGCTGGCTCGCTTTCCTAATTAAAAAATATTCATTTCAAACCATGTGCACATCAGAACTTGAACAATCTTGTGTACATTCCTGAGTTAATGAATTAGTTTCCCTCTGTTTACCAGAAAAAAAATTAATGATTTAGTCTCCAGTGTTGTTCTTTTTTATTTGTTCGCTAATCTATTTCTCAGCTTTTCCCCCTTTTGCCAAAATAAACATAATGATTCCCCAAAAGACATGGAATTAGCATGTGCTTAGTGCTCTGTGCAATAAGTATGCGATGCGGTCTTTGTTTCTGCTTTTTTTGGAATAGCTTTGTGAAATGTGATTTTAGCATTACCCATTTAACCCAAATGCATCCTTGGTTTATATAAAATATTGACATCGTGGACCTCACATTAAGTGCGTATCCTGTGTGTCTGTGTGCAGGTGCTGTGAGGGCTTCCAGCATTTTCCCCATTATGAGTGTTGGCCTGCTGTTTATGGGTGGTCTGTGCGTGGCTGCCAGCGAGTTCTACCAAAGCCGCCACAACGTCATCCTCAGTGCTGGGATATTCTTCGTCTCGGCGGGTGAGCGATTTTTCAATCTCTTAAACCACTCAGCCTGGCTCTCTGCTACCATGAGCTTTATACTAATAATGTTTGGTATTGATATAATACAAGAAAATATGATGTAATTATATTAAAACTTGTAAACAGATTTCAATGTATTTTTCTCCATGAATGTATTATGTATTTAGTGAATAATCAAGAAGGCGCTATCTAGGATGATGATTCCTGCAGTGCGAACAATCATTGAGAAAGGACCTGGGTGCCTTGTGTCAGAGGAAACCAGACGAGCAGAAGGACCAAGCTTATTGGCCCATCTGGGGCAGCTCTGGCCTGCAAATTGGCAAACATCAAAACATCAAACAGCCCTCGATGTTAGTTAAATATTTGCAGAGGACCCTAATAAACTCTCAGAAAACACAAATGTGCCTGTTTGACAAGCACACATGTCGAGGCCGAATGCAGTGTGTGTTCGTGTCCGATCCATTGGGATGTTCCTGAGGACCCACTCACTCCCTCAGGCCAGTTTTCAAAAGCAGACAGACCTTTTGCAAATCTAGAAACTGGACTATTTTTGCAGCAAAATGAATGAGGAAGGAGGAGAAGAGACCATTATAAGTAAACCAATTGTTCTTATTTTCTGCCTTCCACATGAGCAAGAAGCTGTGCTTTCCTGGGTAATGGTTTGGAATGATGAGTCTCAGCTGCAAACCCAAACTGCGGGCCTCGCCCTCATCCAGGCCCTCCCTGTGCCAACTTAAACCCACTGACAAGTCCTATGAAACCAAGCCAATGATAACCTATTTCTGTCCTACTACACACTACAATTTACCATGCAGTTACACTAACATGAGTTACTTTTGACACTATTGTTCAAACATTTAAGGTGATTTAGTAATGTCCTTTTTTCTGGATGTGAAACGATTGTTCAGTCCATTATAAAGACATCAAGTGGGTCAAAACTCCAGACATTGTTCATCTTGTAAATGACATGTATGACGCTGTATACATGTAGAGAGGAACTTTATCAGTAACAATTAGTATTGAGTTCCAGTGTAATGCTGTGTTTGTTATTCCCTAGTCTGTCACTTTAAAAGTTAAATTAATAATTAGAAAACCCTTTTCAATTATCTTATTATAGCTGAAAACAGTTGCACTGACTACAGAAGCAATAAAACTGGCCTTGTTCACACTAGTACAGTGTCTAGTTTATGTGGGTTTGACTACATTATTTTTTCTAATTTATTTATTTATTATAGTTTTGTGATTTTTTTGTATTCAAACCCAGTCAAATGACAAATCATATATGATTTTTACAGTATTGATACTGTTAAAAGAGCTCATTAAGAAACATTCAGCCAAAATATAGTATGGCGATTACTTAAAATACTTCGCCGCTCTACATAACACAGCATGTAAATGTCCCATACGCCACAAAAATAATTTCTCAAAATATTGTGACAATATTTTTCATGTGTATTCATATATTGTGAATGTATGTTGTAATTTGTATGTTGTAATATATGTTGATATTTTCTATAATAATATATATTTATATGTAATCAATATATAAATATATGAAATAGGATATATGACAATAAATGAAAATACTGCAGTTATTGCTGTTTTCATATATTGAATAAATATATTGTTATACTATTTAATATATTATTATATATACTGTTATATATTGAAAAAGGCATTGCAAATATATGGGGAAGTTTCTCATATGTTGAAATATATTTACCAATGTATTGCAATATAAATTCTAGTATATAGCAATATACATTTTTTTCTGAGGGGTCTTTGACTGTTACATACTTCTGAAGTAATCTCTCTCTGTACCGTGTTACAGGCCTTAGTAACATCATCGGAATCATTGTATACATATCTGCCAACTCCGGTGACCCAGGCCAGAGCGACTCCAAGAAGAGCTACTCCTACGGCTGGTCCTTCTATTTTGGGGCGTTGTCCTTCATCATGGCAGAGATGGTGGGAGTGCTGGCAGTGCACATGTTCATCGAGAAGCACCGAAAACAGCGCGCCAAGTCCCGCACCGAGCTCATCAAGAAGTCGGCCTTCAGCCGCATCCCCAGCTACCGCTACCGCTTCCGCCGACGCTCCAGCTGCCGCTCCAGTGAGCCCGCGTCCCGTGACGCGTCCCCCATTGGTAAGAGTGGCTACACGGGACCTGCTGCCACCGACATCTCTATGTACACACTGTCTCGGGACCCCAGCAAGGCGGGCATGAGCACCCTCCTCAACACCGAACGTGAGTTCCTGCAGGCCCACAACTCCAACACCAAGGACTTCAAAGACGCCGCCAACAGGAGGACCACCCCTGTTTGAGACAGCGGGAGAAAAAGAACAAAGAGAGACGGCAGCACAAAGACTAATTGGGTTAAAGGGGTTGGCCTGAGAATCTTAGCAGGCCAGGCCACCAAATACAACCAGGGACTTAGCCTAAACCCCCATGTGAGCCAAGCGTGCTGGAGGTCTGGAGGTCTACAGTCCTCTTTCTATAACACTATTTAAGTATAGATGGTAATTGTTAGATCATTGGTGCTTCCTTTTATTCCTTTTTTCCAATCACTGTTCCCAGTCTCACCTCAATTCTAAATCAAACACACCCTTCCCTCCCCAAGGGCTACGTGGATCAAGTCCATCCCCTCAGTGTCACCTGATACAGTGCAATCCTCAGCTCAGATAGATGTGTGTGGTAGCCCTGCGAGGTGAGGGGGGTTTACGTTTTTTTTTTTTTTTTTGGAACCCCAGTGTATCTGAGGAATACTTGAGCATGTGACCGGCAAACTCTGCCGGATGTCCGTTTCCCTCGCCTTATGGACAGCTCAGTAGTTCATAGCTGGTGAGTGCCTCATCACAATTGTACGATTGTACACAGCAGTGTATTTTCTTTTTTTTTCGCCTTCTCGGGATGGATCTTCCACTGTGTTCCGCTACCCCCTCCGAACCCCCCAGCATCATGGGATGATCCATTCTCATACCACCCAGACGTGGTCTACCGCGAAGCCTCAAATTCCATCCTCACTCCTCCTCTCTCAGTCTACAGAGTGATCCACTGGGCTGTGTGCCATTCCAGCATCCATCTTGTCTCATGCTCCATGTGCTGCCAGCATTAACGCTTCCAAGTCCACACTGATGGCTTCCCTCACAGGGTCAAAATAAAAAATTCCACATTGGTAATTTGGTTCCTTATGATTTAAGATGCAATATTATGACAGAACAACTGTTTTCAGATCTTTGCTTTCAGATCAGTTAAGACCCTCTACCTGTTTCTATGGATTCTAATTAGATGTATGATTATTCTCTTCATGTAGAGTGATGATACAGTGGCTTTTTTTGCCAGGTTAGGGTTTAATGAAAAGGGGCAAATTTAGCATTACTAGCATTAACAGGCATCAAAGCAGAAAGAACAAATTGCACTGTAAGACAGTTGTAGCCTTTATACTCTAACTACAACTTGAGAAGTGTACCCTTACAGGGATCCGTTTCCACTGTGGAACCCCTGTACAGATGCAGAGCCATAGACATACAGAGTCATTTTTTTTATTCTAATTCCAAATGAACTGGATATTAACATTGCAAGACTGTTCTGTGTGGGGGGGTGTATTCCTGAAACTTTACTGTAATCCTAAAAGCAACACAATGGTTTATAATATACAAAGCACATGTTTTTTGAAATATGAAATATGTTATGATAGTAATAAAAGATGATTTTAAACTTGTAGCGGGCTTAACTCATGCTAGTCTGCCATGTGGTATTACAAAGCCAGCCACAGCTGACCTTCCTTTCCGCTATTTTAATGTGAATACTATAATCTAAATGGTAGTTAGCGCATTTAGGTTGCTAGATTAATATCATGACTCCAAGGGCTTTTGTTATTTAAACATATTCATTCAAGGGCTTTTAACTACCTGTAAAATGATGTATGAGAAAACAGATTATGCCCTTGAAAAATATTTAAATTGAAAAACAAAGCCTAGATAGACTTGTATTCATGTATGCAAATGATTACTCAAGGCTAGTAGGGAATTCAGTACTTTTTTGTGTAGAATACAGCTCTTTTCTCTCATATTCACCCCCTCCCTGACTATTTACTCCCACGTCTGTTGAGTACGGTGACAGAGGAAAGAACCGAAAAAAAAGAAGATAAAGCCATGCCTTTTTGCTGCCATTTTCATTCCTCTGGCATTTTCATATGTGTTCATTTTGCCTGCTGCAGAGCAGGTCCTGCTTCTGTCACGCATGACTTTTAAAATCTCCTCGCCTCAGTTTTATTCATTTATTTATGTCACCGTAGGTTTAAAGTGGCACACAGTCAACACAACAATTTTCATGGCCACTATTTTATATTCAGAGGACTGTTGTCGGTGTTTCCTTTTTCTACCTTTTTTTCCAGTGGCATTTGGTGACTGTGGAGTGTGTTTGGAGACACAGTCCTCACAGTGCTCATACCATGTCAGGGTGATGGGCGTTCCTCCACCACACCACCACCACACCTGCCGCTCATACCAGGACTGTTATTAACCAGGCTTCCGCCATCCACCAGCCCCACCACACCCAGTCAGGCCTGCGAACACCATTGTGTATGTGACCTCTTAATTACAGCAGCAGTTTCAGCTTGATTCATGCTGTAGAGAAAAAAAGCACACCTTTTAAAATAGTGGAGACATTTAAGGCTATAGCCAGAATATGTTTAAAATGAATAAAACAAATAAAACCTTAGAAATAAAAGTGAATTTTAAAAGCATCAGCGAGTGCACCCTGTGTGTCTTTAGTTCTTGTGAAACAGCGTGATTCAGTCGTGCTTCTCTATTGCCTCAAATGACAAATTACATTCCTAACATCTACTTGTAATGTATCATATCATTAATGTATCATGTCAATAATTGCACTAATATACTTCATCATTATTCATATCCGCCATTAATGCATGGTGAATTGACACCTAAATGAAACATTTATTTTACTGTGTACAAACAATTAAAGGATTTTCAGAATGTTTACTTATAAATGGCTAATTAATTATTAGTATTGCGGGATATGTGCTCTATGCTAACCATATTGTAGGATTTTGAAACTTCTGTTGGGATGGTGCAAGCCAGCGCACTAAAACAATAAGTAAACCATATTATTGATCCTTTCCATGTTTGTTCAACTAACTAAATGAACGAATTGAATGTTTTATTCACTATGGATTCACCATGTATTAATGACGGTTATTATGACGTGTTACTCAGGTTTTATAATGCAGTATATTCACACTGGTTTTCTGCAGGACAGATTTGACAAAAACGCTCATCAACGCACAGGGGGCATGTGACCCCAATTCTGTAACTTTAAATTCCTCCCCTACTGTCCCCTTCAAATCCAAGCACAGTGCACAGGTAAGACCTTCATCTAATGTTCTTCACATAATGATTTTTGACAAGCAGGATGAGTGGGAGCAATCTGGGCACTTCATCAAGCCCCCCGGAAAGGCCAGGAATTTAGTATGCCAGAGAGAGCAGCACTTACTGGCAGCGCGTGCTATAAAAAATCGATTCGGCCCCCGTCTCCCAGGAACGGGCTTCAGGCGCAGCTTCTTCACCCTCAATTCGGCAGTACGGCTTGATTCAGGAGACGTGAGAGGGAGGCAAGTCCGGCCACTCTCAAGGCCCACAGGCCTGCTGCTGGGCACCATGGAGGGAAAAGCAAACGGGTGAGGGGTAGATGGAGATGTAGAAAAAAAATTATCCAGACAGAGACGCTGTCCACCCCCGCCTTATCTCCTCCGCGCCTCTCACTCCATCAATAACACAGATATTACCTTAGGCGGGTTCCTCTGGAACCGTCCTCCCAACACTAACTGCACTGGCCCCTGGGGGGTGCGGAGGGAATGCCGGGGTGCAGGGGCGGCGCCGGGGTTTGTGGAAGAGGCTGCCGGCACAGGTGCTGCTGACCGAGTGTCTTTTCGGAGATCAGAGGGGGTCTGACTCACATCCGCACAGCCCTAGACAGGACGATCGTGCAGAGATTAACAACAAAAGCGTTTGCTATTCTCCTCTCGGCCAGACGCCGGCATGCGCCCGCCGAGCAGAAGGGAGAGAGAAAAAAAAACTGATAACAAATGCAGAAAGGTCATGTTTTTCAGCCGCCACCGCCCGCTCCTCGTCACCTACAGACACTCGCACCCTTCCCCCCGCTGTCACCATGTCATACCCAACTGCACACATGTGACAAACACTATTACAGTGTGTTTCATTTTCCCAAAGAAATATTCTGCCTCTTCCTGTACACGTGCTGGAGGAAAATCAGGTCTTTTACAGCCTTCCGCATTCATTATTAGGCCACAAAGAAACACCTCAGTCTCATTCCGCTTTAACTGTGTAAAGTTGGGGGAAAACATTTTTGGATTTGGGATTGGGAAACATCTTCATCAGGATGCACAGGCTGCCTGTAGTACACTGCAGGACCACCATTTTAATCGATTCTTACCCAATTTTTTTCTCCAAAGTTTTTCATTAGCAAAAGCCAAGGGACAATCAAAACTAGAAGTCTCTGTGTTCACAAGACGTCTCAACTTGTTCAAAGTTCTTCTATCTTTGAGTCTTTATCGGAAACAAATTAGTGCACCTTTATCGGTCACAAGAGACAATGCAGGCCTCAACCAGGCTTTCCAGATTTAATCAGAGCTGCTGTGTCAACGTTTTTAAATGACCATTTTTCCTACAGATAAAAAAGCCTTATCTGTCTCACTGCCCAGATATTATTAGCGTGAGTGGAAGGAGCATTCTGGGTTCTACTGACGCATTTTAGACAAGCTGATGACAGGGATATGGGGTCAGGCTGGTCAATTCACCTCATCGTCAACTTGCATTGATCTGCAAGGTCAGCCGCACTCTAGCAAATGACACAAAAAGGGATTGACTGATGCGTTTCAAGGTTATTCTGACTACAATGTTGAGGTCAATTGTGAAAATGCAGGACATTTTAATTTGTATCAACAATAAACCAACAAATCAACAGTCAACATACATTTCTAATATATTTTTCTTGAACAAAGCTACACTTTCTGGGACACAAGCACATTGGGGTGACACGGTGACACTTGCTGGTTCAGCATTCCCTGGGACCCAATGTGAGATTTTTAATTCCTCTGACTGAGCCATTGCATTGAGCCATTGTACCAATTAATCAATTCTGGTATGTGCTAATGACAATGAGCTGAACTGAGGTTAATGATAAGAAGTATTTTTCCACATAGAGGAATATTAGCAATGGTGCACTAAAAATGTATTTGTTTTTTAATTTGTTAATTTGTATATAATACACAATGTGCACATATACATTATGTAATATATATATATATATATATATATATATATATATATATATATATATATATAGCATATATATTATAATACACCATATATGCACCATGTGTGTGTGTGTGTGTGTGTATGTGTGTACATGTATTTATGTGCACAATATGTATATGTGCGCTATGTATATATAAATGTATTGTATGCACATATGTGTGCACACACACACACACACACACACACAGGATGCGGAATGCATTATCCAGGCTGATACTCCAGTGCAAATAGCTTAAAATAATTTTTCCCTGTCAGAGAGCAAAGTCAGTAGTAATATAGTACACATAGATAAAATAGATCTGCCACATGTATGTTTTGGAATATAAAAACAGTAAATCCCTTATGTCTAATCCAGGAGAGGACTCACCCAAGGCGGGGCACCAGCCCACAGCAGGGTGCACACACATACACATACACAAACCATTCACTCATGCACTCACACCTATGGACAATTCAGAGTCACCGACTGGCCTAGCGTGCATGCCTTTGGACGGCAGGAGGAAACCGGAGAACCCAGAAGACACTCACACAACATGGGAAAAGCATGCAAAATTTGAGCCAGGATTTGAACTCACAATCTTGGAGGAGGGAGGCCATGTTGCTAACTGACATGGCAGCCCATAAATGTTTGTTAATTTCTGCAAAAATACATGCCAAAATATCTGACAGATTCACTACAACTGTACATGTGGTGAAGATGACTCTGGCTGCTCATCATTTACCAGCACATTAGACCTCTTCATGGAGACAGAGGTCAGATGTCAAAGTCCACAGACACAACTGGAGACCTTGATGGTAAATCTAATTAAACATAATTTCTTTTCATCTTTTGTGTAATTCTGTTATAATCTGCTTGCCTAATGGACAATCATTTTCTGTTCAGAGAACACATATTTTCACTTGCATCCAACCTTCTCAGTAAACCTCTGTGATGTAAAAAAAAATGTTCCTCTGCCTCGTTTCCTTTTTGTTCAGCAACACTCCAACTGCATGTTTTTTCTTCTCTGCAACCTCCAATTCTGGAGTTTTTATTTATTCTTCATTTTCCTCACTGACAGCCATGCGGGAGAGGAAAAAAACAGCTGAACATGATTTCATTTAAATAGGCTTCCTCCAGCACGAGAGAAATATTCTGAGCAGCTATTCATAACCAGCAGAATAATTTCATTCACACTCGGCTTGAATTGCCATGGAGCGAGATAAGGGGCTGTGGAAAAGGCAAAGTCAATTGGTGTAAACAGATAATGACTGAGCCAGTGGCTCTAGAGCCGCTTACCCGACAGACATGGGGGCTGGGGAGGGAGGCTTTAAGATTTAAAAATTTTTGTATAGAAAATCTATATAAATCTATATATTTCCTTAAAAGCCCACTATATATAAATATATGGGGCTTTTAAGAATATATATGTATATACATGAAAATTTCTTTATATTTATTAGTTTGTTTGTTTGTTTGCTTAAGTAATTACATTAGCGTGCCTTGCCGTGTGTGTGTGTGTGTGTTTTTTCACCTGAATAATCACAGACACACCTCGACAGGGCCTGTCAAATTTACACTGAAATGCATTATTAACTCGCAGAGCTCACTCACACTGTGATGTCGGGGTTGCCAGGTGTAAAATATTTAATGACAATTTGGACTCCTTTTAAATACAAGATTGTATTTTTAGGCACATGTTTGTTTTACCGTATAGAACCACTTCTGTTGTATAGGTTTTTTTTATTGCATTTACATACGTTAGCGTGCCTTGTATCAACTCATGTAGTGCTAGCTTCTGACACGTTTTTTTTTTTTTAAACGCTTGATGTTGAAATTTTGCCAACACCTGGCAACACCAAACACATCGTCGCCACTGCCATATTTTGCAGGCAACTTCAAAGGCGCCCTCATGCGCATGCAACATAATCACATGGCATTCAGAGAAAATAAAGCTAATTGCTAGAAAGCTGCGAGCTCACTGCAGAGTGGAACTCATGCATATTCATCAGCAGGTACGTCAGTGCCAGAATGAAAAAAAAGCATAATTTGGACCATGTGATGTTCTTTTCATATGAATATTCCCGACAGGGTACGCTTTCTTCTGGACAAGTCTGAAGAAATAAAAGCCTGCATGGTTACATGTCCTGTTTAATTCTGTCGCAACTGGCAGTAAGTATGGAGTGATTAAGAGGAGGAAAGAAACAAACAGCAGGGCCCCTGGCACTTTTTGTCTGATCAGAGTGGCTCTGCTCACAAAACAGCTAATTAGGGGGAAAGCATCTCCATGCACAGGTTTACTGATCCCGTTGTTATTTGTGATGCGAGGACCCTGAAGTTCCAGGATATTGATGGGAAGGATCCGACTGTCCTCCAATTAGACCAGCTGCCATCTACCTGAATGTCAAAATAGTGTACGAAGATCATACACTGAAAATGCATAAGTTGCCATTCTGAGGGACGGTGAGGCCCAACAGGTGGCATGGACTTTAAAGATGAACGTCTCGAAAGCACAAGTGCAAACAGGAACAATGCAACTAATCGAGTCAAATCTTTGACTCGAATAGTTCTGGCCTTTGAGGAATGTTCTGGCCTTTGTTCTGGCCTTTGAGGAATGTTGTTCCGTTTTTATTATGAACTGTGTACATATGATAGGAAAGACAATAAAAACTACTACTACTACTACTACTATTACTACTACTACTAGTACTGCCACTACTTCCACAAGCAAGTTTGCTAATCAACATGCAATTTGTTATAAACTATAGGATAATGAAATAATTGTCAATCATGCAGAAAATATTTTGCATATTATTTATAGTAATAGTATATTAATAGTTCAAATAATGTTCAAATTTCACTTCAAAAACAATATCGGTAACATGAAGATATTTGTACCTTCCTGCCTACACACACAAATCTGACCATGAATTGCAATTAGTTTATTATTCATAGTCAAGGGGTCATTAAAATATCTTATATAAATTGTACCAGATAACATATTATGGAAACATATTATTTTTTGTTTTACGATATGATTGCATAATTGTAATGTGTTCAATGTACAGTATCTAGATGGTGGTACTGGAGATTATTTGTCTATTTTAAATGGGCCTGGGAGGGTTGATACAAATTCACAGTGTCGTATCAGGGCCTGTAGGGATAGGTTCCAGCTTCCTGCATCCTGAACTTTCATGCTCCACGTACTGTACACTTTATTATGTACTCTCCAAAAATGAACGACAAGATAAAGTGTCAAATCAAAGGGGACGCATGCAGCTTAAAAAAAAAAAGATAACTCCCTGCAAAGCTTGCATTAATATTCAGTGTCGTGCCTCCTGAGTGGGTGAATGTGAGGGGAGAGAACATCTGGCCAGGGAAAGACAAGGCTGGGTCTGGGTGGGGTGAGGTCCCTGCCCCGCCCAGCAATGCCAGGCAAGCTGTTTGTGTGGCACAGCAGATGACACCAACACCTGGACTCTGTGCCACGCTGCCGGGAACATTGAGCTCAGCTGCTTCTTGTTAGACTGGAGTGTGTGTGTGTGTGTGTGTGTGTGTGTGTATGAATGTTTTCATCTTAAATTATGTGACTCTCCACACTTATCTCTGTGTTTATTTGTGTGTGTTCTTCTGGTGTGTATATATTTATTCAGGTGTCTGGGCGTGCATAAAGTGTGTGTGTGTGTGTGTGTGTGTGTGTGTGTGTGTGTGTGTGTGTGTGTGTGTGCATTTGCAGACCTGGGTGTATGAGTGAGTGCATATGTTTGGTGAGGGGTGGGGGTGGTCCTTCAGGAGCACTGTCTGCCAGTCAGTGCTCATTACACACACTCACACACACAGACACACACACACACACACCTCTCCCTGCTGTAATCAGCTCTGCCACTTAGCAAGGCTTGCCATGCTACACAAACAAGTGGAGGTCCCTCACACAGGAAATAAAGTGAGAGCGAACATCTGGCTAGTTCTCGCTGAGACACAGGGGGATGTCCTGCTCACTTTGATATCCCAATTAGCATTTTTCCCCTCCCAAGTCTGGCCTCTCTAAGTGTCTCTTGATAAGCGATTGGGGTCAAAGCTTTTCACCTAAAACCTTTACTAGACCCAATTTTCCATGCTGTATAAAGTATCATCCATCACTGAAAAATGAAGTGCTTCACTAATGTCTGCGAATGCGTCGGTGAAGAGTTCGGACTGTGTGCTGATCCAGTTTTAATGCAGCCGCCAGGAAGATCTATTAT
Source organism: Denticeps clupeoides (assembly GCF_900700375.1). Classification (NCBI taxonomy): domain Eukaryota; kingdom Metazoa; phylum Chordata; class Actinopteri; order Clupeiformes; family Denticipitidae; genus Denticeps; species Denticeps clupeoides. Next base: position 13,984,627 of record NC_041713.1, read on the forward strand.
CAGTCAACACACACTGATCTGATCTACCTGACAATGATAAAACAGATGGTGGGCAGAGGGCTACAGCGGGCCCATTCATATTACAGCACGGCCCCTGTCACTGTTGTTTCGTCCAAATTGTGTCACTTCCAATTAACCGAGAAGTCAGCAGTGACCATGGCACCAACACTTCGTACATTATTCCAGCTAATGGCTATATTCTTCAACAAATCAAATGAGTTTGAAAATGACATGAAACTGCATTACCAACATTCATTTGGCCATCAGTGTCATGAGAATATGACATAGTCTAATACTAATACTAAGCTGACATTCAGGAAAAAAGAGGATATATTACATATGCATTTACATGATGTTTAAAACATTTTCAGGCAGTATGTTTGAAACCAGCATCCCCCCAAAATGGCTATAGGTTTCAACGAAACAGAAAATCTGTGTTTTGGGGCAGTGTCATTTTAATTTACATTATTCAAAAAGAGGCTCTAACAAACATTCTTTAGCAGTTTTCCAAATACATCTCATATTGGAATATAAAAATATTAACGTATTGTGTTTGAAGGCTTTCATGGCACCCAGAATTCTTTCAGTGAAGATATGCATCATCACCACTTTTCTGGGCCCTACTTTTATTACGTTAGACACAGACGACTGGTGATGTGGTGTGGACGTATGGAAGCAGATCTTTGGGATTTGTCAAAAATGGAAACCTTGATTACAAATGCATAAACCGAGAATAAATGAATGTCTGAGTGAGGCTGCAGTCGGAGTCTCCCTCTGGTCGTGCCCACGGGACTTCTGGGATGCGGCGGCAGGCCACGAGGGGAAACACCCAGGTGTTCACCAAGGGCCCAGGGTCCAGCCCAGCTGCCAGCAGCTCCGAGCACTCCCAGGTGTCGCTGGGGTCCGCTGTGCAGAGAGGAGGGAAGACATTCCTCCTGTCCTACCGCGCACAGCTCGCAAGGAGCCACGAAACGGAAGCCAGCAGCTGGTGGGACTGCTGAGAACCCACTGAATGGACGTGTGCGGTCTGCAACGCACCTGTTTGTCCCCAGAAGTGGGACACGCGGCCGCTGACGACCCGTGGCTGAGTGGGAGGCCGCCTCCAACACAATGGCTGATGATTTCGCTCCCCCTCCCCCGGGCGCTGAAGTGCCAGTACATCCTTCCTCTCTGAAGAGCACCTCTCCAAATACGTAATGATAGTGCTGATTTTAATTACCTCCCGGTACTGCTGGCGCGCGGCGGGGAAGATCTTTTGGACTTATCTCTGGGAACACCTGCACTGCTGCACTCGTGCAGATGCAAATTCTGACCGTATCCTCTGAGCAATATTTACATTCTATGATCCCTGAATATGAAGCAAAATGATACAGGGGGGAAAAAAAGAGAGATAAATAATGTGCTTGGTCGTAATTACACTCATCTCTTTGCCAGTGTGTTATGCAACACTTCTTTTGTGTGTGTGTGTGTGTGTGTGTGTGTGTGTGTGTGTTGCTGCTTTTTACCCACACCTCCTCAAATTAATCAGCCTGCACTGGCCATGCCCTGCGTGGGCCGTGCCCTCTGGGGTCAGCCTTTGCAGAGGGCAATTTTTGGGATGAGGAGCGGCCTTCAACTCTCCCACTTTTAATAAAAGTGCTTCAGCGAGAGTGAACAGGAGGAGCGGCGAGAGGGATTGTTCAGCTGGCAGAAGCGCTGGCAGCTGTACAGTTGCGTTGTTTGTTGGAGTGTGATGAATTAATTTGGAGAGCGCGCCGGGGCAGCGGGATATCAGAGCTGCATCTTTTCGGCGAAGGGCCGCAGATCACCGGGGTTAGAATGAGAAAGGGCTGGGTGGGTCGAGAACCGAGGAGCGAAGTGGCGGGCGCGCTCACCAGATAAACGTCTCCAAAGGGACTCATTAGGTTAAAGCTGTGGGTCATTAAAAACGGCGTGGGGTTCCACCGATTACGCTCGGCCTTGTTTAACCATCCTTTGCTGCATGGCCGCTTGTTCATTACAGAGTCCTGGCTCAGGGTGAAGGGGGTCTGGCCTGAACAGCTCACACCTACCTGACGTTGGCTCACAGCGTCCCACAGAATAAAATTCACTATTGTGTCTCCAGATTGTGCAGCCGTTTCAGCTCGTATAAATGTACGCCTTGTGTCCCATGCCTTGGTCGGGTCCTTGAACCCGTTTGTCATGTTCATTGTAATAACCCCCTTTGTTTTGTGATGTGCCGTCCACTCACCATAATGTCCTGACAGTACCAGTTAACTATATAAAAATAGTGCTAATCTGAATAAAATCATAAAAAATGTAAAGGAGAAAAGCACTGCGATTTCAATCTTGGTTGATACAAAAATACAATACAACATTAAAGCCAACTCTCAAGAATAGACTAGATAGATTGGAAATGAAGACCAAGCCTATAATGTCATCTCACAGAACCCATAACTGAACAATAGAGAGAACATCAACATCTTCCATTTCTGCTCTATCAATGGTCATAAAATAGTTTTCTTAAAAATAACAGCCTCTCTCCCCACTTGTAAAATGTTTGTGTTTTGGAATTTTTTGGAAACATTATATTTTGGTGTGTGTGTAGAGATCTTTTATATGCTGTTGTTACATTTCTTATGACAACAAGTGAACAGTATCACGGCAGCTATAAAGGCATGAGAAGAAGAAGCAGGTAAGGCTCATTTCACCAGTGAAGAAAGATTGTGTCTCAGTTTGGTTCCCCCCGTGAGGGAGGTGATTGGCAGAAGGAGCGGATGGTCTGCGAGGAGCAGGAAGCGCCTTATTTGGTCTGCAGGGTGGTGGCTGTGTGTTCTAGGCTGGATTTGTCCCATGATGTATTCATGAAGCGCCACAGGCCCGGAGCCGCCTCGAGCTGTGGTCATTTCTCTTTAATGACCTCACCCAAGAGCAGGGTCCCTGCTGGCCACACGTCTGCCCGGCACATCCTCACACCCAGAATCCAGCATTTGGGAGATCAAATCCCACATCTAGGTCTGACAAACACCACCAGGGCTATTAAGGCATGCGGGGGGGGGAAATCATATACGTGTGTGTGTGTGTGTGTGTGTGCGCATATCATGAAGACTAAGATAACACAAAAAAAGAAAAAAAGGATTGTCTGAGGGAAAAAGAGAGAATGAGACAGACAGGCATTCGGCAGCAGTAAGAAAGTGGCATTAACCTCTCCGGGTGAGAGAAGGAGATGCAGCCGCAGTAAGAGAGTGGCATTAACCTCTCCTGCTCTCTTTGTGATTGCAGCTCAGGAAACTTTAATGAGGTGCTGCGAGCGGCAAGGTCTCGGTAATTACGGGACACGCGTGTTTGTGGGGTACACAGACTATAAAAAGACACTGAAAGGTATCTGCTGTTCACAGTGGTACACAGAAGTAAGCACTGTCGCTTTCACAAACTTAACCAGGGATCTAATTCCCCTCTGTTGCCTCTCCAAGTCCTCTTTGATGAGTCAGTCACACAGAATTTTACTCTATCAGATCATGATAAGGACACACAGGAAAAAATGGAAGCCATTCTCTTTCATCCTTTATATCTTTCTTGTGCCTCCAGAGCACAATGAAGGACTAAGCTGGTAGAAGATAGGGGGCAAATCCCCACTCTGAGCATAGATGCACGGGGGAGGAAGTGAATGGTGGAGCTTGCGTTCCCACAGAAGCCCTTTCACTCTTTTCCTCTCTTCGGCTTTCCAGCCATGAGCACTAATGATCACTACAAAAAAAAAAAAAAAAAAAAAAAAGAGAGAGAACGAAACATTACACGACATTATGCCTTCAGCTGAATGAGCCATAATGTGCCGCCTCATCCCAGTTGGCTGGAGCCACTTCTGGACTTCTGTTCATGCCCGAGGACCTAGTGTTTCACCCCCGTGTTCAGGCACAGCATGTTTGATAGCTCCCCATCGCTTCAGGATGAGCTGATTACCACACTGGTTCCTCGGTAGGCAAATAACCAGGAGTTATCAGTTATATAACTACAGTGTGCACTGAAAGTGTTTGCCCCCTATTATTATGGGCCATTTTGTGGTACACGGCATGCAGTTTATAGGAATTCGTAGTCTTTTCAGAGCTTTGTCAAACAATTAATGAGATAATGCGCTTTAATTGGCCATGCCATAATGGCTGAATCCAGGGCACAGAGAGTATTCTTCACGCTATGTGAGGGAAGATAATGAGACAAAGACAAGGAGCAGAAACTTGTTAGGGTTATTATTTTTTTTAAACCAGACTGCCATCTAGTGGATATGAACAAGGAAAAGAGTAAGGGTGGGGAATTACTCACAGTTTAGCAATTCAAATAGACTTTTACAAAAGACAAAGCAAAATCAACAAATCTGTTTTTTCTTTCATACCTGACGTTACAGACAGGAGTGACAATACGTCATATAAGAGTATCCATTCTGTTCATACAACAAAAGCATAATAATAATAATAACTGTTTATTAATACATAATAATTATTTATTATATTACTATTGTTGTAATTATTATTAATTGCAGCAGTTGTTAAATAAATGCCCATTTCAATATTTCATTTCAGAGTACATATAAGTGAAGCAGTGTGGGGTGCCATAGTATATTTCGCCTGAAAATGGTTATTCAATGACAAGTCTAAGCCTTATCAGGGCTCTTAGTTTGTATACTTGATATTCTATAGAAATCGAACGAGAATTGCTGGTGTCTTCCTATTGTAAGTCGCTTTGGATAAAAGCGTCTGCCAAATAAAGTAAAGTAAAGTAAAGTAAAGTTATCACTCATTAACATTCAATGCATCATTTTGGGTAATTTAAATTACATTTTATATTTTGTATCATATTCTGCATAATATTTGTATTATATTAGAATATGTCTTCTTTTAAGCTACACAGTATTTAACATACCTCTCTGGCGCAGGGACTGCAACTATTTTCGTTGTACTTGTTACAAAGACAATAAAGATATTCTGATAGTGTAATTATCTTTACCTTGTTAAAGAGGCGTGGAGAACCCTGATCCGGGAACAGTCTTTCATTCTCTGAGCTGAATTTTGACCACTATAGGATGAAACGCACCGCTGATCTCAGGCCGGTGTGAAAAGTCCGCGAACGTGGCCCACAATGCATCGGAATCACGTTTTACGTAAACGGAACACGTTAGCTTAGCATAGCTGGAAAGAACGCAATCGGCAGGCAGCGTCACTGCCGGTCTGTTCATAGCGGGCTAGGTTAGTCTAGCATACCCGCCTTTACGTATATTAAAAAAAAAAAAAAAAAAAAAACAATTTGTGCCTTTTCGTACCATGGAATCAACATCCGCAAGAGAGACCGAGCGCGTTTGCGTCCTCTGTTGTCAAGACATTGACATCTTTGCCCTGGGAAAATGTGACCACCCGGTGTGTTACCGGTGCTCCACCAAGATGAGGGTCCTGTGCGAGCAGCGGTACTGCGCCGTCTGCCGGGTCGAGCTGGACAAGGTAACCCGCCTCTGGCTCCCGTTCTCGGCAGAGCGAAACTGCTGCCGTAGGCCCCTGTCAGGCGCACGGTTAGCTATTTAGCTAGCTGGCCGAAATGTACTAAGCCGGCTAACACATTTTTCGCGGTTTTCTAACTTTTAACACCGCGCCGGGCTAATAGTTCACGAGTAACTGTGAGTTAAATGCTTTCAGTAATAGTTTTCTAACTTCTGCTGTCTATTAAGACATTGGTTAGTTTTGACAGCGCACCAGCCCGGGCGGCCACATGTAAACGCGCCCAACGAGACGTGTACAACGTCCTCGCTTTATCTGGAGATAGCCGTGACTCCGCGAATCTACTCGCTCTTGGGCAACGGGCGTAATCTGGGAGATGGACCTGCCCGTGATGTGTCGTGCTTTCCACTTCGAGACTGGCCTCCGGGTGTTGCATGTCGAATCGACGCCTGTGGCGATTTTATCTGCAGGTTATTTTTGTGAAGACGCTCCGGCCGTTCGCCTCCATCGCTTGCGAGCAGCTTCAGTGCGAGAGGAAACACGACATTTATTTCAGCGATGGCAAGATCTATGCACAATTCAGGTATGGCGAAATGTACCATGTGTTCGGTTTCGTTTGTGAGTTCAGGGTTCTTTCAGGAGTGTTAAGTTTCTGTTCCTCTTTAGGCGTATTTTGCTCCCTGAGTGTCCACGCTGCCCAGAACAAAAGGTTTTCTCGAAGTTTGAAGAATTGGAGCAACACATGAGAAAGCAGCATGAGCTCTTCTGTTGCAAGTTGTGTGTTAAGCACTTAAAGGTATAGTTTAGTCGCTTTATGGCCAATAGTGGTTAAGCGTTGTATGTGTCACCCAACTTAGCGTGTTCTTTGACAGATATTTTCACACGAGCGAAAGTGGTACAATCGCAAGGACCTGGCTCGTCATCGAACACAAGGGGACCCAGATGACACCTCTCATCGCGGCCACCCCCTTTGTAAGTTCTGTGATGATCGGTACCTGGATAATGATGAGTTGCTGAAGCACCTGCGGAGGGATCACTATTTCTGCCATTTCTGCGACGCTGACGGAGCCCAGGAATACTACAGGTAGACCAATATTCTTTCATGTTAATTATTTATGATTAAGAACAGTAATCATATTAAGATTAGGCAGTAGTAGGATTTTCCAAAAGTCCTCAGCAATTCTTGAATTTCTCCATGTGGCAACATTGTGGTCACTTCAAGCAGCAATTAGTTGCCATTATTTTCAAATGAAAAAATAAATCTATTACTGTCATGGAAAATGAACAACAATGTGGTTAATCTGCTCAACTGTAATTCATCCAATCAGATGCATGCGTGTACACTTTATATGGAGCCAATTATGAATCTGTTCTCTCCTGTATGTGATATTATTATTATTTTTTTTTATTTACACAGTGATTATCAGTACCTCAGAGAGCACTTCAGGGACAGCCACTATCTGTGCGAGGAGGGTCGGTGCAGCACAGAGCAGTTCACTCACGCCTTCCGCACCGAGATTGATTATAAGGCCCACAAAGCTGCTGCCCATAGTAAGAACCGGGCGGAGGCTCGGCAAAACCGACAGATTGACCTGCAGTTCACCTACGCCCCCCGGCAGCAGAGGCGGTATGAGGGTGAGTAAAGTCAAATATTTGACTGGTTATTTTAAAATGGATTGGAGAGACTGGAGGAAGCACTTTTAATTGTGCTTCAGCCTGATGAGTGGTAATTTAATGTTTCTGATTAAAGGTTTGGTTGGGGGCGAAGATTTTGAGGAGTTTGATCGCCTCAACAGACGTCCGGGCAGGGGGCGAGCTCCAGGAACACAGCAGAACATGAGAAAGAGCTGGAGATACAATCGGTGCGATTGTTTGTGAAGCCATTATTATAAGTACAATTAATAAATGAGGGGGGGGCTGTTTTATTGATTTATGTGATGTGGGGGAGGCTTGCTGAGTGAGCATTATTACTCTTTGCAGAGAGGAGGAGGACAGGGACGTAGCTGCTGCACTGCAGGCATCCCTGGCTTTTCGGAGACAGGAGGAGAAGGGGGTGGCGCAGGAGCGGAACATCTCGAAGCCCCGTGAGGCTCCGGACCCAGAGGAAACGAGAAGCGGCAGAATCGCAGCAAAACCCCCAAGTGATGTACAAGGTATAAAGTGATTTTTTTTTTTTTTGTAGAAGTTATAAATGTGGGAAAGTATACAAACCATTTGGAATATTTGCTGGAAACACATTTTCTGAATATTTAAGGCTGATTAGTACTGGACAGTAGAGATTATCAAATCCAGCCAATTGAAACATAATAATATTGATACGTTTTTGTATTTCAGGTCGACCAGTGAAGAGTAACGCTGCACTTTCAGGTGCAGACTTTCCAGTTCTAGGAGTCGCAGCACCTGTTCAAAAGTAAGCTGCGTTTATCTCAGCTTTCTCATTTGTGAGATGCTTTCTGACACAGAAACCTTCTATCTCCTGTCCTGTGTGCAGCCCAGCCAGACCAACCCCAGTCGCTCTGAAGGAAGATGACTTCCCCAGTCTGTCCAGCACAGTAGTTTCCACTCCCATGATGCCTGCGTACAACGCACAGTCCCGAAAGCAGTCATCCTTCCAGGAGGAAGATTTCCCTGCGCTTGTTTCCAAAATCAAACCCCACAAGCCTCAGGCCAGCACAGCATCGGCATGGTCCGGTGCAGGCAACAAACCTGTAGCCCAGCAAGTCAAGGCAGCCTCTGCAGCAGCCGCTCCCTCGGCAGGACCCAGCTCTACCAGTGGCCCTCAGCCCCTGTCCTCCACTTCCTCCTTCTCCTCTGCCTCATCCAGACGGAAGAAGAGGGCTGCGGAGAAGCCTGCGTCGAAAGTCAAGTCGCAGTCCTCCTCCGACGATGACGACGTCACGATTGGCAAGAGCACTCAGGAGATCCGTTCTGTGCCCACCATGCTGGACATTTCTTCCCTCTTGACTGTAAAAGGCGGACCAACTCAACCCTCCACCAAAGCTGGAAAGAAGAAGAAACAAGTGGCCTGTGTTTCTTCTGCAGGTCCCCTGTCCGCCCCTGAAGAAGTGACTTTCAGTGCTGCTCAGAAAGAGAACGTGCCGGAGGCAAAGCCGCCCGATGCCAGCGTTCATAAACCCCCGGCGGCGGCCAAAGCGAATGTGGCCGTGAACGGCTGCATGGACGCGCCTGCTGAGAGCAGCGGCTGTGTGATGGCCCCCACTGAGCAGCCCCCCGTAGTAAACGAGCCGCCGCCTCCTCCTACGGAAGAGGACTTTCCAGCCTTGACGTCCAAGAAACCCCCACCTGGTACTGAGGTCCACTCCACTTTTGTGGATGATAATGCGACGCATTCGATTATTTCTTATTGTGGTCTCATGTCTCATTCAGGTTTTAAAGGTGCGTTCCCGCTGAAGAGCTCACAGCAGCCTGGCCTGGTACCTCCACCACCTGGACTGGGGCCGGTCGGCAAACCTCCACCTGGGTTCACTGGTGTTCCTCTCAACGGGAATGTGGAGCCCACAGTTCCACTTATCAACAGGTGCGTTGTGTGTCCTGTTTTATGCAGTAGCTGCTGAGTGTTTGCTGTTGTGTTAACTCTTTTTCCATAAACAGGTCTGTGCAGCCACTAGGGACTTTCCTCGCACCAGAGAATTTCCAGCAGAGAAATATGGACCTGATTCAGTCTATTAAAAACTTCCTCCTGAACGACGAGTCCAAATTCAACGAGTTCAAAACCTACTCTGGCCAGTTTAGACAGGTGAGAGGCCAGAAATGCCATAACTGCGGCATAACTTTTTGCAGATGACCAATGAGTGTTCGTGTCTGTAATGTCTCTTCAGTGGCTGAGCATCATAGGGATAACTTGATTGGTTGATGATGGCCATGTTCGTTGACTCCTAGGTTAATACCACCCTGTTACCATGCTTTTGGCAGGTTCAAGGCCAAGCTAACCCTCTTTCTGTCTCCCAGGGAGTGATCTCGGCAGCCCAGTACCACAGGAGCTGCCAGGAGCTGCTTGGTGACAACTTCAGCAGGGTCTTCAACGAGCTGTTAGTACTTCTTCCAGACACACAAAAGCAGCAAGAGCTTCTCACTGCCCACGGGGACTCTAAAGCCTTGGAGAAACAGCAAGGCACCGCCAAAGCCAAGAAGAACAAGAAAAAGGTGTGGCAGACAGTGTCTGGCAGCCTTGGATCTGAGCTGGACTGCCAGGTCTGTCCCACCTGTAGGCAGGTTCTGGCCATGAAGGACTTTAACTACCACAAGGCTCTGCACATCGGAGACGACGACTTCCCCTCCCTGCAGTCCATTAGTAAAGTCATTAGCTAACTGCCTAACTAGCCAAACCGCTAAAGCCACACCGGAGCTCAACCTGCCAAGGAACTGGTGTCTGCCCAGGGCGTGGTGTTCCTAGGAAGGTCGTGGAGTGCTTTTACTGGTGTGGGTACAGTTTTTGGGGAAAACTAAGGAGGTTGTCGAGTAGAACAACTGACCAGGCAGGGCTTTCCCAGACAGGCAAGTGGATCTTGAGGGAAACAAGTCACGTTTACTTGAAATAATTGCCATCTTTTGCTGATAAATCTGCGTATTTTCCTTAACCCTGCCTCTTTTGGATCTTTGCTAATTGTATTTGCCATCAGGTTCTCACCAGTACTGTAAGTGTGGTGGTTTTGAAATTTTCGTTCCAAGAGTTTGACTTTGGAAGAGTAACTTATTTATTACAGGCTTCCTCCAAAAAAGGTATTGCTCAATATTTGACATGACTGAAAAAGTGGTTAGGCATCAAATAATCCCAAATTACCTCAATGAATTTTTCCAGTGTCAAGAATGGTCTCAAAGATGGCAGTGTTGCTTAGCATGTGCATTCTCAATGGGCAAGATGTTATTTTTTCAAGCAGAAAACTGGTTTTCTGCTGCTTTTGCTGCACCCCCTTATTTTCAGCATGCTGTAAATGCCTGAAATACCTGTGCTGCTCAGAGCAGTTCATTTCAGAATTTCTGGTTTCAAATCATTTGCACGATTTTGTCTCAGAAACATTCATCTGCCATGCAGGTTGCATGTTTGACACTTCTGTCACCCTTTTAAATTCCTGATAAAATACAATTAATCTGTTTTCTTTCATGCCATATTGTTTTTTCAGGAAGCATGGGATCACTGGCATTTCTTCTGCTGTCATTATTGCTATTATTATTCTAATGATTGTGATTGGTAACACACCTACTGATAATGGTTCACTGCCTAATTTAGTTGTTTCTATCTTTATTTAGCCACACAAGGAAGTTTGAAATTTTGTTGATGACCACTTGAGGTTCTGTAGTGGCTCCTAAGGAAATTAAACTTTTCCTCCCCTTACAACGTTGTCGTCTGAATAGCTCTCACCCAAGCATGGACCAGAACAACCATCAAAAACACTTTTGTTTTATTTCCATGATGTCAGCCGCAGTCCAAAGACATCCAGTTTGACAACAATAGGACTTCTGTGCACAGCATTTACAGACAAGATGAGATCACACTTTGGGGTGTTTAAAAAGAAAAAGGGACATTAAAAGAATTTTAACTTTTAAGAATTGGTCCATGAAGTATTTCAACAAGATAGAAGGGTTAGTACAGGAAACACAAGAACCTGAACATTTTCACAGACATACTCCATTAACATGTATTACAATCAATATCACTTTGTGTACATTTGTCCTATTCTCAGTACATAGATACATTGGAAATGATCTACCACATATTAGACTAAGCACTGATGACTGTTACCAAAAACCTCTTTAACTACACCCGTCCACGGAATAACTTCATAAGTCTAGCTTCAGAAGAGAGCAGGGGTTCTGGAAACCGGTTTCTGCTGAATAGTTGTGTCCAGAACGCACAAGATTTACAAAACTGGCTTCTTTACGCTAGCCTGGCTGAGCAGGTCTGGTCTACTCCACATAAACTCCACTGCTCTGTCCGTCATAGAGCTCGCCTTGAACAGAACGAGTCCTTTACATCTAACACACGGCGAGGATTTAAGGACAGCTCACAAACGTAAATACGGCATGCATCGCTCTACACGTATTGTCAACGGAACTAAGGCCGAGTGCCCGAAACCGCACGTTCGCGTGGATGGTGCGTACGCTTGTATGCTGCCGCATGGGGCCGAGTGGTATACTCTGTAAATGTGCTATAGTCCATATGCAAATGTACTATAACACATACTTACAGACTAAAAACCAACATCTTATATAATAATCACCCCATATAACATCTCAGTATATCAGTTCAGGAGCCTGCTTCAATCTCCATAAATAAATAAATAAATAGACTTTTCTAACTGAAAGTTAGGGGCAGCTTTTTACCCCGTTAGTAAACATATACATTTTGTAATATTTCATATATAATTTCAAGACCACTCTCAGATCCGTGACCTGATGGTTCTCTAGAATATTGCACTTGATTGCATCTACAGCATATAGAATCGTAGTGGTTCAAGTTGTCATTGATGCATGGCACTTCGCCTTCTTCCAAAGAAAAAAAAAACATGCAAATACAATTGACCATTTCTGAAGACCCACTTGTGCTAGGTTTTCTGTGGCTAACCGGACTAATTCATTCCTCTGCTCAGACAGTGGTGGAGATTTTTGTCTTGTATTTTGTTTTTTGTCTTCTGTGATGGTCTATCATCACCAGGTACCACCGAGCATAGCAACGGAGAACAACCTAAAACCGATCAGGATGAAAGTGAAATCACGATCAACATACCCCTTTATAGAGGATCACAGCACAGCACTACCTATGAACACTGGTTAACGCCCCCTCGTCTCGCAGGACGGCCATCACCCCTGACCTCCACCCCTCCCCCACCCTCCCAGACATGCCCAAGTTTGATTGGATCTGTTTGAAACTTTCACATGATCTGCGCTGTCTACCTCCCTCAGTAGATTGGCACTTGGTAGGGGGCCGTGGAGTCCAGGTTCTCAGTGAATGGGGGGCTCTGGTACGTGTCAGTGGTCTCAGTGCCGCTGCCGGTGGAGTATGGCTGGATGGTGGCGTTGCCATCCAGGTGCTCCGTGGTGAAGAGGCTCATGTCCGTTCCCAGCAGGTACTTCTGCACAGCCCTCACGGTCAAGCCAGCCTATCAAATAAACCAACAATGATGTCACATTGCTCAAAGCTAATGAAAATGCTTCATGGCAAATTCATTCATTCATTCTGGAACCTCAGAATAACATTTGTAAACTCTAATTGTCAGTTGTCAGCTTTTTAGTCTCAAGTACAGTGGGGGAAATAAGTATTTGGCAGTCACCAATTGTCCAATGGTGGCCTAGTGGGTAAATAAGCAGACCCGTATTCGGGAGGTTGTGTGTTTGAATCCCGAATGGCCAAGGTGCCACTGAGGTGCCACTGAGCAAAGCACCGTCCCCACACACTGCTTCCCGGGCGCCTGTCATGGCTGCCCACTGCTCACTAAGGGTGATGGTTAAAAGCAGAGGACACATTTCATTGTGTCACCGTATGCTGTGCTGCAATCTTTCACAATGACAATCAATTCACTTTAGGAAAAAAATAAATATTGATCACCTACAAACAAGCAGGTTTTCTGTCCCTTCTTATTTCCTTCACTCATTACCTGTATTAATAGAACCTGTTTGAACTGGTTATCTGTATAAAAGACACCAGTCCACACCTTCAAACAGTCAGACTCCAGCATGGCCAAGACAAGAGAGCTGTCTAAGGTCACCAGGGACAAGATTGGGATGAGCCAATCTACAATAGTCAAGCAGCTTTGTAAGAACAGACCTCACTCGACCTGGGGCTCCATGAAAGATCTCACCTTGTGGGGTACAAATGATCTTGAGGAGGCGGAAGAATGGGGATTGAAACATTACACTTTGGGGCAGCTTTTCTGCAAAGGGGACCGGACAACTGATACATATTTAGGTAAGATGATTATATTGTGAGATTTTAAACAAAAATCCATCTGGGAGAGCATTGAATATGAAATGTGGGTGGATCTTCCAGCAGGACAGTGATCCCAAACACTCCAACCAGGAAATGAAGGACTCGCTACGTAAAAAGCATTACAAAGTTTTAGAGAGGTCGAGCCTGTCTCCAGACCTCAATTCAACAGAGAATCTGTGCCCAGCGACAGCCCCAAAATATCACAGCTCCTGATAAGATCTGCATGGAAGAATGGACCAAAATACCAGTGCAAACCTGTTGAACACCTACAGGAAAACCTTGAACTCTTTCATTGCCAATCAAGGTTACATGACAAAGTATTCAGATGAAGTTTTTGAATGATCAAATATTTATTTTCTGCATAATTATTCGAATAAATTCTTTACAATATGATTTCCTGGATTTTTTTACATTTTGTCTCTCACAGTTGAAATGAACCTATGATAATAATTACAGGCCTTTCATCTTTTTAAGTGGTACAACTTGCATAATACTTGCATAATACTGTATCTCAGCATAAATAGAATGTCTTTAGATGAGCATGCTTGAAAATCTGCCTTATGCCTCAGCAGTTCATTGGAATGGGGAAAGGGAATCATCAAAATACAGAATTCATTTTTGCAGATCACTGTTAAATTATATGACCCAACTCCTTCTGGCATATTGATGCCATCTAGATTAATTTCACAACGTATTTCATACAGGCCTTAGAAGCTGCAGATAATGGATGTGACTTAGTAAACGTTCAGTAAAATGTGAATGAGTCAAAGGGCAGAAATGGACGCATGTCAAAGCCCTGTGGCGACTTTTCATTATTTGTGTTGTTATGTGCAGTTGAAAACAAGAGCACAGACATTGTGTGTAAGCCGGCACACCCCTGGAGTCTGATTCCCATATGTGGAGTGCTGCATGCCTCTAATGTAGTTCACATTTGTGTGACTTGGCCAGGCTGTGACGTAACAACTTATTCTCAGCTTGGGGAGAACATTCTTTCCTACATTCCCTGTCTTTGTTCACCGTTTTCCCGGGGCATTTAAGTCCTTTCAACCTGATAATGGTCAAAGCGAGGTAGACATGAGTTATGGGATGCAATAAGCTATTACTGTTTAATAATGCACGATTGACAAAGACTGTGTTTCATTAGCAGGATGCTGAACTGTATCATGTACATGTTCCACAACATCAACTTAAACATATATCACTTCATCTTGAAATTGACGTGATTGTCATTGTGAAACACTGCAGCACAGCACAACGAAATGTGTCCTCTATTTTTAACCCATCACCCTTAGTGAGCAGCGGGCAGCCATGACAGGCGCCCGGGGAGCAGTGTGTTGGGACGGTGCTTTGCCGCCTCCTTACTTGCTAGCCCACCACTGCATGTCTTCAACATGCTGAAGTGTAATTCGAAGACAAATACTCACCCAGGTGATGATGGAGAAGAAAGAGAACGCAATGGCGGCGCGAGCAGCATCTGCCCCTTGGCCCAAGGGCAACTCGTCTGGAGTGGTGCGACTCCACTGGTTGGCCAAGAAGCAAAAGCTAACAAACCACATAAACGTCCAGAAACCTGCAACAAAGCATTAAGCATGTGAAGCTCTTTACATTCATATTCTGGTTTTGGGATCGCATTTACTGAAATCATCATCCTGTCATTTCATTAAAGGTGCAATGTTTCTGTAAGAGTTGGACAGTAGGTGTGTTTATCGTCCTACAGGGGGCAGTATATCACCAGAAAGCTGTCTCTACCCCTGTCTATCGGCTCTTTATAAACAGTTACTAACACTAGTTAGGTGTTCTTTTTCCCCACAGGTTTACCTTGCAAATACATTGAACTACCAGACATTTACTGAGTTGCCACTTTCTGCATTAACTGTTCCAATCACAGAACTTTCTGGGAACAGACTTGACACCACAATCGCCTCCTGGGGTGCAAAATGGTATTATGAGACAGAGCATGCAACTGCTAGCAGTTCAGATCGCTCCAGTACAGTAGAAGTCCAACATTATGTCAAAACAATCAGAACCAAAGCTGGTCACCTGAAAAGCCGATCTCAAACATCACCGCCTTCTTCCTGTCCTTAATGCTGCTGATTTGCTGGAACTTCACATCCAGGACCAGGAAAAAGATGCAGGCTAAAAATGCTATGACGCCGACGGTGACCCCATAGTTACAGGCATCGTTGTTCTTGTTGAAGACGCAGTACAGTCTCTCGCTTCCAATGTTGACGTAGCCTTCATTCACGATGGACCCGAAAACCACCATGGAGAAAATCTGCAGCCAGGGAAAGACGTTGTTGGCAAACTCAATGCAAAGTGGCATATATATATCTTTAAAAAAAAAGTCATCTTAATGATCCTGTGACTTAATCCTGGTATAAATCCCCTCGTGACTGCCTAGTGTCACAGAAAAATCTACATAAACTGCTGACATCTCAACAAAAATCTGTTCCTTTCATAATTTGCATTGCATCTGTCTAATGTTCCTTTGATGTTCTATGGTAGCAGTGGGGTCCCAAACCTGCTGTTCCTGGTTATCTGACCTAAACTGATGTAAGGGTGGTAGTAGCCCAGTGGGTAACACACTCACCTATGAACCAGAAGACCCAGGTTCAAACCCCACTTACTACCATTGTGTTCCTGAGCACTGTGTTACTACCATTGTTACTACCCTGAGTGTATCCAGGGGGGACTGTCCCTGTAACTACTGACTGTAAGATACTTCTGACTCTGGATAAGGGTGTCTGGTAAATGCTGTAAATGTAAATGATGTTCCCCTGTTGTTGTTCAAAATCTGATTTGTCAGATGCTTTAGAAATGTAGTGTAGTCTGACGTTCTGCCCGACACTGACAAGCAAATGTCAACAAGCGAACCTTTCTACCGAGTCCACGGATAATATTCCCAATCCTATAAATAATACAATTGCTAAAAAGCAGCGGTGCGATCACGTGACCCCAGAATTTATCAGCGGGGCTTTTACGTTGGAATAACCCAAGATGGTCGGAAGGCCGGTAGGCGGGGAAAACTGGCAAGCAAAGGGCAGATTCATGCTGCACAGATTTAAAAAAAAATCCCATGAAATAAATGCATACAGACACGTATTACGGCCAACTCTCCCGAGGCGTCTCGACATGAAGACCTGGCATAAACATAGACACGGAATATGAAACGCTGATGGCAACATGAAAACATATAAAGGACTATCACAGTCAAATAATTACGGATTGGCTCGTAGAAATCCAATTATTTTTATATGTACAAACGTAACATTGGATTCGTCGTACACGAGATCAGGAATCAGGAAAAAATGATATATATTTATATATATTTACCCAACATATTTAGACCGATGAGATCAATATGATTTCTACTGAAGGTCGGTTTAGGGAATAAAAGCACCAGCCTGGGAAACGGGTGGTAAATTGTGGTTAAATTCGTATTTTCACCCATCCGCGCCGCGCGATTCCGCTTTACAATAATATAAAAAAACATTAAAAAATATAATATAATATAAATTATATTCGTCGCCTCACCCAGGCCAATATTCTCAGGATGGTCTGCGGCTGCTGTACGAAGGCGACGGGGTCGAAGGCAGAGCCCGCTCTCCCAGCGCCGAACGAGCCCACTCCGTCCATCTTTCCTCCCTCTCGCCGATGCGCGGGCGAAGCTGCGGCCGCGGCGCCGCGCTCACCGCCCAGCCGCCTCCGGAGCGCCCCCTGCCGTCCGAGCCGCTGCATGCGAGGCGCACCTGTGTACCCTCCATCAGGGGGGTAAACCCAGATCCTGCTGGTCTTTTTACATTTACGGCACTTGGCAGCCGATTTACAACGTCCTATGAATACAATTATTCTATATGTACAGTACAGGTCAAACGTTTGGACACACCTTCTCATTCAATGTGTTTTCTTATTTTTATGACCATTGACATTTGTAGATTCTCACTGAAGGCATCAAAACTATGAATGAACACACGTGGAGTTATGTACCTCCACATGTGGCCTCCACAGTCACCGGACCTGAACCCAGTCGAGATGGTTTGGGGTGAGCTGGACCGCAGAGTGAAGGTAAAGTGACCAACAAGGGCTAAACACCTCTGGGAACTCCTTCAAGACTGTTGGAGAACCATTTCAGGTGACGACCTCTTGAAGCTCATCGAGAGAATGCCAAGAGTGCAAAGCAGTAATCAGAGCAAAGGGCGGCTATTTTAAAGAAACTAGAATATAAAACATGTTTTCAGTTATTTCACCTTTTTTTGTTAAGTACATAACTCCACATGTGTTCATTCATAGTTTTGATGCCTTCAGTGAGAATCTACAAATTTAAATGGTCATGAAAATAAAGAAAACAAATTGAATGAGAAGGTGTCCAAACTTTTGGCCTATACTGTCAAATTACAAGAAAGAGTTAGTCTGTATTGTCTAAAAGGGAAGGTCTTAAAATGCCATTTTAAAAATTCTCATTCTCACATTTTTAAACATGCTTTTTGGACGGTGAGGGGTAGTTCATTCCACCACCTAGCAGACAAGACAGGGAAGAGCTTAGATGAGTGTCTTCCTCGTACCTTCAGCAGTGGAGGGACCAGGCCAGCAGTACTGGAGGGTCAGAGAGTGTGAGGTACAATAGGGGCTGTGAGTTAGGATTGGCTTTGTAGGCCAGTGTGACTATTTTGAATCTGATGCGGGCAGCTACAAAGAGCCAGTAGAGGGAGCGTAGCAGTGGGGTGGTCTGGGAGAATTTGGGAAGGTTGAAAGCCTTCTGTGTTAGTTGTAGAGGCCGGTGGCCTGTGTTGATAGATAAGGGTGGATCCGTCTGATATCATATAACCGAACCATGGGCGCACAAACAAAAACAGCCACCATACACATGAGGGTCACCAATCCCCAGCCCATGCATGAGGGAGGAAATCCATATAACCAGGGAGAGACACAAATGAAAATTTATTTCAGTTCAATGGTCGTGAAGCCTGTGTTGAAATACAGTTTGTACTAAAGTGTGGATTAAAGTGTCTTACAACACAGAAAGCAGGTAGAGGGGTTATAATCCTACAGACATTTTAGAAAAATATTCACAGAACTCTGGATTTACACGTACAATAAATGTATTTTAGGACATTTTCTAAGCACATCAGTCACAGGAGCCATCCCTCCATCCATCCCTCCATCGCTCGTCCACTCTGGAGCAGTCGAACTCCGGCTTGCCTAACCGAGTATTTATCTCGTTGTGGAGGCGGCACAGCCACTGAGACAAGTTGTGGCGACTGCTGGCGTCCGGCAGGTTTTTTTTCAGTCTGGAACAGAGGTGAGTTCAGCAGAGCAAATCAATAAAATCACAAAAAGATTTTAAACAGCAACACAACACAAAGTTACTACATCTGTATGTTCCTTGGTTTGAGCTTAATGGTGAACTACTACATTTGATGTAGCTTAAAACTCTACACATTTTTAATTCCAAATTTCGAACAAAATCTTGCATGTTGCATGTTTAATATGTGAATGTTTGATTTTGCAGAGCAACTGGTCGTAGTTTGATCTGAACCTGACATCACTCACTTTCCATTACTGCTTAGGCCTGTTACTCAGGGTCGCGCCTGCGGGACACAATGTGTGCAGGGTGTTCATACACATATACACACACACACACACACACTCCTATAGACAATTCTGATTCACTAATTCACCTAGTGTACACGCCTTTAGAAGGCGGGAGGAACCTGGAGAACCTGGAGGAAACCAGCACAAACATGGGAAGAACTTATAAAGTACCACAAACCTTGCCCTCAAGTCCTCTGCACATTCGTCACAAGGGAAGAATCTGGAGAAGAGCGTGATGAACTGGGTCATGTCTTGCTGCTGGCTGCTCGAGGGTGTGACGGGGTAATAAGCAGCCATAGTGTGAAGGAAGGACCACGAGCACCTCCCCAGTTCCTCTCGGTCCAGAGGACACTCCGCAGGCTTTTCAATCTCGCTATCCCCGGTTTCCTTCGAGAGGCAAATTGATCTTATCTTATTTAGGTTTGAGAGAACGTGGTAGGTCAGCAATATATTACAGTTGCCAATTACTATTGCTGCCATGATTAGTCAACTAGTCACGATTGCACCGACTTTCAAAATAGTTGAGTCATTATATTCATTTTTTATTTAACCAACTTACCATTTTTGGATTCCACAGTGTTTCATATTTTTGTTTTCAGCACAAACTTAGCTACAGTAATATTTCAGGAGTAAATGGGTCCAAATAATATGTGGATTGTAAATTTACTGCAAATAAACTGCACAACTTTGAACACAGTTAAAGAATTGTTTGTTTGTTTTTTTGCTACAAGCAGCAAGTTTCATGAAAAGTTTAATAAGCTATCATCTTGTCTGTATTTTTAAATGCACATAAGCTAATGGTGGTTATATAAGAGAAGCTGCATGCTGGTGCATTAAGCTGTACATTTTACGTCCTATGTACGCGTGATCTGATAGGTTGACGCTTCATCATGCAGCAGTAATGTTAAAAGCAATTTGTTACATGGACAGTCCCCCCTGGAGCAACTCAGGGTTAAGTGTCTTGCTCAGGGACACAATGATAGTCAGTGGGGTTTGAACCTGAGTCTTCTGGTTCATAGGCGAGTGTTTTACCCACTAGGCTACTACCAATAATATGCCAAGTAAATCGGATTTCTCATTTTAACCATTTTCGCGCAAGGAGCCTGACGATCGGAAGACATCTGACCTTCTGCCACTTCGAAACCCGACCTGATCTATTGACCAGTGTCACGCGTGTCACGTTCTTATAACCGCTAATAAAGTGTCACCGTGTTTTTACGGGGTGCTCCCGCCCACCTGCGTCTGCTTCTTCTGCGTCTTCACCCAGGACCTGAAGTCGGTACAGGCTCTGCACGGCTTCTTTTCGGGCTCTTTGGCCGGCATGTTCTCCAAGCCGGCCGAAGGCTGAGCCGTGGCTCCGTGCGGCGCTGCCATGTCTGCGGTTGCGGTGTGGGAGAGCGAGCGGTAGCAGCGCCACAAGGCACTTCGCTCAGTGGTGTCCAATATTGCAGCAACGTTCCGTGAACGTTGTAAACACACGGGTTACCAGTCAAGTGAAAACGACGTACGCAGGAACGACGGAACCTTTGGGAGGTCAGCCCTGGTTTCTCAGCGGACGTCATTTTGCGACGGATCAAGCGGTTCCGGTTGGTGACGTCAGCCGTGGGCCATGCTGCAGAGTTCCACTACAATTATAGTGTAAAAAAATATGTATTTTCTATTCAAATTTGTCAAATTCCAAAAGTGCCAAAATATGACATAGTTGTATTTTATGTGCGCAGTGCCCTTGTTTTACACCCTGTTGTTATCAGGAGTTACTCTTCTGTCGCACGTACGTCGCACACTTAGCCGTCTAGCTTTCATTGGCTCTCTGTATGCTTGTCGTTCGAAGGTAGTTTGACAGTTTCAGCGCCCTAGAAGTCCGCAGCCATGGGGATTCTCGAAAAGATTGCGGAGATCGAGAGGGAAATCTCTCGGACCCAGAAAAACAAAGGTAACTGCAGCACTGCTTCCGTCACCGTGTCGTTTACCACTTGGAAATTAAAGTTAAAATGTCCGTAAACGCCCTCTGTTCACAGCAACCGAGTACCATTTAGGATTACTGAAAGCAAAGTTGGCCAAGTACAGAGCCCAGCTCCTGGAGCCTTCCAAATCAGCTGGAGCCAAAGGTGAAGGCTTTGATGTGATGAAGTCGGGCGATGCCAGGGTTGCCCTGATTGGATTTCCATCTGTAGGAAAGGTGGGTGATTACCGGAAATGTCTTTAAAATACTCGCGGCGTGGCGATTTCTCAAGGCCCAAAATGTGTCCCTTTCAGTCCACTTTTCTTAGTTTGATGACTTCGACGGCAAGTGAAGCAGCGTCTTATGAATTCACCACGCTGACGTGCATCCCAGGCGTGATTGAGGTAAGTTGTATTTATGTTGCATTATCTTTTATTTGCACTTGAACGGTTAACACAACCAACTCTGAGTATTTCTTTCTTCCCCCAGTACAAGGGTGCCAACATTCAGCTTTTAGATTTACCAGGAATTATTGAGGGTGCTGCCCAAGGTAAGAATATGAACATTTGACAAACGTTCCTGACCAGTTGACGACACCTCGATGAAACAGTCTAAAGACTATTCTCGTTTTCTTTTATTTCTCCAAAGGAAAGGGCAGGGGTCGGCAGGTCATTGCTGTAGCCAGGACAGCTGATGTTGTCATTATGATGTTGGATGCTACCAAGGGTGATGTCCAGAGGTTAGATTCAGATGGTTGCTGACACTCTGGATTCATTATTTTCCTAAATAATACAGTATATGGGTTTTTTGGGGGGGAGTAAGGCGATCTAGAGATGATCCAAAGTATAAAAATATTACATAATTTACAGAAGGAACTGGACCCATAGTTCTTCTCAACTGCTTTTTCTTCCTTCAGGACACTCCTGGAGAAAGAGCTGGAATCTGTTGGAATTCGACTAAATCGCTTGAAACCAAATATTTACTTCAAGGTAAAAAAAAAAAAAAAAGCTTCTTGAGCATGATCTCTCAATTATGTTATCATACGATATGTATTTTTTTATGTATTGTATATGCAGAGGTTAACCCTTACATTTATCAACACTTTGTAGCCTAAGAAAGGTGGTGGAATTTCCTACAATTCAACTGTACCCCTCACACATTGTTCAGAGAAACTGGTTCAGCTCATCCTTCATGAATACAGTATCCTTCTTTTACTGTTATGTGTCATATTTATTATATATGAAAACATCGATTGAGCTTAACCTTGTCGTGAAGAAATCTTCAATGCAGAGGTTTTGTTTCGAGAGGACAGCACTCCTGATGAGTTTATAGACGTCATTGTGGGGAACAGAGTTTATATGCCTTGCTTGTATGTAAGTAAAACCACATATTAGACATGAAATTATAAACATTATGGATACATGAACGTTAATGTCACTTCTGTGAATTTGCATTGTTTAATCACCAAAACATTCTTTATAGGTACACTGCTCAAAAAAATAAAGGGAACACTTAAACAACACAATTTACATTTACATTTACATTTTACATTTACATTATTTATCAGACGCTCTTATCCAGAGCGACTTACAATCAGTAGTTACAGGGGACAGTCCCCCTGGAGCAATTTAGGGTTAAGTGTCTTGCTCAGGGACACAATGGTCGTAAGTGGGATTCGAACCTGGGTCTTCTGGTTCATAGGCGAGTGTGTTACCCACTAGGCTACTACCACCCATACTCCCAAGTCTGTCACACTGGAAATGCAAATGGAATAGAGAACAGGAGGAAATTATAGGCAATTTGCAAGACATCCCCCAAAAAGTGGTGACCATAGACCACTCAGTTCCTGTGCTTTCTGGCTGATGTTCTGGTTACTTTTGAATGCTGCCGGTGCTTTGCGGAGGGAGGTCATACAGGCACACACTACTGAGCTTCATTTTGACTTGTTTTAAGGACATTACATCAAAGTTGGATCAGCCTGTGTGTGTTTTTCCATTTTATGTGTGACTCCAAATCCAGACCTCCATGGGTTGAATCATTTCATTTTCATTGATGATTTTCATGTGATTTTGTTGTCAATTATGTAAAGAACAAAGTATTTAATAAGAATATTTCATTCATTCAGATCTTGATGTCTTGTTTTTGTGTTCCCTTTATTTTTTTGAGCAGTGTAAATAAGTAAAAATATTTAGGGAAAGAAAGGGAAAATGCTGCTTTGTGCCTAATGAAAAATAACAGATTTTTTTGACAGGTTTACAACAAAGTTGATCAGATTTCAATTGAGGAGATGGACCGTCTGGCTCACCAATCTCACAGCGTGGTCATCAGGTCAGTCGATGCTTTCAGAGAGAGGGGGAAAAAACCTGCATGTTGAGTGTAGATGGCATTATGCTCTGTTCCTTTTTCCAGCTGTGGCATGAAGCTGAATCTGGACTACCTCTTAGAGCAGCTCTGGGAATATCTGTCACTCATCTGCCTTTACACCAAGAAGAGAGGAGGTAATGTACAGGTGCACATACTCTGGTACAGAACTTTTAAAATACCTGCAGATGCCTGAGGTCTTTTAATATCTTTACTTTCAGAGCGTCCAGATTTTTCAGACCCAATTATCATGCGGAGAGGAGCTTCAGTAGAGCATGTGGTATGTTTGGCTGTCGTTTAGGTAGTACAGACAGATTTAATTAAAATAAATATTTGCATTTTTAGCGTAAATATGTCTTACATTATTATTATTTTCCTTTTATTTCTATTTTGAGCTGAAATTTTGCTGAAAATGTGCATTTAGTTTTCATGGTGTTATTCATTAACTTCACATATGTTTCCTACACCCAGTAGAAAAGATCAGCAGTTTACTTTTCTGATAATTTCAGAAAGAGATTTCTCTGTCACTGCATAACTTTTTCAGATAACCCTTATATGCTTTGTAATGCTATGTACAGATGAAACTTGTTATATGTTCTGCAGTGCCATCGGATTCACAGGACCTTAGCAAGCCAGTTCAAGTATGCCCTGGTCTGGGTAAGTCAGAGCCATTCCTAACATCATATTTGAGCTACACCCTTTTTGTTTATTAAAACCATTTTTATTCTTCCTGACATCCTAGGGAACAAGCACAAAATACAGCCCCCAGAGGGTGGGCCTCACCCACATTATGGAGCATGAGGACGTCATTCAAATTGTGAAGAAGTAAAATGCTTGAATGGCATAAAAGACTGTCATGAACTTACAAGAATTCCTCTTCATCCACTGTATAGCGTACCTTATCTACAATCTCTCTTAAACCTTTTTTAAAAGATAAGATTCAGTGAATGGAAAGGCTAAGGACAGGTGAAAGAATTTGTATAACCAACCTTCATCTGGTTCACACATTTGAAAGTTTATTCAATTAAGTATTTGCTGAAACAAAAGCAATAAAATCTGTTGAAAGGTATTTTATCCTCTCTCTGCATTTTGTCTAGAATTTAGGGGGAAATTTTGCACATCGGCACAACCCTAATAGAGTTGTGAGATTGTGGGTAAAAGTTTGTTAACCCTTTGCTGAGGCTCCATTGCCACTCATGCGCCCTCAAACATATTGGGAGAATGCCAAAAGTAGGGTTTGGATTTTGATTCAAGCTCCAGAGTTGAATATCCAACTAATTGATTAAAAATGCAAGGATTCAGTTGGCAACAACGGACCAACTGATATAATGGGATCTAAATCAATAAATAAAGAAATTAAATGAAAACAAGCATTTCAACAGTGTTTTATTGAATTAAACATTTTATCAAAAAAGTTTAAAGAGCCGTCCATGCTCATTCACAAGAAAAGAGGTTATTTTGTCCATTTCTCCATGCAAAGTTTTTTGTATGTGGCATGTCTGGCCCAAGTTGTGTTTTTAAACAATTTTAACATGTACCAAGTCAAACATTGATGATCGATCCATATGGTTAATTTTATCTCACTTTTCATAAACACTTATTCCAAATCAGGGTCACATGGGCTTTCGTTTCAGTCTGCAGCGTGCATCCACGGAACAATGGATGACTTCTCACAAACATGAATCAGGTGATCACATGATGCAATGTATCACCATAGAACCAGAAAGACAATAAAAAGTGTAAACTACTGTAACATAGGTACATATTTATCTATCCATATACAGCACAGGCCAAAAGTTTGGACACTTTCTCATTCAATGTGTTTTCTTTATTTTCATGACCATTGATTCTCACTGAAGGCATCATTGCCTATGAATGTGGAGTTATGCACTTAACAAAAAAAACATGAAAACGTTTCATATTCTAGTTTCTTTAAAATAGCCGCCCTTTGCTCTGATTACTGCTTTGCACTCTTGGCATTCTCTCAATGAGCTTCAAGAGGTCGTCACCTGAAATGCTTTTCCAACAGTCTTGAAGGAGTTCCCAGGGGTGTTTAGCACTTGTTGGCCCCTTTGCCTTCACTCTGCGGTCCAGCTCACCCCAAACAATCTGGATTGGGTTCAGGTCCGGTGACTGTGGAGGCCAGATCTCCACTTTTTAAGTACATAACTCCACATGTGTTCATTCATAGTTTTGATGCCTTCAGTGAGAATCTACCAATGTAAATGGTCATGAAAATAAAGAAAACACATTGAATGAGAAGGTGTGTCCAAAATTTTGGCCTGTACTGTACATTCATATTAACATGTACATATTTAAAACAGGGATAAATACATAAAGAATGTCATTGTGTATTTACTTTACTTTACTTTACTTCTTTTATCCAAAGCGACTTACAAGAGGAAGACACCAGCAATTCTCGTTCGATTTCTATAGAATATTGAGTTTACAAACTAAGAGCCCTGATAAGGCTCAGACTTGTCAGTAAAGAGCATGCTCAGAGATTGTTAGGTGCTAGACGAAGAAAAATTATAATGTATTTATACATTTTTGTATTGTTTGTGCAATGTGTACGCATGTGCGTGTGTAAGTGTTAGATTTGTCCGTAATACTTTTTGAACAAGAGGGTTTTCACCTGCTTCTTAAAAGTGGTGGTAGTCTCGGCTAGTCGTGTGGAGGAGGGCAGGTTGTTCCACCAGCCAGGGACGACAACGGAGAACAGATATGAACAATTTCCACTGCATTTGAACACAACAAAAACAACAGTACTGCATATTGGCAGAAATAAAAAAAAATGTTTTATACAACAAATTCATGGTTAAAGATTTTTTCGTTATATATATATATATATATATATATATATATATATACACACACACACACACACACACACACACACACACACACACACACACACACACACATACAACATTTTTATGTCTAGTCTAGTTTGTGTTCTTATGTACTTATGGGTGGATAAAAAACGTAACTAGGTGCGCAGACCCTTTTCATTTCTACTTTTGCTTCGCCGTCTTTTACTTTTGGTGCTTGAGGACACTTTTGAAACGGAGGACTTGCACTGCAGCGCCACGTCTCCGTCGGATATCTGCCGGTTAACGTGGCCCGGAACGGCGACAACAGGCCGACGGAAACTCGTCCTAACGAGTCCTGCCTAATTGCGCTCCTGTCGCCCCCTCGGCGCCCAGCTGGCCGCCATTCACCGGCGAGAACGAGCATAATGGCGCTCATAAAAAATGCATCCAGCGCCACTCGGCCAGGCGAGCCTGGGGAAGGGAAGGCTGCCGCCGTTCTGTACGTTGGCCTCCTTGTTTTTATTTCGTTATTATATTATTATTATTATTCTTTTATTTTATTTGATTTTACCGGGAATGGAGAGAAGTCGCTACGGAATCACCTGAGGAGCGGGCGCCGGGCAGAAGGTAAGGGCGCCGCGGGAGACACGGCGCCTGGTGCTGCTGGAAGGCCTCGCCACCAAAGCCCAGAGTGTGGGGTTACTCTGTCGGACTGATAGAACTAATACTAATACCTAATCGTTTACACTGACACACAAAAAAACTATTCAACTAATATCTTGTAAGGCTTGACAACACACTTACTCTCTTACTCACTTTTCCACGCAACATTATTGCAAATGATACAGCAGATGATATTGCTTTACTATATTACAAAGGTGCAAATAAAGTAAGAATGATTTACTTTGTGCTACTAGGTTATGAGTTCTGGGATTTGCACTTGAACAAGGAATACACGCTATTGGCAAAATTCGATTTCAGTGACGTCTCTGCGGCTGGTGACGATGACAACGACGGGCACTTTTTACTTGACCGTGAAAGGGAAGTGGCGTGAAGTGGGTACGGTTACAGTAAGCAGGCCTTGCTGTAAGTAAGGCCTGCATTTGCATGGTAACGGCGGACCTGGTCACCGGAGTGGCTCTGCTGCCACCTGCTGCACAGCCAGCCACTCCAGCTGCATTCTGGGTAAACGATGGCTCGTAAGCGAGACAGATCGAAGTGTGTTGGGAGCTGAGACTCATTCCTATTCTGTTCTGTTCCGTTCTATTTATGGATGCAGATGTCTGAGTGGCGCTTATAGTTCTGACATTTTTTTTTGTCTGTTGCTGATTAGAAAGGTTGATGTGAGTGATGTTGAGGAGAAATATGGGCATAACGTGGTAATTAACCATCGCTTTTTTTTTCATTCTCATTGTGCTTGGAAATGGTCTAACATTTGTCTGAGAATTAAGGGTGAATGAGTGGTGCCTTTCACCAAGAAAACGATCATGACCCTTCTAACAGGCCACTTGCCGCTTTGGGATGAGGCCTTCTGTTTGCTCAGTAACCCAAGCATGGGCATGGAAAGACGAGCAGGAAATAATCTATTTCTCCTTTCTATAGGTTTTATTTGCATTACAATCTGCCAAACGACCGGCTCCTGGGCTGCATTGTCTGATGAGTTTTGGTTTGGTGCGAGTGAAAGGAAAAGGCTTTTTACCCAACATGCTATGCCATAGTGCTAATGAATGTAATGAAAGTGACACCCCACGCAGTGGCAACCCACCCGCCAGATGCAGCGAACAATGTCCATACAGAAGTGGATAGAGGTTAGGGTTTGGTCGCCAGGCACTAATGTTTAATGTCCTGCATGAAAAGCACTGAGGAGGACCTGAAGGTAAGAGTTAGAGAAATGAATTTGTTTATTGTGCAGAGTCAGGTACAAATCTTGTACAAGATGGAACAGTCGTGTCAATAGAGGATTGTGGGCGCTTTTATCAGAAGAGAATCCTCTGAATCTTCAAAAAGAGATGGAGGGACGTGTTTTTTTGTTTTAACCAACATTTGAATTCATCTAGACTCTTCTCTGTCTTGGCTCCTAGCTGGTGGAAAGAACTTCCACTAGATGTTCAAACAGCTGAGTCACTGAAGATTATCAAAAGAAAGCTAACTAGCGTTCAGACAAAACAATATTAAATAAGGTGCTCATGTAAACTTAATAACAAAAGTTGGATTCTGAGTTATATAACTAAGGGTATTTGCAGATTAGGTTTTAGTGAACCAAACGAGGGATTACAATGATCGATATATCTTAATACACTTATGATGAACAATCATCATAATCCGCATGCAATTAGGACAGAAATTTACTTATGATAGAAAGATGGATAGATAAGAAATATAGAAGTATATTTGCCTAAACCATTGAGTGCAAAGTTTTTTTTAAGCGATTACAGTGATTTTGGTATTACATATCCAGAGGTGATGAAGGGTACTTATTCAGAATGTCCTGTATCCAAGGAAAACCATAAGTGTTTGTGTGACTATGGAAATAAGAATTGAGTATTTAAAATGAATCCCTAGCATTGAAGATGCTGTAATATTGCTAGATCATATTTCATGTAGCTTACACTTGCAAAATGTGGTTTCTAAATTATAGAGTGGAGCCGTCTGTGGTGCTGATTCCTGGAGTGATAAGTGGTTAAGTAAATTAGTGACACTCCTTTGTACCAGAGGTCAGATTTCAGTATTTTATTACAGCTCATCATCCGTCTCTGGAACGTTTTCAAGTAATGCAGTCAATTATCATAAAAAAAAAAATTCCATGACACCACAACCAGACACTTTGGAAAAACACAACTTGTCTCAGATTACTGAGAAACCTCTCTGGAGAAGAGGTTGTATTAAATCAATATATTTATTTTTTCACTAACAACAACCTTTCGTCTATACATATAACCCGTAAGCAGAAGGTTGCCGCATCGAATCTCGACTCGCCAAGGTGCCACTTAGCAAAGCATCGTCCCCACAAACTGCTCCCCTTGCGGCTTTCATGGCTGCCCACTGCTTACCAAGGGTGTTGGTTAAATGCAGAGGACACATTTTGTTGCATGCACAGTGTGTTGTGCTGTGCATCACAATGACAATCACTTCACTTTCACTTTAAACAACTTTTGCCTATACAGATTTTTTTTTATATCAGTGGACTTTTTCTATGCTCGATTCATAATTTGTCATAATTCACATCTGACCATAGAATGAGTCTACTCATAAATGAAAATGATGCATCTGGTGATAAATGGTGTTTACCCTCATACACACACAGACGTGCTGGATTCAGCTGTAACAAAGAGGCTGAAACTGAAGTCCCATGTCCCATGTGGCACTTGACGGTAACCCTACACAGGATTTGGCTCTGGTGAATAGTGTGCCCTGGATCAGGGGCAGGTTCATTTGGGGTTTGGGCTGTGATGACTGTCTGCACAGGCGTGATGCAGTTAAGACATTAAACTAAAATAGGGCACAGAATTACTGCAGGTACATTTAATATATTGAAAATACAGCTAGAGCAGTTGTTCATATAATTAAATACAATAATAATCAAATTTTTGTACTTCATCATACGTTAACCTTTAATACATAGACTTTATCTTGTCAATTTTTGTTGCCTTTTTGTAATGGCTATTACAAAAAAAGAAGATGTTAAATATGTCCTGGTGACATTTTATTTCCAAAGCAAAAGGGATTGATGGCATGTATGTGTGACATTTGAACAAAAAGTTACCTTTCTCCTTTGTAGCTGTAGTTCTAATCCTGTTTAATCTACTTTAATTAGCCAGGTTTGCTTGTTTAGGTTGTAATTATTGGGCTGTAATGGTGACTGCCTTTGCTGAAAGAACGTTATCGGCGTCATGGAGATGCCACATTGTTGTTCCTTCATCTACTTGTAGACCATCTGTGATGCTTGACGTCTCCTTTGACTTGCGACCGATAAGGAAATAAGACGTGTTCTGTAGAAAACATATTTCAGAAGATGAATTAGCTTTTTTCAGTATCTGACCATCTTGCTTGTTCACATATTAGAGAAACAGATATTACTGACGTCTGTTGTGAAAGCAATGCAAATCTGTGCTACAGAATGCCTTGAAATGCTGAGATATATGCAAATGGTAATTCCCTGCTTCCCAAAGGATAATATAAGAAAAGATCTATAGTCCACCTGCAGAATTATTTACTGCAGGTGGACTATAGATATATTTATAGCGTTTCTGATTAATGTTTCATAATTTCTTAGTGAAATAAATACTTACCAGACATTAAGAATTGATAACTGCTTGTGCCATGAACTCTTGGAATATTTACAACTCATTAAGTCACATAAATCATTTAATGGCTCATGATAATTAAAATTATTTTTAAAGTAGATGTTACGGAAATGTTCACGGAAACATTTTTCATGTAGCATAAAATGGAATATTTTGGAATATAGTATTTTATTATAAATTAACTTACACTGTATGTGTTTTCTGTTTTAAGAATGGATGGCCGGATGACTAAAAGTAGTATTGTCCCCAAGAGCATGTTGGCATTTTGGTGCATTTGTGTCTCATACAAAAACCCATCACAGATCAGGAGGTGTTTGACATTTCAGACCTTTCATTAGCACCTTTCATTTATAAACCACATGTTAACAACTACTATCTGAAGATCATTAGAGGTTTTGCGTTTCATTCCTTTGGACACATAATAAATTCATGTACTTTAATTTAGGCTATTATCCACAGTCAGAGGTAAATCCATGTATATTTCATGAATGACACAAAAGAGATCATTTTAGCATGTTCCAACCTGACTGCAAACAATCCATACGATTTCACACAAGGAATTAAATCATGGTGCACCAGGGAAGACCGGCCAGCATGCAAGCCAAAATATTGAAAAAGCTCACATCTTGCTTTCTGCTTAAGTTGGTCAAGTATGCCCGGTTAGATGGACCATGAGGCAGACGTTGCAGTCAGCATCATTGCAATATTTTGCTCTTTTTTGGATATGCTTCTCAGACACAGTTTAGTAACAGCTCAGCCAGTCTGCATAATTTATACAGGAATGAGCCAAAGAGATAAGGTTACCCTAAGTCAGTATAGTTGATACATTAAGGTGCCCTTTGTAACTATAACAGGGAGTCCTCACATCCTTTCAGATACATGCTTTTAGACCTGTAACAGGACGGCACTTACATCGCTCAGAGGACATAAACGTAACCGGAGGAGTATCACTGTGGTAAAAGGAGGACCATTGTTTCCCAGGGACAGAGAGATGCTGACATTTAGGGATACTCGTACTCGAAGAGAGGCACAGAGAAACTTTTTGTCCATGGGAAATTTTCTGCCAAAACCAACACTAGAGCCAAAGCAATGGGATCTTTATGAAGTGGCATTACCAGTCTTGTTGTGATGGCTGAGACAGCCGTTTGGGACACATCGGAAGGAGAAATAGATCCAGATTGCAAGAAAACAGCTAAGTTATCTCTGTCTTTTTCAGATTAAATATTATATTGAGCAGCACATCGACTTTACAGCTGTACACTTAAGACATTATTTTGGTTGTAGTTATGTTGAAATTTGGAGTTGCTTACTTTTGACACAATGATTCAGATTTTGGCAACACTTGCAAAGGGATAAAATGCCACCAAAGAAAGGTGATTCAAAAGCTGCTGCAAAGAAAGGTGACAAAGGCAAGTCAGATGAGCCAGCGAAGGGAAAGGATGATAAAAAAGGAGCAAAGGAAGCCAAGGGGGAACCTTCAAAAGGAAAAGGCAAGGAAGACAAGACAAAAGGGAAAGACAAAGGAAAGGGCAAGAAGCCTGTTACTAGTGAGTCTGAGGAGGGTTCTGATGCTGACTTGCTGAAAAGTGAAGACAGTGAAGCAGTTGAAGATGAAGAAGAAGAAGAGCAAAGTGAAGAGGAGAAGGGGAAGAAAGGTAAGGGAAAAGCTGCACTAAAGGGAGCATCCAAAGCGGTGGCAATGAAGGGTGCAGCTAAGCCAAAGCGTGGCAAGGTGGCATCGGAAGAAGAAGAGGAAGAAGAGGGTGACACTGATAAAAAGCCCCAAAAACGTGCCAACATAAAAGCTGCATCTAAAGCAGTTTCCGGATTTAAACCTGATGACAAAAAGGCACAAGCAGGCAAAATGAAAGACATTAACCTAAAAAATATGAAAGATATTAATATTAAAGGAGCCTCATCTGCAATGATGGGGTTTGCTGCTGAGGGTCAGAAAAAAGAACAGAAGACACTGGATGTCAAGGCTCACCTTAAAGGGGCCTCCAAAGCTATCTCTGGATTGGCTGGGAAAGCCTCTGCTTTTGCAATTCAACCTCCCAAGAAACAAAAAAGGGGGTTAAAAAACACCACCCGACTTTTCATGCGCTTGTCTGGCAACAAGAAGAAGAAAGACCCTCAAAGTAAACTGAACCTTTTTGGTTTTGGAAAACCAAAGAATATATTGGAGAATACTAATAAACTTATGGTAGGTTTTTCTGGTGCAAAAAACAAAAAAGAGAAAGAAGACACCTCAAATAAATCTTCACTTTTATCCAACCTTGGAGGTAAAGCTGGAAAAACTGCTGCTGCAACCGCTGGACTAGGTGGTAAATTCAAAGGCTTTTTTGGAAAACAGCAAAAATCTCCCAAAACCTTCAAGAAAAGTGGATGGCTGGTGGGGAAAGTTGCAGGAGCAACTAACTGGCTCACAAGCAGATTCATTTCTTCTAAGATATCTCGAGGAAGGATGGGTGGTCGAAGTCGTCAGCACAGAGCAAGCACTGGAAGATTTCGGGGGTATCACAATGATGCTTATGAGGATGATGAGGAGATGTATGACTATGAAGAGGATTATGAACAGAATGGTTATGAAAGGGATTTTTCCAGCAGGGGCTATTTTTGCAGAAATGGATATAGCAGAGGTCAATTCAGGAGCCCAGATGATTATGAAGAGGATATGGAATACTATGATGAAAACTATGAAGATGAATATGACTATGATGAAGTAAATGGTCATTTTGGACAAATGAATGGTCCTATGAACTACGAGGATGATTATGATTATTATGAAGATGATTATTATGGGGAATATGATGGGCAGTATGGTTATTATGATGATGGAATGGAGTACTGTGATTATAGACATGAGGAAATGTATGACTATCCTTACTATGATGATGGAATGGAATATTTTTATGATCCTTATTATGAAATGAATGAAAATGGCTACTATGGCAATGGCATTGAATATTATGACTATGGAGAAGCCTTGGACTACTATGATCCTCATGGATTTCAGTACCCTTCACCTGTCATAAATCCTTACATGAGTTATCAGGATCCAAATAATTACATTGACAATGCTTTTTTGTATCACAATTCTATGTACACTGATCAACAGCAATTTGGGCACACGGTAGGGAATATCATGGAGACTGAACCTGCAGCACAGCTCTATAGTAATGAAGTGGCAGCATTGTCTACAGATGGCTTTGGATATCAGGATTCATTCAAACTTCCAAGACCTCAGGTCAGATTGTTCGGAAAAGAAAAAATTGAAGTTGCAAACATGCCGTCTCCCCAAATTGCTTTAAATGATTTTGAAATGCCCACCGAGGTGCCGTATGAAATCCAGGGAACATTTCCTCTATCACCATCTATGTATCCCCAGTCCATTCCAGAACAAACAGTGATGAGCCAAAGACCAATATCGCCATCAGTCAATGCAATGCTAATGCAACAAACAACACCAGTAATGCCTGGGAGCCCTATTCTTAGCAGATCCCCACATATTCCATTATCCCCTATTCCCCAAGTTAGACATTTTGGACCTCAAGTACCAGTACTCCCCATTCCAAACCAGCAGTCCTTTGCACCTGTATCAGCCATGACATTTTCAGCACCACCTTCACCAATACTGTCTGCAAGAGGAATAGATCCAAATCTAGGTAGTCCTCTACTACATCATTCCTTCCATTCAGACCCAATGCTTCAAGGGTTTGAAACACAGATCAGAAGTCAATATAGTCCTGTTTCATCTCCACATTTGCCTAGAAGACATGCTGGGCTTGCTACAGGTCTAAGCAGCCCCATACCCCAACACACAATGCCTGGTTATGATATGCAATATGAAGAAATGGGACCAATGCTTTCTCCAAGAGTTCCAAGACGGTTTGGACCACAGTCTCAAATGTCTCACCAGTATGGCTCCTTATCATTTAATACCAATGCCCAAAGACCTCTCTCACCTCTGCAAAGAAGAAAGTTCAGTCCTCCTCCATCTCCACAGCCATCAAGGAGAGGTCCATCCCCGCAGCCTTCTCTTAGAGGGAGATCACCTTCTCCAGTTTCTAGAAGAAGAACACTTGGTTTCAGTAGACCACATCCTCTTGGACATGAACAAGAAAGTCCTCCTCCTTCTCCACGTGGATCATTTAGAAAAAGAAGTCCACCAATTTCTCCCAGAGCTACCTTGAGACAGAAGCCAGTACATATTCCTTCACAAAAACCTGCATCCAGGATATTTGGTGGCAGACAGCATGATCCTCCAATGTCAGCAGGATCTATCAGAAAACGCCCATCTTCACCACCACCATTACGTGGTAGTAGTCCCCCACTTTCACCCAGATTGCCACACAGAACTGTATCTCCAACTCCATCTCATATGATACGATCTGGGTCTCCAAGACCAGCATCTCCTCGTTTAGTTGGACGTCCTCCATCCCCATCTCCATCAAGAATCTCCAATAGGGTTCAGCAGGATGGTCTTCCTACCGGTTCATCCTCAAGGAGATTCAGAGGGTTTGGCCATGACAAAGTGCCAATGAGAGCTGTTAAACCAACAGCAGGAAACCCCCTTGTTCGAAGGAGAAGTCGCCAAGGACCCCCTTTGATGCAAAATGTTGCACCCTTTAGATCATCAGTTCACACAGGACCAGTGGATCAGTCTGTAACCTCATCCCCCGTGATGCTTGCACGTAAAGGTTCTCGGCCAGTAGGGCTCAGGGAATCCAAACAGTTCCTTCCACCTGGGACTCCAAGTAATCAAAGAGGATTTCATCGACCTGTTGGGAGAGGGCGACCTGTTGTTCGTGTACCATTAAATTCTCGCCAATCATTGAGGCAGACAGTGAGAGGTCCTGGACACCCTCCAGGTTTGACTTCACAATCACCCTATCCTCAGCATCTTCAACAATCACCCTTTCCTCAGCCCATCCCACAACCAGGTTTTCCTCAACAAATGCAGCAGTCTCATTTCCCTCAGCAAGTTTCCTTCAAAAGAGCAGGACCACCATCACCACAACCATCTCTGCAGCATGCTGGAAGTAGGCCTTTGTCACCTCAACTCTCTGTCAAACATGGTTCACCACTACCTGTAAGGTCCCCCTCATTTGGAAGCCTGTCATCCCCAGTTTTCACCAATGCTTTACAAAATCAAACTCTTCATCAAAATTCAATGTCATCACCCTTTCCCAACTTTGTTCCCCAAGAGGCAGCTCTGGAACAGATGGTTCACCAAGAAAACATTTTCTCATCTCCAAATTTGACAAATACCATACAGAATCCTCTCCTTCAAAATGCATCTTATATTTCTCCTTTGCAAAGGGCTACATCACCCATTTCCCAAGTAACAGCACAATATGACCAACTTGAAAATCAAACACCTTTAGCACTATCTAATGCCTTGCAAAACCCTTACCTTCGAAACGCTAAGTTTAGCTCACCTTTACTAAGAAATATGCCACAGCCTGCTCCCGTCGTGGTTCAAAATAGCATTCCAATAGATCCACGCTCCTCTCCCATGTTGACTGGTGCATTAATGCAGAATCCTAATTTGCGCAATGCATCATTTATTTCGCCTCTTCAGAGGAACTTTAATGTACCAGTAAATGAACAGCAACCAAGCCAAGTTTCATCTCCATTCCTTGGAAGTGCAATGCAAAACCCACTTCTTCGAAAGGCTTCCTATATTTCCCCTCTCCAGAGAAACATCAGTCCTGGTGCACAAGTAACTCCATCTCCACCAGGTCAAGTAGGACTTCTTTCAAATGCGTTGAAGAATCCACAGCTTAGGAGTAAATCCTTCCAACTTCCTGATGGATCAATAATTTCTCGTAACACGGAGAACAAAACAGAGGCAGCTTCTCCGTCTCTTTTGTCAAATGCATTACAGAACTCTAGTCTTCGCAAATCTACCTATAGACTGCCTGATGGAACACTTGTTACAAGAAATGAAGTAGTACAAACACCATCTCCAACGTCTCCGCTTTTGTCAAATGCCCTTCAGAATGCCAGTGTTCGTAAAGCTGCTTATAAGTTGCCTGATGGTTCAGTTTTAAGTCTTCACCAGGAGCAGCAAAGTGAGCAGCAGTCCTCATCAAATCTGGGAAATGCTTTGAGTTCTAATCTTCGGAAGGGTTACAAGCTACCTGACATGTCTTACCTTTCCAAAAAGCCACAAAAACCAACCAGTCCTCTTTTATCCGGTGCTCTGCAGAATACTAGCGTACGCGGTGCTTCTTATCGACTTCCTGATGGCTCATTTTTCACTCAGCATCCTGAAGAGGAAGCAGAACAGTCTTTTTCACCCTATTTGTCAAGTGCTTTACGGAACGCCAATCTACGCGGCGCTTCGTACAAGTTACCAGATGGATCTGCTCTGTTCAAAAAACCAGGGCAAAAGGAGGAAGCCACCCCTTCTGTGTTGTCTAGTGCTCTACTGAATCAAAATCTTCGTAAGGCTTCTTATAAGCTACCTGATGGCTCAGTCATAATGAGGGGTCAAGCAGGTCAAAGCAGTCAACCTTCATCTCCTTTTCTTTCAAGTGCTTTGCAGAACCAAAATTTGAGAAAAGCCTCGTACAAGCTAGGTGGCTCAGTACTGGATCCCTCTGGAAAATATGCAGTGGTTACACCTCAGGTTCAAGGGTTACATCCAGGTGAACACTGGGCTCAAGATCCATCAATAGATCCCCAACAGCCAGATGATGTCTGGTCCTCAGAAAGGGTCCTTCCCCATGGAACTGTGCAGAACCTCACAAAATGGTCCATGTACAGAGATGAAGACCTGCTAGGTCATGTTGTTCCTGGACACCATGCACATGATGCTGACCATTTTGAGCCAGAGTGGGCACCAGATAGGGAAGGTGAACCAAAGGGAAACTGGTATGATAAGGTAACCCTTCAGAGTGTTATCAAACATTTTGTGGTGCTTTCGAGCAGCACATCATATAATTCCAGTACTGAGTAGACACTTGACAGACTTTCCTTGTACTGAATTACTATATAGATTAACCTTGGTATGAATAGATTGTAAAAAATGTTAAAGAAGTTGAATGATAAAAAACAAATCATGTTAAATTGTTCATTTTTTTTTTACTATTGACTCACTTCACTTAGATCTTGTGTGTCAATTTCAGATGTTCTCAATTCGGAGTTTGCCCACAATGAGGTACAGAGAACTGTCTGATGAAGATGGGGTCGAGGACATGACACAGTTGGAGTTAGTCTCTGAAATCTTAATACAAATTATTGACTTACTAAATATTCAATGTATGTCACAAGTCAATGTATTTTGCTACAGGGAGTTACATGAAGGTGCTGTTTTATCAAATCTGAAGAAAAGGTTTGAGCGGGAGCTTATATATGTAAGTTCATTTAGTCATTTTCCAGAATATTAATTATTGCAATTCATGTGTACACGCCAATCATTATTTTATTTTGCCTTATTCCTCTTCAAGACATGTATTGGAAGTATCCTGGTGTCTGTTAATCCTTACAAGATGTTTAACATCTATGGGACTGATATGGTTTTGCTGCACAAGGGACATGCCTTAGGAGAAAGTCCTCCGTAAGTTACTTTGAGAATGTTAACAAGCAAATACCACATATTTCATCTTTATCAGACTATTATTATACTGCCTTGTTTTTATCTTCTTTAGGCATCTTTTTGCAATTGCAAATGCTTCATACACCAAAATGATAGATGCCAAACAGAACCAGTGCATTATAATCAGGTAAAAATGCAGTTTAGAAAAGTTTGGTGTAAAAAGAAGGTAGTGTAGCTTTTTACCACATTAAACTGTCAACGTCAATTCTACTTGACACAGCTGATCACCTGGAACACTTTAAACCTGCCTCTGAAGGAGATACCTGTAAGGAAAGACTACTGATGTCTGGGCCAAGATTGCACCCTCAGATCAAGTCACTGTGTGAAATGTACCCAGTGTCTTTGCGGGGCATGTGGCACGTCAGCCACATTCCAGTGTTCAGTTTCACCCCTGTCTGATAATTGGAGAAGTACTTCATTAGTAAATTGCAGTGGAGAAGACAATGAAATTGTGGCCTTGAATCTGCTCTGCAGTCTTGTGCTTTGGTGTTTTTGTTAAAACAGAATGCAGTTTTGATGAGGTCTTTAAGTAACCTAGCAATACGCATGTATGCATTAAAAATATAAGGAGAAAAATTATTGTAGTTAACAAAACATGTTGCTTCAAGCAAATAATAGACATTAATTGACAAGTTATCCCTGAAATTAAATATTGCGTTTCAGTGGGGAGAGTGGCTCTGGTAAAACTGAGGCTACAAAGCTGGTCTTGCGCTACTTAGCTGCTATACACCACAAATTCAACATCACTCAGCAGGTAGGCATATGCCTCATACATTTTTATTTAAATTCGAATGCTTATCAACTGTATTTTGCATCAAAACTTAACAAGAAAATGTCTTTACTTTTCCCCACTCTCAAACAGATTGAGGTATAGTATATTATTGTATGTCCTGTCACTGTGTGTGGACATACATGATACAACAGCATGCAACAATAGATTATTCAGAATCTGTATGTGCATATAGTTTAGCATGCAATAAACATTCAGCACGTTCATTTGTTGCATGAACAATCTTGTTATTCCTAATGTCAGATTCTTGAGGCAGCTCCCCTCTTAGAGTCCTTCGGAAATGCCAAAACAGTGAGGAATGATAACTCAAGCCGATTTGGAAAACATATGGAGATATTTATGGAGGAGTGAGTGCAATTCTTATTGTGTATTGTTCATAACATGTTGTAATGTAATTGAATTGAATTATACTGTAAGGATTGGTTTGACACTTGTTTTAAATAACATTATTTTCACTGTTATTATCATTTATGTAGGGGTGTAATCAGTGGTGCCATAACCTCACAGTATCTACTTGAGAAGTCCAGAATTGTTTTTCAGGTAGACCCATTAGATGCAGATCTAAACATTTCCATTCATTGTTTCACCTGTCTGTAGCGTTGTAACATTTCAACTTTCTATTTTCCTCAGGCCAAAGATGAAAGAAACTACCACATTTTTTATGAGATGCTTGCAGGCCTTCCTTCACAGCAAAGACAGTCACTTTATCTCCAGGAAGCAGAGACCTACTACTATCTGAACCAGGTAAATTAACACAGGGCATAAGTGACAGCACTTAAAATCAATTACACCAAGTAATTTGTCCAAGATCGATGTACTGCAATTAGTGTGCGACGATTAGACTAATTGACTATTTGGCAAGTTCAGCACTATAGCTTGCTATAGCCTACAAGCTACTCTGTGATGCTGCCACTTAAGCAGGCTCAGCGATGTGTTGAGCTGGGTAAATTCTGACCACTGGCTGACCTGCTCAGGGAGGAGACTGCGAAATCCCTGGCAAGAGGGATGGCGAGGACTTTAGCAGACTCATCAGCGCCATGGAGATCCTCCGCTTCAGTGCTGAAGACCAGGGCAACATCTTCAGAATCCTGTCTTCTATCCTTCACCTGGGAAATGTCTTCTTTGAGAGATATGAGGTACAGTGGCAACACTCACCAGCTTGTATTAGTGTGAACTGATAACATCATGAAAACCAGCAACAATATATTTTGTGTGCATCTTTTTTTTTTATTTTTTATTTAAAACATTTATTTTTTCTTTATGCATGGTGATCAGACTGCAGGTCCCAGCGTTCTTAGGCTTAAAATCACTTTATACCTAAATATTTTGATGTTAACCTCACAGGCCGATGCCCAGGAGGGGGCATCAGTGGTGAGTGCTCAGGAGATCCGTGTCGTGGCAGAGCTGCTGCAGATTTCTCCCGAGGCCCTGCAGAAATCTGTCACCTTCAAAGTCACGGTAAGGCGTGTCCTTTTCCACATCATTTAAACCTGTAGACACCACGGAATGCCATGGTGCTCATGCTGCACCCAAGTTCCTGTTCCAGAGAGGGTGAATACTGCTTACCTGACTTGTGTTGGTCAGAGGCACTGTGGACTGTGATTTACACAAGTGGAGGAAATCTGAATCACTTTTCTCTCTGCTTCTATTTTCATTCTCCCTCTTGTACAGTCAGAGATCATGTTCTACTGACAGACTATCTCGCCTCTTTCTCCACTCTCTGGTTGCAGACAGGTCTCTCTCTACGTCTATGTGAAGCTAGAATGACTGATCAGATGCATGAGCGCATGTCTGAGGAACCCAAATGGTGTAAAAAAGTTTTAAATTACACTAAAGTTTGATTATATCAATTAAAAGAAATATAAATCAAGTAGAAATTGGCATTTTGCTACATGAATGTGTTGAGCTTAAAGAAAAGACTAATTCTGCTAAAAAACAATAAAGAAATCTTATTCTCAAACATCTATATGATAGGCGGGGGACACATGACAAGTGTCAACACGTGTCAACATGTCAATTTGTCCGCTGGACAGCTGGCACAAAGAAAGCCACAGACAGTGTGGGCATAAGCTGTAACTCCTCCAGGTGGAATAACTAAACGGCTTAATTGCAGCAGTTCAGCCGGGCAAGGCGATATGGAAGCGGGTGAAACACTATCAGGGGGATGCCCTTGGCTGCAGATCAAGAGGGTTGCACAGGCCGGGGTTGGTGGAGTAGGGGGAGTGAAGAGGGATGTTGGCTCTTGTCACTTCACAACTGGAATGTTGCCACCACTGCCCTGCTGCACACCTCAGATGGCACTTAAAAGTTCTGGCCAGGTGAGGGCAGAAGAGCGCTGAGCATGTTATCCACATGGAGAAACACAGACTCATCAGAGTAAAAAATGTGATGGAATTACCAACGTGGAGTAGGGGAAATAAGTGTTTTTGTTCAGTTGTTTTAAAGCAACTGAATGAAAATCGACTTCATCACAGTGGCTTGTGATTGTTTTTTTTGTTTTTTTTTTACGAACTACATTGTTTTGTAGTTCGTGCTTTTTTGGTTTTAAAGTGTTGCATTACACTAATGCCAAAGGTGCTCATGTTGGAAGTTGTCAAGAAGGTGTCAACACCCATTTTATAGTAAGCAACATCACTAATTCATGTGCTCCGCAACTCATCATTTCAGACCAGCCTTGTGCTCAGTGTCACTTCCATCAAGAAACTTGTCTATCATCATGCCACCATAATTTGCAATTGTGAACTAAGAAAATAAAAATAAATTGTTAGCAAGATAACACATCTATATGTTTTCAGTTTGTTACAAACCCATGGGATACGTTTTCATGTCCAAAACTTTTTGTCCATTCAGATGTCGCTGAAATCCATCCAGAATAATCCAGGATTAAACATCCCATGAACGCAATCCATGAGTGAAGACATTTAAACTTTTGCGAAGTTATTTTAATTTCCCATAATTTTGAAAACCCCACTTTTGTGTTCTTCCAGATCTTCTGCCAGGGCCCGTAAAAACATTGGGAGTATTTCCTTCATTCCTGATCACATTCCACTCTTTAGCTCTTTCATCTGTTCCATCATGTTCCAGTTTCCTGTATTCACAAACTCTTCATGTAATCCTTTCCCTGGCATTCTGTTTCGGATGAGTCTTTGTCCCAGCAGGTCCTGCACAAGGCCAGTATGCGTGTTGCCAGCTCCATGGCCATGTTGAAATGTTGCAGTTGAAATGGCTCATCTAGTGTGCTACTGTGCAATGCAACTCACTTAATTCTGGTAATTAAGGAAACAGGTCCTCCCTATGTAACTAGAGACGGGCTAAAGCCAATGTAATTTCCCTTCCACCCGATTGGATAGGAGCTCTCTCATGCTACTCTTATCTGATGAAACCCAGAAAATGGCTCATTGAGCCTCACAGGCTGAACATTAAGATGTCACACCTTAAAGAACACATCTTTGACAAAAGAAGAGGTGCAGGAGTAGTGTGGCTGCAACTTCAAACTGTTTCCATGTAACGACTTCACGGCATGCAGAAGAAGGGATTAGCACCGTCAGAGATGCTCAGTCACTGATGTCATGGGCTTTGTTTACAACTCCTAACCGAGTGGGCTAACTTTCAGTTTGGGCCATATCAGTTGCACTGATCCGATGATACCACGTCTCATCAACCTCCAACCTAGCACTTTATTGTTAGCTCATCTAGAACAGACAGCCTAATTCCTTCTTTTATGCACATTATTTCCTTTAAATGTTGACTGTACATTATGATTACACGGATATGGACATTCTTTCTCTGACAAACAGGAAACAATGCGTGAGAAGATATACACCCCCTTGACAGTCGAGAGTGCAGTTGATGCCAGGTAACTTCTTCATGCAAGTGTATCTTCAAAAACATTTGCCCTCAGCCAAAAGAAGGTGCAAAAAAAAAGCATGACATTTATACTTCCAGAGATGCAGTTGCCAAGATCTTGTACTCCCTTCTGTTCAACTGGCTCATCGAGCGGATCAACACACTGGTTTACCCACGGAGTGAAGCCCTGTCCATCTCAATCCTCGATATTTATGGTTTTGAGGTGATTTTTTTTTTTGCGCTTGTCTTTGCCTCAAGAAACCTGCATCATGTTAGGAGTGCCTATACTGCAGTGCTGTTTCTCATAGATCCCTTACTCATGTGTTTGGCTCACAGGACCTTACCTTCAACAGCTTTGAGCAGCTTTGCATAAATTATGCAAACGAATACCTTCAGTTCTTTTTCAACAGAATCGTGTTCAAGGAGGAACAAGTAAGTCGGCCCTCCCATCTCTAATCTGCTTAGCATTACTCTCCTGCATAGCCTGCATTATCATTTTAAAGCCCCTCTGTCCATCAAATTTCCCAGGAGGAATACACTAGAGAGCAAATCAGCTGGCAAGAATTGCCTTTCAATGACAATCAAGCCTGCATTGACCTAATCGCTGCAAAACCCCATGGGATTCTCAGAATCTTGGATGACCAGAGCGGTTTTCCTCAGGTAGAAAATGCAGCAGTAGCCTAAGGCAACTCTGCTTTGGTGTGATTATACTTAAATTTCACTCTATTTTTAATGAGGAAATGTCTTCTTCTTATTGAAATGCAATCAATAGGCAACAGACCACACCTTTCTGCAGAAGTGTCACTACCACCATGGGGGCAACCCACTGTATGTAAAGCCAAAAATGCCTCTCCCCGAATTCACAATCAAGCATTATGCTGGAAAGGTCTCTTATCAGGTACTGATACAGGCTCATTTTAACCCTAGACTTAATGATGTGAGGTGACTAATTGATGAACTATTCACTAGCACAATCACTTCATGACACAGCATGACAGGATTTGTCATTTTTCTCAAAATACTTTGACAGGTCCACAAGTTTCTAGACAAAAACTATGACCAAGTTCGCCAGGAGGTCCTTGATCTTTTCATCCAAAGCAAAAACAAGGTAAAGCTGTGTGAACAGCCTTGCTTACATTCCCAAGTCAAACTGGAGTGAGGAACAGAGTATGTTTCTCTACCCAGATGGTGGCAAGTCTTTTCATGAATCATGCCGAGACCACTAGTCAGCAAAAGAATCACGTGAGGAAAAACAGCACGGTGACACGTCGCTTCCAGC
This sequence comes from Denticeps clupeoides, assembly GCF_900700375.1. NCBI lineage: Eukaryota > Metazoa > Chordata > Actinopteri > Clupeiformes > Denticipitidae > Denticeps > Denticeps clupeoides. The sequence continues at coordinate 14,028,564 of NC_041713.1, forward strand.
CCTCCACGGTCGCAGCCAAGTTTCAGCTGTCGCTCATGGAGCTGGTTGAAAAGATGGAGAGGTGGTTAAAGGCTAAAGCATGACCTGCTGGTAGTGTAACATTACTGCAGCACAGCCCTCATGTTTATTTCCCATTTTTGCAGATGCAATCCATTTTTTGTGCGCTGCATCAAGCCAAACAACAAGAAGGTACACAACAGCTTACATGCTTATAATGTATTACACTTGTGTTGCAGGCTGAATATGAGCATTTAATATCCTATGCAGGAGCCAGGGGTTTTTGACATGGAACTGGTGACTGCCCAGTTGCACTACTCGGGAATTCTGGAGACCATTCGCATCAGAAGAGAGGGCTACCCCGTCCGAATACCCTTTGATGTCTTCCTTTTCCGGTACGGAATGAGTGTCAGAGTGTCAATGATGTCTGTATGGTGTATTGATTTAATGTGTTGAGAGTCAGTTCTGTGCTTCATCAGATACAAATCTCTGCTGGGGATGAAGCAACCTCCTCCCGCAGTTGGAGAAAATTGTGTCATCATGCTGAGAAAACTGTGTCCTGTCAGACCAGGGGCATTTCAAGTGGGAGTTACCAAGGTCAGATACAGTTTAATTCTTGATAATCATTGAAAATTTCCAGAAATGATCACATTTCATAGATTACAAGCAGACTTGGTATTTTGAGGTATTTGTTTTCATTGTTTTATAGTGAATCAGTGATTGTACTGCAGAGAGCTACTGAATACTCTGGCCTATCTTTGTATAGATCTTGGTACAAATACGGCATTTGTATAAGTGAAAACTGCTAATGATGTTCCTGTGTTTTAGCTCTTTCTGAAAGAGGAGGTTTACCAGCTGCTAGAGAGTAAGCGTGATCGTGTGCGCCACGTAGCTGCACTCACGCTGCAGCGTTACACGCGCATGTTCTTCGTGCGGAAACGCTACGTCGCCTTCCGCATGAAGATAGTCAGGCTGCAGGCTCACTGCCGGGGATTCCTCATCAGGTATGGCACAGCAGCCTCTGCATTCAGGATCGGTGCTGATAGTCTGGGACGGGGATGGAATACTGCACATATGCCTCTTGTTTTCATGCAGAAAGCAGTATGTGAAGAGAAGAGTAGCCCTGGTCAAGTTCCGCTCTATTGTTCTAATGTATGTGAACCGCAAAAGGTTCATCAAGGTAAAGGGTTCAGCATTTCATTGTGTTGTCATCATACAATAAAGAAAGTTCAATGACCACTCAAAATCTTGGCCATGTTTAGATGAATCTGGAGGCGAAAAGAAAAGCAGAGCAGGAAAGAATTAGGATTGAAATGGTAAGAATATTCCTTAAAATATCAAAATGAAATAACAGTAAAGATAAGAGTTTTCTTCTCACTCTGATGTGGCTGTTGAATTTTGAGGAGCTGGCCAAGAGGGAGGTGGTCAATGTTACACATCTGGCCATTCCAGCAGAACTTGGAGGGTTACTGAATTCAGCTGCAGGTTTTTGCTCTATTAATTTTTTGTCAATATGAACTAAAAAAAACTAAATCAATATGTACTCAAATCAACATGACCTCACCTCAAATTCTCAATTGTTGTGTTTGTGCTCAGGTGGGCGGGAACTTCATTCTGACTGCCTCGCCTTGGTTCAGGCCCCAACCATTGAGGTGGAGCCCCAGCTCACCCTGCCACTCGACATCAACAATTATTCCATGACAAAGTGTATACAGATTCATTTCAGGGTGAGTTAGAAGTGCTGACTCTGTAAAGCAGAACTATTCGATTCATTTAATTTTATAACAACCTAGTCAATACACTGCATGTGTTGATATTCCAGTTTACTTCAGAGTATGTTCTAGACAACCAAATATCATGTTAAAATTATGGTTATCCTGCAGGTACCCAAATTCGGGATGGTGACCAAACCTCTGGATTCACCACTGACAGACGTAGAAGAAGACCTGAGACAGGAAGCTCTTGATATGTTTAAAATGGTAAGGCCTGGTGATTTGCTGATCACCACACATTTTCCATTTTTTAAATACAATTAAATATCTGTACTGGTTATCTCCTCACACAAGATTTTAAGGTTCATGGGTGACCCGCATCTGAACGGAGCTCAGGAAAATCTCTTTGGGAACTACATTATTCAGAAGGGACTCAGCAACTCCAGCCTACGGGATGAAGTCTTGTGTCAAATTGCCAATCAGGTTTGGAGGAACAGCAATCCAGACAACTCCGAGAGGGGCTGGCTGCTGCTGCTAGGCTGCCTGAGTGCATTTGCCCCCTCTCCAAAAATTGAGAAGTATCTTCTGAAGTAAGATATGTTCTGAAATCCTATATAAATTTACCCCACTGTGTAACAATAATTGTCGGATGTGCCACTAGTTAACCCAGAACCTTTTTTTAAATTCTGCAGGTTTGTGTCTGACTATGGATTGGACGGCTACAAGGCTGCTTGTCAACACAGGCTCATACAAGCAATGCAGAAGTCCCTGCATGGCCCAGAGACTGCCAGAACCTATCCACTGTCACTGCTAGAGTGGACAGCTAACAGAAAAAAAGCCAACATGGTTCTGCAGCTCCACTGCTTTGATGGTGAGCACAGTAAACACAGTAAAAGGACTAGTCTATTTTTATTTATCTTTCTTTGCTAGCATTTTTGTGGACAAACATATCTCACTTAGTTAGAAATTTTAAATCTTGATCTCACAATTAGAAAATTGAAATATATGTTATTGAATAGGGATTTAAATTGAATCTGAACATAATGAAAGCATCAGCAGGCTGAACAAAATTACTTATATTAAAGTGAATTAAGCGATTGACAGGAGGAGTCATTTGGCAAAAACACTTCTTTTGAAATTAGAATTAGAAGGCCTGTCTTGCATTGTGATTGGATTTCAGACACATGGCAAGAAATGACATCCAACTATGATCACAGTGTGTATACAGGAAAGGTATATCAATAAGATTAGTTGATTAGGTGTCATACCTGCAAATCATAAAATATGTCACTTTATCTTTTTCATGAATTAAAACCCTGTACTTTTACATCATCATTACAAGGTGTGTAATAAGATTAATTATACATATTTTCATACTCAGTTACAGACATGCTAATGCAGACACTGAATGGATATAGAATCTCCATAAATTTTGTGTACAGTACAAAGCAATATAAGTAGTCTGGGACTTCTGTCTCTGGTGCTGCTTTGGTGCCAACAAAAATAAAATTTGTACATGGAGAATATATTTGTAGAGAAAATAACTGTACTCTGCTGAAGTAGTGTTGTTTTGGCATGAAGAAGCCTAATAAGCTTACGTAACAGCAAACAGAAGGCTCCCCTGGCACACACACAATGGAGCAGCTCTTAGAACTCTTATTTCAGGCACCTTGGCAGCTTCTCAATTCTAGAGCCTAATGTAGATGAAGTAGATTAGGAGACATCTGATCAGGGCAGGTAAACGGAATGGAAAAAGTGCCCTAAGTATTTTATTTCTTCCTCACACCATCTGCCTTACCGTGACTGTCAAAATCACTTCCCACAGGGGCATCATTCCTGTGTCCTGTCCACTCCTGGACCAGCGGTGAGGACCTGGCTGGCGACATTCTCCAACACCGGTACAGTTTTGTTATCCAGACTTTACCTGGCCTATTTAATATCAGTATAAATCCCTCCACAGAACGTACATAGCGTATTCAATAGACATCTGTTCAGTAGACATCTATTTTACACTATTTACACAGCTGCACATATGAAACAATACTATGAACCCAGCAAACAGACCAGAGGCCTGTACCATACAGCGGTGATCAGCCATCACAAAAGTCTATGTACCATGTGGGGCCTGTTAATGTTTTAGCTGGGTATGTCATTATGGTGGCAAATCTTACATAGGCAGCTGGCTTTATGTGACGTGTGACTCTACACATTACCAGTTGGGTACCAGTCAATATCATCGTAACTCATTTTGTTCATTTTCATTAAATGTACCCTTCAATATATTATTATTATTTGTACTTTAGGCAGGTTATTTAAATGAGCAAACACTAGTTTCAAATCAGGTTGTTTATGGCCCACAGAGTGACCATGATCTGCATCCTGATCCTTCTCTTTGTCTTTAAGAATCTCCTGAAGTTGCATTTCTTCCTTTCTTTATTTTTGCTAACCTACTCTGTATCTTACCATACAAGATACTTGCAGCTGTTTATAACATTTTGTATACCAATAGCCTGATGAACACATGTACATATAAATGTCATGCATGGAAATATGAGGCATAAGCTTGATGAACTCTTGCCCATGCTGTAAATGCTGTAGGGGACTCTCGGAAGGCTGGAGGGGCAGCTCGGTCTTCATGAAGGAGCACGGCCAGTGGGCAGAACTGGCTGGCCACGACTACGTGATGGATTTGATTGCAGACTTGGAGCTCATGAGAGACTTCCCCAAGCAGAAATCCTACTTCATCATCTCTGCGGAGAGCCCCACCAGGACCCGGCCCAATGCCAGCCTGTCAGTGTCTGCCATTTAAACACATCTATAAACCATCTCAGCATTTAGAGTCTTTATAGTAACAGTACTGTAAATATGATTTTTATGTTAATATTTTCCTTTCCATTCATTCCAAAATTTGGATGAATGAATAAATTAGTGTGAAATGCATGTTGGAAATGATATGGTGCTTTCTTCTTTACTTACAGTGCCATGTTTGGGAGCGGATTTGACTCTGATGATGATGACAGCCCCCTCTCAGGTGCCATGAGCCTCCATGCAATGCCTGCCTACAGCATCCCAGGATCTGAAGGGTATTACAGCCATGGTCAGTGTCTTAAGAATACATAAATGCTCTTAGCTGGTTTGGGGCACATTCAGCCCTTTTTTCTTCATACCTCTGTTGTGACAGCAGAGTCGGACACATTCAGTGAGCCTCCAACCCAGAGGGGCCTGGATCGTTACCTTGACAGCCTTTTTGACCCAGTGCTTTCTGACGGTGGCACAGTAAGCACCATTTCCTACTTTATATTTTTTAAATGCCTGGCTTAGTTTATCTTCCTGTATTGAAAAACTGTATACTTTAATTATTAGGAATGCGTCGTGGGAAAAGAATGGTTTAATAAAATTAAACAGGGCACAGAGGCCCGCACACAAACATGTGACAGGAACACATGAAGCATGGGTAAAAAGACGAATGACAGAATGAAGACGGGACACAGCAATGATACGTTTTTACTAATAATCTGTCATGCATCAGGAGCAAATAGGAGCTATGGGAGCAAAAATGCAGAGACCCTTGTAAGATGAAACATGCCCCAGAGAGGTCATTTATAGTGTATATAATGAATTCCCGTGGGGCTCTCGCCTCTTTTACGTGGCATTCTTATCATTGCTCTTTGGGGGTGAGGGTCGAGGGAGAGATGCAGAGAGAGTGATGGGGGAAAAAAACATGCGTGTTATTTTGAGGTCGGGCCATTGGCAAAATGTTGCGACACCGCTTTATGCTATAGGGCTTCCTTTTATCAGCGCTGAGGCTGATGAATTGGGAAGTCACTGCCAGCCATTTCCGATTAGAGGCGGGGTTCCTCGGCCATGCATTCGGGCCAGATGGTCCAAAAATGTTGTCGGGCAATCTCCTCTGTGCTCTTCATGATCGCCCGTCACTATGCCAGAGGGTGGGTGCCCAGGGCACGCTGTGCACATCAAGTAATCACAAGCACAATACAGAGAACAGAAAAACTCTGGTCCAGTGACAGTACATCCCCCCAAGGTGCGAAACTAGCGTGCCCCAAGAACATCGAGGGGCAGCAAACAGGTGGGGAGCAAGGGGTGGTGAAGGTCCACAAGGAACCTTCCCAAAACCATGCCTCAGGGACAACCAGGGACCGGGGAACAGGCATCTGGGATCCTGCTGGTAACCCCCCCAGCATTATGGAGTGTGCATAACCCCGTGAAGAAACAAGAAGACACAAGGAAGTTCTTGGTCTGGGATCTCTTCAGTTGAGGTGAAGGTCAAGGTGAAGGATGTGAAAACTGATCATGGGCTATGTCCAGATTGCATTTGGTAATTCACCCTTTCCCCACCATGTGCTCCTGTCAATATTTTTTATGGTATGTTAAATGTTTGCTGGTTGGATGATTTCTTTACCATTAAAATATTTTGCATCCGGATATGATGCAAGTGGTTGTTGAATTTATGCCAATTCATCCAGTTTGTATGGACTTTTGAATGTGTCGTTGTTTTCCTGCTGCCCTGGGTCCTTCTCAATAGGGGATGATTGGGTTACCACATTACCGTATTTCGTACAGCACTGAGCACCTATTGATCTCCCCTTAAACCCTACTGCTGCTAAACTATTAGCTAGTTTTAAACTGCTGTACTGTGTTGACACAAAATGTAACCAAATACCCAATATATACTGTATGTGTGTGTGTGTGTGTGTGTGTGTGTGTGTGTGTGTGTGTGTGTACAGGTTTTTGTCTTTTCATCAATTTGCAATTACAAATAAAATTAATTAGTACAATACTTATTGTAGTTATTTTAAAGCACATACAGAATTGCAGAAATAGAAATAAAAATATATAAATAGGGATAAAAAAGTTATCTTTTGATATGGAAGACGTCGGTGGCAGGGAATGTTCTTTTAGGGTGTTTAAGGTACCCCCTGGTCTAGGATTGAATTTCCTTGGACGGCTTCCTGAGCTGGACGGCTGAGGGGTCCTGATTGGCCACTCCAGACTCTCACCTCACAGCCACATCATCTTTTCTGTAGGACCTGGAGAGGCCAGGCAGCATGTCCAGCAGGATGAAGGGAGGTGGAGGGGTTGGAGCAGGAGAAGGTGACGGGGAGATGCCTCGAAGCAACAGACCCTATCCCCCAGGACTGAAGCCTGGAGGTGAGTGTACAGGCGTCCAGCTGCTCTGCTCTCCGCTTACAGGGAATGAATAATGCAAAAAACTCTCAGGGTCAATGACTTCTACTGAAGGTTGCATACTTTGAAATAAATTGATGTTGAATTAGATTTCTAATTGTATTGGTTTGTGATGTATCTTGTCTGGTGAATGCAACTGTAGACCTGGTGTCATTGACTAATTCCAATCCTCACAGATTACTGCTAATATAATAAATCATATTTTGCATGCTAATGTACTTGTTAGTTAAAAATAGTAGTAAAATTACAATTCATGTAATGCTGTTTCAACAAGCCACTGTGTTCCAGTATGTGTATGTGGGGAATGCAGTAGCAGATTATTTTGCCATGCTTGGTTTTCTCAGCGGTGCCAGTTCTGCCCATAATGGGAGGGATGATGCCACCTATACCCATGCCAGCTATGCACTCTATGTCTGCTTTGCCTTCTGTGCCAGCTGAGGCCTCTGTGCCAGCTATGTCCTCTGTGTCAGCTTTGCCTGCTCTGCCAGCTTTGCCTAATGTGCCAGCTATGCCTAATGTGCCAGGTATGGATGCAAGAAGCTTTTGTTGCATTTTGGGGGCTACTGTGGGAGGACTCTCATGTGTAACATCTTTATTTTTAATAATTCTATTTAATTTTAATTGGTGATTTCTTTACAATTGACAACATCTCCAAATGGTATACCGTGTAACCTGTATAACAGGTAATTAACCTGCCCATCTGTCAAACCATTATATTCTTCCTAAAAGGTGATCAGACAGTAGAACAGTCACTAATGGCACAGCAACAGCAAGCGCTCATAAACCAGCAAGCAATTATACTGGTAAGTGAAGATTTAAAAGCTTTGAAAAGCTTCCCAAATGTATACAAATGAGACCTGTTAAGAAACTCAATCATAAGTAATCATGTCATCATGTAATGATGTATACTGTAGGCTCAACAGATGACTATGCAAGCCATGGCCCTTCAGCAACAGATGTACATGAGTGCGCCTCAATCCGTTCCCCATTCCCCGCCAGAACACCCACCATTTCACCTAAATCATCCACCATCATCCAGGACACCAAGCCCGGTGAGGCACTAGGATTAGCATCATTGCTTTCTGTAAGGAGGTCAGCTAAACATTGGTACTTATTCTCTATTCAATTAAGGAGAAAGGAGATTCTTTCCATAGGCCAGCAGCTCCTCCAGTGTTTGACAAGGCAAGATCTGCACAAAGAAATGCAAGTAAGAATCACAATTCTCAATTTTTATTCAAGAGCATCGTACATTTTAGACATAAAAATAAGATTTAAATTAATAAAAACATTATTTATGTTTTTGAGGTCCCACCAAGATTGTGCCACCAGAACATGTTGTTCGTGCCACTACCTTGAACTCAGAGCACTTAGAGCCCAGCCACAACATTAAAGACATCATCAAGCAGTACCAGCCTACCAGCCCTCCCAAGAAAGTTGAGATTCCAAGGTCCGGACCACCCACCTCATGCTAACTTGCTCACAGAAAGGGATTGTGATCCATGTTGCCCTGTGTTCTTGTAGGAGAGAGCCTAAAGTGTTTGTTAGGAGGCCAGACCCTCATGACGAAGCTTTGATGATACTCAAAGACCAGATGAATGCCCCACCTTCTCAGGTAGTAATGGTTCAGTCAAGGTTCAGATGTGCTATTTTATTTGGCTTTCAATGCTAAGAGTGTATTTATGTATAGGGCTAAATTGGGTCAGAATCAGTATGTAGAGTGTAAAAATCAGAAACCATCTGGTAAAAAAAATCTGATGGAAATCTCACAAGCAAGTTGTTATATATATCAATATTAAAATCATGAAGGGAAATGGTACTTTTGTATTTGGTACTGGTATTTTTTTACATTTCATCCACCTCTTCTTGTTCTCCCCATCCTTTATAATAAACAGCGAAAGAAGACCTATCCGTCTCCATCCACTGCAGCACCAACAAGAGAGTCCAGATATGATGACAGAAAAACAGCCATGAGTGTAAAGAGAACCCAGGCCCCTGTTCCGATTGTCAGCCACAAAATCCCACCTCCTGGTCTGTCCAGTAGAGCTTGACAATTAATTATAGCAATATTAATGACATCATCATTAATTCTGTGGCTGGTGTCTCTGTGGCTATGCAGTGTCAAGAGAGCTTCCAGTGGAGGAGGAGACCATCCAGACCCAGCTGCACAGAAGGAGCAGCGAGGAGCATTACACCTACACCAATGTGCCCTGGAAGATCTTCCTCAGGAAAGAGGTCTGATTTCATTTGCCATTTCATCACGGACAAGCGCATTTTCACACAGTGTCCTAATTCACAGTATTTTAATTTGATCCACAGGTTTTCTATCCAAAGGATAGCTTTAACCACCCTTTGGTTCTGGATCTAATTTTCAAGCAGGTGTGTTTTGATTATTCATATGGAAATGAATAGTGACAACACATTGCTAACTGTGCTGGCTTTTTCCTTTCTGTCTTCAATCCTATTGATGCAGATTGTTCATGACACATACTCTGAAGCCTGCATCCGAATCACTAAAGAGGAAAGGCAGAAGATGAAATCTCTCTTTGGTAAGCGCCTTACAGTAGAAATGGATTTCTGAAACGCCATTCGGGGAAATGAGATCTCAGTCGGTGCACTCTGGTATTTTATGAGAAGATGTTATTATTCCTTTTCTTACAGATGAGAACAAGATCGATTCAGGCGCCTCCATCCAGGATGATAATGTGAAGAAAAAGGTTGTCACAGCAGCGAGGGACTCATGGGAGATTTACTTTTCACGCCTCTTTCCAGCTTCAGTGAGGGACTCCAAATGATTGGAAATGTAGTTTTCAGTCAATATAAAATATATATATTTTTGACGCTGTGTGTGTTTTATACAGGGAAGCGTCGGTACGGGGGTTCAGGTCTTGTCTGTATCACACAAGGGTATTAAGCTCCTGAAGATGGTGAGAAGCAGTGCAGCAGAACCAGATTATTTCAGAGTCTTGCGACCCTACAGGTACCATTTATTCCATATAAATTCAACATCACCATGGTTCCTAGTGTGTACTTGGATTCTTATTGTTATTTTTTATTAACTCTACAGCTACACAGACATCTTGTTTGTAACCATCCCCTCTAAGAACATGCTGGAGTTCAACTTCAGCAACGAGAAGCTCATTCTGTTCTCTGCAAAAGCCCCTCAGGTCAAAAGTATGATTGACCACTTCATCACTGAACTCAAAAAGGTTGGTTTATTATTTGCTTATGCATCATGTTCCTCATGCAACTCCCAACACATAAGTAAATTGCTGTTTTGATTTGTTTTTCTTCCAGGACTCAGAGTATATGGTTGCTGTGAGAAACCATGTTACAGATGATAGATCGCTTCTGAGTTTCCACAAGGGAGACATTATTCGATTGCAGCCCATGGACGGCATGGACGAAGGTGAGATCAGCTTCTGAGATGGAAGCTGTTGATTTAGATTTACTCCAAAAGGCAAGATTGGCTCTTCAGTTGATCATAGACGCGGCTTTTATTGTTATTTTTTTTTTTTTAAATGCATGCTTTTCATGAACTCTAACATGGGGTGGCTATTCTGCAGGCCTGTGCTATGGTTGCATTGTGAAAAAAAAAGTGATGCTCCTTGAAGAATTGAGGAGAGACACAACTGATTTTGGTAGGTTTGTTTGGTCTGACTGCCTGGTTTGCAGTGTTATGCTTTTATTCTAATAATAATTACAAATGCAAATTAAAATAAGTGCATGTGAATCATATAGGGTGGAAGTTTGGAGCCATTCATGGTCGGGCAGGAGTATTTCCTGCTGAGTTTGTGCAACCAGTGGCTGCCCCAGACTTCATCAACATCCCCATGGACAGGAAAGAGGAACCCAAAAACAAGCAGGGGAAGGTGGCAGCATCAGCAGCAGTAGCTGTAGCTGTAGCCTCGACTGCTGCTGCCCACCAGCTAGACCGCTCTGTGGAGGTCTGATCAACTTTTCAAGTCTGCAAGAATCACATTGCTTTTTTTTTTTTAAAAAAAAGGCCAAACATAACAATATAGACAATATGTTTAAATTGCAAAAATGCTCTCATCCTGTGTCCACAAGCACAGGTTATATAATTCAGAATTTCCCTTTTTGTGTATCTGTGTTTGATGAGTGAGGTTGTTTTAGCAATACTTAAGTGGTGAAATGAAATTACATAACATAACTACACTGATATAATAACAATAAACTGAAAACATAATGGAATGGTAGTAATTTATTGTAATTCATCATTATTATGTAATATTTTAATTAATATTGAAGGTCCTTTTTTCATATCTGTACAAGGTGGTGAAAGATGGTTTGTTGAAGTCTCTATTTGACTCTGTCACATGCAGCATCATTTCTCCACCTCTAGGTGGCTACACCTGCAAGCGAGTACACAGAGGCCTTTTCTGACTATGGCAATGTAGAGATTGATGAGGAGCTACTGCGGGACAGCCAATACAACATCGTGGAGTTTGCCAAGAAATATTTCAGAGAGGCCCAGAAACAGAGCAGGTGGGAGTTTTCACTTTAAATAGAAATGCTGGTATGAGTTTATAGTTTAGAGGTCGCATGGGGTTGTTCTCTTGAATCTTAATACTGATCAAAGTAAGGGTGCATAAAAGCACAACTTTTACTTCACAGTGATTCATATAAGCAGAAGTCAAAGAAAGGAAAAGAGTCCAGAGATGTTGCTGATATGGTCAAATTTTCCAAGGTACATTGCGCTCTGCATTCAGCTAACTGTTTACTTTTCTATTTTGATATTTTTGTCTAACTGTTCAATGTTGTTGATTATTATTCACCACAGTTGCCTATTCAAGAATCATTAATTGAGTTTACAGATGAAAATATGAATAAAGTAGCCGCTGAAATGTTCTTAGGTAAGCAAGATGACTTTTTCCCTACTGTGCCATTCCACTCATTTTATTTGAATGTGGCAGCAATTAGCAGTATAAAGAAAGACTTTCACATTGTGAGCCGTCAGCACGCATAAAACGTAATAAGCACAAGTTTTCCCAAGTCTCTATTTTCCGTGTTGGAAAATATTTTTGTCAGATATGAGACAGCTTGTAAAAGAACACACATGTTGAAGTCCTCAATTCCTACGTTGTGTGTGTGTTCTTTAAGCCATCATGAAGTTTATGGGAGATTACCCGATGAAAGGCCAGACGGAGCAAGAGACTGTCAGCACCATTCTCAAGGTTTGAGAAATAATATCCGCATTCCAGCCATTTAAAAAATTGATTTTACAGTATTTCATTTTCTCCTTCACAGCTCAGCGGAGAATATGGACTAATGCGGGACGAAGCGTACTGCCAAATTCTCAAGCAGATCACCAGCAACATCAGCTCCAAAACGTACGGCCTCGATGCAAACCATTTTGGCATACACTGCAGAGCATGCTGGTTTTGGATGGAGAAGGTGATTCTGCGGCTTTTGATTTTGTTGACAGGGACAGTTGCCAGAAAGGCTGGAGGCTGCTGTACATCTTCACTGCATACTACCGCTGCTCTGAGGTGCTGAAGCCCTACCTGCTCAAGTACCTATATGACGCTTGTACAAGCTCTGCGACGCACTTCCAAGGTGGAGCATTTGTAGGAACAGTATTTTTTATCATTTATTATGCTGTTCTGTGTTCATCATTAATGGCATCATTTTATGGTTAAAGCCATTGCTAAAGCCTGTGAACAGAATCTGAGGAAGACGTTCCAGTATGGAGGACGCACCGAGTTCCCCAACAGCATGGAGCTGAAAGCCATGCTGGTCAGTGTTTCTAATTTGGTGTGTGTAGACATTGCTGTCCATACTTTCACATGGTTAACCCAATCTCGATTATGGATCAGGCTGCACGGAGCTCCAAGCGACAACTATTTCTTTTGCCTGGTGGCATTGAGCGACATCTCAAAATCAAGACTTGCTCAGTAAGTTCACTGATATGGCAAGGGCGTAGCTGCTGTTAGAGTCTAGCGGTTCTTTTACCTTGGCGTGTACCTGTCTGTTCTATTCAGGTTGCTTTAGATGCCATTGAAGAGCTCTGCTATGAGATGGGTCTGCACAAACTGGAAGCCATGGAGGAATATGCAGTATTTGTGGTCATAAACAGGGGTGAGAAAGTTTACATTGAAAAATATGAATTGACCACGGATTCAAATTCTTTTCTAGACAGTGTAGCATTTTCTCCAGGTCAGAACGTGCGACCACTGAACAAGAGAGAGTACATCCTAGACATTGCGACGGAAACCGAGCCCATCGATCCAAACTACACGCTCTGGTTTAGGAGAGTGATCTGGAACCAGCCGCTGAAATTTGACAATGAGCTCAGTGTCACCATGCATTACAATCAGGTAAACAACAACAACCCAGCGACCACTAATGATTTCAAATGTCAGCAATCCACGTAATGGACAGAATGTATTGAGGACTGATCACATCTTTTTTGACCATTCAGATTTTTCCAGATTACTTGAAGGGCCTAATGAGTGTTGTGCCACAAGCCAAGGCCAGTGAGCAGCAGCTTCAGCAAGTGGCTAAATTAGCAGCTCTCCAGCATCGTGCTAAGGACTCTGCCTACCTCCCTACAGTGTAAGTTCTTCAGGCATAACATCATAACGTCATGATTAAACAACTGGAAATTTGAAAGACGTAAAACCCTTTGGGATCTCTTCTCCACCCCTGAAGCCACGAGGTCCAGGACTGCATTCCCCCGCAGATGTTCATGCTGCAGCGTCCACAGCAGTGGCTGAACATGGTGACCCAACACATGCAGACAGTGCAGGCCCTGAGCCCTCACCAGGCCAGAGCACAGTTCCTGGGTAACATTCGTTGTTTTTATATATATATATATATATATATATATATATATATACACACACACACACACACACACACACACACACACACACACACACACACACGTTGTTGAGATGCTTTAGGTCTAGTCAAGTTATAGCGTTTCTCTGATTGGTTAAAAAAGTACTGGGAATTGTTCTCGGCTAGATCGGTCAAGGAGACAGAACTGGCTGCTCCATTCTTTATATGTTGTTTGACTGTTTTGTGTCCTCTTGTGATCTCAGGGCTGGTGAGCACATTCCAGATGTTTGGCTCCTCCTTCTTCTACGTTCACAGCAGCAGCAACAGTGCCATTGTTTCCCCGTGTATCTTGGCTGTCAATCAGAACGGACTCAACTTCCTTAACAAAGACACGCATGTAAGACCCAGCTTTTGGTTTAGGGATGGTCCAGATCTATAGAATATTGGTCAGCTCAAACATTTTTATTGTTTGAGTGCCAAGTGTAAGCTCACCAAATAACCTGTTTGAACTGAAAGGAGCCGGGTCTGCACAATAATGTGGTTCAGATCTGACGACGATGCTTAGCTGATTTTTTTTTCATTCGCATGCAGGAAATCATGGTGAAGTTCCCTCTAAAAGAAGTGCAGTCGACCCGGACACAGAGGCCTTCAGCTGGTTCCAGTTACCCGTATGTGGATATCAAGCTGGGGGACCTCATGTCTCAACGCATCACTCAGCTGCAACTGGAGCAGGTCTTTCTTTCTTCTCGCTCATACATATACACAAACATAATAAATATGTTGTGCTAATTGATTGAAATTGTCCTGCCTGGACTTGTTTTAGCGTAAATGCTGTATATACATCCCCTGCCACTGGTTACTCAGCGTGACATGCTTTGACCCTACAGAGCCTGGAGCTGTGCCGTGTTGTGGCCATGCATATGGAAACTCTGCTTTCTGTCCGAGAGAAGAGACTTACCCTGCCGCCCAGTGAAATCACCCTTTTGTAACTCATCGTCCCCCGACATTCACATCGAAACCCAGTCCCCTTCCAAAGCAAACATTTGAAATATGGACTTTGTCCTGCAATACAGCGAAATCCAATATGATTAAGACAGAAAAGTTTGTCAACACGTCAGCGACACTACCTCTTCTTATAAGATGAAAGAATGTAAAATGGCCACTGTAGTTTTTTTTTCTTTTTTTCTCAGGAATGCCACATATCTACACCTTTTTAAATCTTTTACATTCTAACCCGGAAGATATTTTTGCACTATAATATAATGCAAAATGTGTTTGTGTTTTTTTTTTAGATCGACTTTCTGTATAAGAACTATTATTTTTTATTGTAAATGTTTATTAATAAATCATGGATTCTGAGGTGTATTTTATGCTTCTGCAATATTGAAAATCTTTGCCAAAGACACATTTTATATATTGATTGGTAATATATAAACCATTGAATATGGAAAAAGATCTGCATACTTGTTTCATTGCACCCGGGACAAGTTCCCATCTTCCCAGTTATTCATCTGCCGTCAACAACATCGTACTCCAGTCCCGGCGATCCGGCCCTGGCTTTGCGTCGGGCCCGGAGTCGCTGTGGGCGTGTCCGGGCGGAATTGGTCGCCGCTGATTGGCCGGCGCGGACGTGGCTCCTGTGAACTTGCCCTGTGGCGAAACCGCACGGACAGTTTCGCGGCGGGCGCAGCGGATACAAAAGAAACGGGGACGGGGGGGCCGATCCCGACCGAACGGAGCTACGCCGCCGCCGCCGCGCTCTCCCCGCGTCTCCGCCCGGCTGCACCATGATGAAGTTCAGGTTCCGGCGGCAGGGCAACGACCCGCAGAGAGAGAGGATCAAGCAGGAACTCTTTGCGTTTAATAAGGTACGTGAAGATGCGCCTCGATCTGGCCCGTTATCGCGTCACGCAACGTTTTCTGTAGCCAGGGCCCCAGAGAAAGGAGCGTGAAAGAGACCCCCCTAAAAAAAACAAAAAAAAAAAACACGCGAGGGTACGAGCATGCGTCGTCGCCATCAAGGTAATTATTCCCAGATCCTTAAATTAAACTGCGGCAAAAAAAAAGTTGAGTTTAATCAACCCGGCTGGGAAAAAAATAAAACTGACTGTTAGTGTGACGCACCCCTCTACCCCCCCAAAATCACTTATTAAACCACTTATTCAAATGCAAATGAGGACGGGCGCCTCGTCGTGCCTTTAAGTCTTTTGTCTTCGCTGGTCAATTGTGATTGAGGCGGAAAACCCACAATTATCGAGCTGTTTCGTTTTTATAATAGATGAAAATCCTGCGCTTCTTGTTTTTTTTTTGCTCATTTGGAGCAACACTCATGTTTCAGGCTTCTTTGTCTTTGGAAAGAAACTTTTTTTTTTTTCTTTTTCTGGCGCTTGATGTTCATTTTAAAATAATTGTATTTTATATAAAATATTTTTTTCTTTCTTTTGTTTGTGTTCCTAAAATAAAATGTAAAAATAGGCTGGCCACTGCAGAGACCCCGATATTCTATCGCTTGATGGGTGCAGCCTCCTCTATCCGACTTAGACAGAGTGTCCTGCCTGACACTGTGTGAAATGTCTTGGGGAGGTCCCCATCCCCATCCATGTCACGCGCTGTCACCTCCTGCTCTTGCACTCTACAGCAGCGGTGACTGAGAAGGTGTTTGATTCCCTCCCCAGGCCCTGCGCCTCTCTAAGTATTACGACCCCCCCCCTCTTTTACTCCCACTTCCGGTTTAGTACAAGTTGTGTTTGGAGTCATACTGTTTGTTTTTTTTAGGAAATCCCTTTCCCGTCTGGGTTTGGTAGTAATTTTTTGTCTCTGGTGGCTGGTTGTTGTGGTTGTCACGTACAGAAGCCGTATAAATCATATAAATTCACTTTAGGTATCACTGCCACTTATCGGCTGTTTTTTTTTTATTAACGTGCAGATCTTTATGAATAAGTAAGTCTTGTGTTTTTTTTGTATTTAATCTTTTGTATATTATGTAAGTAAGATGATCACTGTCTGTGTATTGTATTGCATGCTGTAATGGTCACAGTATAACATACCTTTCCATCATTACTACATTTTTTTCTCATTTTTTTTGTTCATCCTCCTCAGACTGTTGAACATGGATTCCCGAACCAGCCGAGTGCTTTGGCATATGATCCCCAACTGCAGCTTATGGCTATTGGCACCAAGTCCGGAGCCATCAAAGTGTATCCTTTTCACCAGTGACACGTTTCCACTGAGGACCGGTGTTCTACAAGGCGTGTGAAAATATACAGGTTAAAATAGATTTTTTTTTTTTTTTGTTGACTGGACGCTTCGTTTTATTGTTCTGTGATGGGATAAGATATGAGGTGTCACCGTCACTATTTCACCAATTGGAATGTTTGCCTTTGTTAGTGGTGGTCATTTGTCATTTTTTTTTGTGCCTGTTTATCTGTACGTAGCTTCATGTTATGTTAGCAAACATGTTTCAAGTCTTATTTAGTGCCGGGAAAAAGGGATCAAGAGCTCACAGACGTTTGCCACAAATGGCCCATTGATTTGAGTGTAATGAGCAAGACTGAAAGAACCGAAATTCACTACGTGTCTGTACGCATGCTAATGGCAGTGTAGCTGCGTGAATGGAAATTGCGTTTCAACTGCTGCACATTCCTCTCGATAATGAGTCCTCCGCTTTGTGTCCGTTCTGCTGTTCTGGCTGACGGTACAGTAGAATCAAGCCTTTGAGTTCAGCAGTCAGACCGGCTTAAGGGAGACTGGTGGTGACAGGCACTGCCCCGCCGGTGGGGACGGGAGGGGCGCGAGGCCTTGACGCATCGCTCCAGGCCGAGCGTCTGCCTTGACCTCCCGCGAGCCGGCGTTCCTGGTCCGGAGTAACGAGCGGGTTGGCCTGGCGAGCGTCCCCTCCGTCTGGGTGCTGAGACTGTGGGGGGCGTGGCCACGCGGCCGGCGCGGGCGAGCGAGTGGGTGAACGAGCCGGCTCTGCCCGCTGCATTGCTTGCGTGTTTGACTTCTCCTCCTCTGGTGGTTCCCCTGTGCTCCCACGCGCTCTTGTAAGCCGCGAAGCTCCAGGAATCGTGGATAATTCCCCTGCACTATGTAAAATATGGAGATTTTACCTGTGGATTAGTCAGCCAACCCCACTACCCCAAACTTTACATGCCTCAGAATACAGAAACTTAGCAAAATGTATATTCACTATATCAATGTATTATTTATTTTTAATGATTATTCTTATTAGCCAGTCACTTTGCCCATAAGATTGTTTTTGGAATTCCTGTTTGAAGCTGGGAACATATCTTTTTTTTTTTTTTTTTTTTTTTTTTTTGACAGCTGGGTATGTTCCAAAGCCAGATGTGGAATTTTTACATCAAAGGCCGGATTTGTGTGATCTGCGTTGCTTCACAGTCATGGTCATCCTCCTGTCGTTGCCAGTCAGCAGGAGGCCTTGTCTGCCGCACGTCGTTGGCTGGGTTGACGGTCCTCTGATCTGGTCATATCCTGCCTTCGAATGCGTGTGGGAGTGTGTTGAGATTAGATCCAGCTTTCAGAGTAGAGATGTCGTCTTGGTTACGCATCGTATGGCACTCGTCAAAAAAACCAGACTAAATGTTATCAGAATTTTTTTTTTTTTCGTCTGGAGTTTATAGGAATTGTTGACTGCATATTTGTTCTTACTCTTATTTTGAGGTCGAGGTTTTGTTTATAACTGCAGAGTTTTATGATTGATTAAGTCTGGACTGTTGGAAGCAGCTGTCACTTTTTTTTTTTTCTCTCTCTCTCTCTCACCCCCTCCTCCAGCAGAGAATTGTCCTACGTTCTTCTCCTTTCCTATTTCTGTGGTGGCGTGCATATGAAATATGAGCTTGTCTGTTCGTAAACATGTCTTTGTTGCAGCCGCAAATTGAGGCAGAGGGCCGGGGCCGGCGCTCCAAAGAACGGGAGGAAACGGGGCGATGGAGGAGTGCGGGGGGAGGGACGGGTTTAAATGGAAAGTAATTAGACGGCTGAAACAGTGGGTCCGTTGGAAGAGTTGGGTTCACCCCTGAAGAATGCATGTCGTCCTGCCCCAAGTTCATCCTGGCTAGTAAGGGGAAATTCTTTAGAGGCTCTGTTGCATGGCCCCATTGCAATAAAGACATCTTTTGAAACAGTTTCCAAGGCCACCAGTGAAGTGGCACTTTTTTCACCCAATTTCTCTTTCTTTCTTCCTCCCGGTGGACATGACTTTCCGGTATGCAGATGTTTTTTTTTTTTCTCCCCCCCCCATTGGCTACATTTATGACAGCAGCTTGTTTCAGTTCAGTTCATCCTCCAGTTTATTCATTGTTATGGGTGAAATATTGTATTGAAATTGAAATATTGTCTATTAATCACTGGGCAAAATCTAACTTACAAGTGAACAGTACCTTTTGCAAATAATATTGCAAAAAGCCTAGTGCTAAAATATGTATATTAGCTTTTGAACCCAGAATTTAGTTTTGGACCCATTAGCTTTTTCCTTTCCTCCTTTTTTTTTTTTTTTTTTTTTCCTCTTGGTTGTTGCAGTGAAACTTTGAAGAGACCTTTTCATTAATTTGTGCTCAGTTTTGCTGTGACCATGAAGATGTGATAATTGTTTTCGCTGTGTCGCCTCTAGGCCCTGCTGTGGATGAAGATTGCGTGTTCTTTTGCTCTTGAACCTCAAACATCCTTTCCAACTTGAATAATAATTTTGCGAGAAATTGAATCAATGTCTCTTATGCTTGTGTTTAATGAAGTCTGCCTTTGAACGTTGACTGTGGTCCGAACGGGACCGAATGTGCGCCTGTAGCCAGGATTCAGGTTCACCAGCTCTCTGGGCGTGGACGTGAGCAGATTAATGCAGGGATTTGCTGTCTGTAATCACAGATGACAGCGAGTAGGTGTCTGGATCTCAGCATCATGTGCTGGCAGCCACAGGGTGCCATATGATCGGCATTAATCTCATTGCATGGGTTTGGTTTGATCTGCTGTCTACATTGTGGCCAAGACGAACACTGCGGTTTGTTTGGCCATTTCCTTGACCGAGATATTTGTTTATGCTTTTGCTTTCCTGCATGTTCGGTGTAAAGACCTCTGTGCTGTTTAGATAGGCCTTGTTTGAGCATTTTGACCATAAGTCTTTTCCTCTCCTTACTAATCATTTCTGCAGTATGCCATAACCCAGGTCTAAGGTTTCTGATGCATTGGTGCATAAATCTTTTGTTATTTCTGTAACATCATGATCTGAGATGGATTTGGTTTTCATTATTTCAGATCAGAGATTTTTGGTAAAAAAAGTTTCTCTTCCTAGAGTGCTTTGGTGATATCTATTTATTTATTTGAACTAATCGCCATTTAAATTGTTAGTTTGCTTTTGCTTGTGATCTTCACTGCTCTTCCTCCAGTTACTTCTGTGATTTGTTGATCTGTCTTCATGGAATCTTCCCACTGATTGGCAGGACCAAAACAATTTAGCGCAGCACACGGTGCACACAACGAAATGTGTCTTACTTTTAACCCAGTGGGCAGCCATGACAGGCACCCGGGGTGCAGTGTATGGGGGACTGTGCTTTGCTCAATTGCACCTTGGCGGCTCGAGATCCGCTCTCTGCACAGCAGTTCACTGCCTGCAGGACCCCAGGTGTTAGTCTGGGCCAAGCTTTAGTCTTATCTTTTATGTCTGTGCATATGCAAATCAATTTTTTTTTTCTTTCTTCAGATCAAATACAGAAGTGTCTAAATGTACCAGAAAGTCCTATTGCCTTCACTCTGCTTTGTTCACCATTTAATAGTTTTTTTTTTTCTTTCTTAAATCTGTCCACACTCCTTATCGCATTACGTTTTCTTCCTGCTTTCACTTTCACCCTCTCTTTTATCACAGTCCTGATCTTTCCCCTCAGTCTCTTAGTTTATCTGTGACTCTCTGGGCTCTCAGCACCAAAATCCTGAGGTGTCTGTTGAAGTTTTGTTAAAGCTCTGGCTCATCTCCTTCAATCTGCACTCCTCTCTCACTGGCCAGAATCTTGGGCGACACATCACTCACAGCCCATTAGTATTCCAACACGCACACAGACACAGACAGCCACAAATGCACTGAGCTCTTAAAATCCTTAAAATCAGCACCCTTCCCTCGCCCCACTCATCTCTGCCATGGCCCAGCAGGGCCCTCCAGACCTTCAAAAGACATCTCTGTTGCTTTTGGAAATTTGATGAGCAGCAGAACAGTGAGGGGAATCTTTTATTGGATTTTGCCATACGCCCATCACTGCTGGAGCTTTTCACCCCAGAAAGCAGAATGTGTTTATGAGCTGTGAGAGTTTTGGGATGAACTCGTGCGATAGATCTCACAATTCTGCACATTTTCTGTCTGCTTAATAAGAGGGATGTAAAAAGGATGTAGTTTGACCAAATCTATGGTGACTAACATTTAAAGCATCCTTTGGCTAATTCACCATTCCCGTAAGTTCATAATTGCACATGTTTGCATGTGTTCATTTAGGGTTGAGTGTGTGTGTGGGGGGTTTCAGCATTCTTTTTTTTTTTTTTTTTTTTATTATAAGTCTTAGTCCATGTTTGGCATCTGAACGCTACACTTCTTGAGTTGATGTGTGTTTAATAGAATACTGACATGCAGAACATTTGACCCTTGTTAAAAAAAAAAAAAAAAAAAAAATGGAAAAAACAATCTTACCATAGCTGAACTTACCCTGAGTCCTCTGTTTAACTTTTTTAATGATTTGAGGTCCGTGTGAGGATTTGAGCTTGTGTTTAGCAATTAGCTTATTCTAAAAGCATGATTCTTTGGGCTAGCATTATGCTAACAGGTAACCTAAATGCTTTAGACTGACTAACTTTTAAATCATCTGCGATGTGGAGAAACACGTCCTCCAGCTGCTGGCGTACACAGGCAGTCGTCTGTATGAAAGATAAGATTTTATCCTTTTTCAATTTTGAGGACCGCTCAACACTGGAACATGATCCAATATGCAGTTTTAAGTAATTTCTACACGATAATACATGCAGGAATCAAAACTCTATTTCTGAAAATTTTTGCACATAAGTATGTGGTGATGCTTGAATTACATCGTACCATGCACTTCAGTTGTTTCTGCCAACAATGGTTATTTAACTAAGTAGCTATCAAACATCTTCTCATTCAGTGTGTTTTCTTTACTTTCACGACCATTTACATTGGTAGATTCTCTCTGAAGGCATCAAAAGTATGAATGAACACGTGGAGTTATGTACTTGACAAAAAAAAAAAGGTGAAATAAGTGAAAACATGTTTTATATTTTAGTTTCTTCAAAATAGCCGCCCTTTGCTCTGATTACTGCTGTGTACACTCTTGGCATTCTCTCGATGAGCTTCAAGAGGTCAACAGTCTTGGAGTTCCCAGAGGTGTTCAGCACTTGTTGGCCCCTTTGCCTTCACTCTGGGGCCCAGCTCACCCCAAACCATCTCGATTGGGTTCATGTCCGGTGATTGTGGAGTCCAGTTCATAAGTACATAAGTAATCTACCAATGTAAATGGTCATGAAAATAAAGAAAACACATTGAATGAGAAGGTGTCCACACTTTTGGCCTGTACTGTATATAATGCATACATGAATTTTACTCTGAATGTTTGGTGTGTATGTAATGCGGCCCCTTTAGGTACAGTGGAGTATTTAAAGTGATTATTTTTTTTTGTGTCTCAAATCCAACATGTGGATCTCAATCATTGAGACATGGCAACATGTTACTACAGTGGAGCTGGAACACAATGTCTGCTGTTTGTTACTATTCAGACCGTGAAATTGCATTATCTCTTGCTAACTTGAGCTATGAGCCATGAGTGTTTGAGAGGGTAATTGTCAGCCGTGTTTAGGAGAATGAGGGGAGGGGAACGGCCTCCCCGGCCTGTGGTCTCTGGCCCTTTTGTGAGAAACGTGGTTTTGGCTGGCTGCGAGAAATCAGCGTGGGGCCCAGAGAAGGACTTCCCTACTCTCACTGGCCCCCCCGCTACTAATAGTCAGAGTATAAAGGTTGTGAATATATGCTAAATCTCTCGTATCAGCATATGATTTTATTTAAAAACTAAGGAATCAATTTTGTGAAAATTATGGCAACAGCGTTACCAATATATTGTGTGTTCTGTATTTTAATAAAACCATTTAACGCATTTAATTAATAGAATTATGAAATATAGAATTCAACATGTTTGGGTGTCTAGTCCAATAATGGACCAAACAGTCCCAGCAAACCATAACTGCAAACATGGAACAACCAATGTACTAGAGTCTGTTTTAAATTTTATATATATATATATATATATATATATATATATATATATTCTTCCCCCCCCCCCCCCCCTAACATGATTAGGAATTGATGTGAGACCGAGTGAGTGTTGTGTGCTGTTTTGCTTGGTTGGCCAATTTAAACACACTTTGCTGCCCCCTTTTTTTCTCATGGACCGCTCAGCTGCTCGAAGCAGCCCTCTGGTATGCTGCAGATGAGAGGAAAATTATACCTTAGCCGTTTTTTTTTTCTGTTGTGTGTTTTGGGGATTGGAAGCTCCGTCCCCCTCCTTCTGCAGCGGTTTTGTCATGCATACTTCTGGATTTATTTTTTTTAAAACATCCTCCTACTTTTTCTGCTCTGAGCAAGTGAGCGATTATCAGGAGGAAGTGAAGCGGTAGTGTGAAGTGCCCTCCTTCTCACTGTTCCTGCTGGGCAATGAAAGACATAAAAAAACGGGCAGAACTGCTATGCTCCGACACAGGAAATTCCTTGCTCGCTTGCGGAGCTTTTTAGGACCATCTGAGGCTCTGTTTCGCCATGGGTGTTTGGCGGTCTCTGCCATATTCTGATCCGTTTGGGTCCTGGCTGCATCGAATGTGAGAGTTTGGCATGTGGAGTTTGAATCAAACTAAATGAGTCCTCAGGACAAGCTGAAACATTTTCCTTTTTATATTATATGAAAACTATATTTGAAAACTTTTTTATTTTTTTATTTTTAATGAGCTGTGTAGTAATCAGTCCTGCTGTGTGAGCCTCATCCAGCTGTTTCCACCCCCACCCTTCACTTAATCCCTTCATCCACCTCATACCAGCAGCCAGATCTCTCACTTCCTGCCTCCCCTCCCTCGGTCTATTCATGCCACACTGTCTGTGTCTCTCACTGCATGACTGTCCAATTTATGTCTTCTCCGTGTTGCTGCCCCTTGTAAATGACTCAGCTAATCGGAATTAACAATTTTGTGTGTGTTTGTGCACATACAGACCAGTACAATAAAATATTTATTTTATATATATATACACACATAATATTCTGTGGTGGGTTAGTCCCTGCCATGAGCCCAGTGTCCCAGTATAGGCATTGGTCGCTGCAACTGCTGATTGAGTGTACAATGATTCATGTCTATGTATTCTAGAGATGGTAAAAGTTTGGTTGTGTGCTGCCGAATATAACAACTCATCATAGCTGAAAGCATAAGTGTACTTAAATTGTAACAAAAACTTTATATTTAAAAAAAAAAAATTATATTTATATTTATATTTCCTGAAATATCAAAGTTTGTGGCCGACTAATAAGTGTGGCATTGATAATCTATCTGGCTATTTTGGATTGAGAGCAATCAGTCATTGCGATAAACTCCTCTCATTTCAAATGAGTCTTCATGGAGCCTGAAATAGTTACACACCAACAAAAAGGGTACTAATTTTCTCTTCATATACAAATAATTAATAACTTTATTTTTTTCATTTGGATATGTAAATAAGGATAGACCTCTAATAGACCTGGCCCCAGTAAGCCCCATGTGCTTTGAAAATAGGGCCCGTAGTGCATATATTCCTTACCTCCCTTCCCCACAGCGTTTTAGAGAAATTGTCTCTGTTGCTACCCTTCTTTACCAAACTCCTATGTGTGTGTGATTTTGTAACTCGTCTGGCCAAATTTGATTCAGTCTATAAGAGACATTCTCACATCCCCACCCCATTTTTTTCTTATTTATGACACGAGTGATTTAATTCTGCTACAGAGTTTGCAGAATATCCTTCCTGGGGGTTTAACAAACAAACAAACAAAAAACAGGAATTTAAAGGTCATATGCCTCGTTGTCGTAATGCCCAAAGTGTTACGGGTTTCACCAATGTCTGAGTGTGCTTGTGTTCAGGACCTTAGGGTTATCGTGTTGATTTTCCGGCTCTAATTACTACTGCATGCTGCCAGTGTTTGTAAAAAGAGGAAAATCTCCTCCACTCCGTCTGCAGATGCATTTTCAGTCAGTCACACACTCTGAAGCCTAATTAAATTCTGCACTGAAATGGATCTGTGGTCTCCTTTTCTGACAGGTTACGTGTGAAACGATGCTGAAAGATTATACAGTTAAACCCCAGCACCTCTCTTGCCCCATTTAGTGCAGTAAATGCCCATGTAAACACAGGCTGGGAGCCATTTGTGATTGTGTTTGGTGGTGGGGGTTGTGGCGAGGTGGTGCAGTGCTGGTTTTACAGTGACACACAGTTTCATTGTTCCCTGGATCTGCTTAGACGCCGAGTCCTGTCCCCCATTCCTTCTGTGCAGTAAACTCCTAACCCCCTCACACCCAAATGTGCACATGTCTGCCTTATTGAACCCGTTTTAAAATTTTATCAAACGGAGTTTAGACTACATTTAAGAGTTATGCAATCTGAGTTAAACTTTTTATATTGAAACTGGTGCTTGTATGTTCTTTCCCACAAACCATATTTGCTTATGTGCTTTAAAAGTAGTTTGTAAATCTGAAGCAGCAAGCAAGCGTGTATGTCCTTTTTATTTATTTATTTATTTTTCTTAACTGAGTGGTCAGTTATGGCGCCCCTGGGGTCGAGTTCACCGGCCTGCACAAAGACACAGCTGCAGTTACACAGATCCACTTCCTCAGTGGACAGGTATTTGCACAATGCATTCTTATTAGTGATCTAATACCCTGGGTTTGGACTTAGTACACGTTGCCTTTTAGAGGGTAGTATTTTATAGAACATTTTGTGCAGTATACAATACTCAAGTGTATGGTGGCCAATAATAAATCTTATTCATGTTGATACTTTGTGCATGCTGATGTGCACTTTTTAAAACCCAGACACATTTTTGGCTCAACCATAATAGCATTAATCGGCAAAATTCTGCTCAGTGGTGTAAATTTGATTGTAAGATTATTAGAGTTTGTTTTCCCTCTTTCCCGTAGAAGTTATGTTTGCAGTGTGTCTTCTTTAAATTGAAATGCCTAGTCTTGACCGGTGTCCTTTTTGGCCCACTTTGCCCTGTTTTGCTCTTGATTGTGTTTTTAGGGCAGGATTCTCTCCCTTTTGGATGACAACTCCCTGCACCTTTGGGAGATTGGCGGAAAAGAAGGTCACTCTTACCTAGAGGAGGTCCGCAGCTTCAGCCTCCCTGGCCGACCAGGCATTGAAAGCACAAGGTTTGTCTTCAAAGCCTTTGGCGATTTCTGCTTTTTGCATGACAAGTGATTTGGTCACTACTTTCTGTGCTCTCCCTTTTTTGGTCTCTAACCTCACCCACCACAGTGCCACCCGAGTGACCGTGCTGCTGCTGAAACTGAACCTCGATCTGCTCTGTGTGGGCACTGAGGGTGGCGGAGTCCATTTCTTACAGCTGCCCACCTTCTCACTGCTGGACCGCTCCCTGTTCCACGATGAGGTCATGCAGAGGTGAGCAAGTGACTGTTGTAAAGTGAAGTGATTGTCACATGTGATACACAGCAGCACAGCACACGGTGCACACAGTGAAATTTATCCTCTGCATTTAACCCATCACCCTGAGTGAGCAGTGGGCAGCCATGCCAGCGCCCAGGGAGTAGTGTGTGGGGACGGTGCTTTGCTCAGTGGCACCTCAGTGGCACCTTGGCGGATCGGGATTCGAACCGGCAACCTTCTGATTACGGGGCCGCTTCCTTAACCGCTAGGCCACCACTGCCCTAGGCAACTGGTCAGTCTCAATTAGATGATTAAATGCCAATGCCCATCAACAGAGCAATGGTATGATAGTCATATGGCTGGCTTGATCAGTATTTACTGGATGAGGGATGTTGTATAAGGACTAAGTTTGAATCGTACCATTTTTATTTATTTATTTATTTATTTATTTTCTCTTTTTGACAAAGATAGGCCAGTGCTACTTTGCAGCAAGGAGACTTTGGTTGTGCTCTCAGTTCTGTCATGTGGTATGCAACTGTTGTGCAACCTATTGCTTAATCAGCAGAATTTTGATGCTGTTATTATGGGCAATGTTTTGATAGTGTATTCTATCATGGAATTCTCTCTCCTTCCCAACTCTTCTCAAAACCCATTAAGTTTTCTTATGTATTAATTGTCTTATGAAAATAAATTTTAAATGGCTTCCAAAGGTTGATCCCATGTTTTATTACTCTACCTTCAACCATTTCCTCCTCCCCTTTATCTAGTCAGGCTTACTGAAGTGCCTTCATGACTCCCAATAAAGACGCTTGTGTGGACGGACTTATTTTTTTGGGAATTTTGGGACTTCCCTTCTGATTGAGGGCTTCACTGTGTTTAATGAAGCAGAGGACGACCCGTTCTCTTTTTCTTTCCCCTGTGCTTCCTACCTGTTTTGGTCCACTTCTCTGATGAGCTTATGTCACGCTGGCCTGAGAGACTTGGAACTGAAAGGATCAAACGGTTCTGTCTGCACAGCCCCAGGGTTTACTCTCAACTTTACACCTCTCAGCTGTGTCTGTCTGTCTGGACGTGTCCCAAATGGTGCACTTGACGTGGACTTGCTGTCTCCTGGTCTACATTAGTCCTTTCAGTTTGTAGGGTGTCCCTTCGGTTTGCTTGTTGGTGTAAGGGGGTGTCAGACACTACCTCTGTGCGCCCTTGGTGTGGTGCATTGCAAAGTCTTACGGAGGAAAAACGAAAGCAAATATAGCAATACTGCCCTTATATTTGTTAAGCGGTAATTGAGTCTGATTTAATTTAATGAAGTCTTCTGCAAATGCTCACTAGAACAGTTTAGTAGCAAGTTGACTACACTGTACAGTCCATAAATCTGACTAATAATGTCATTTACAGCACAAGCAGGCAGCTGCTCTTTAATTGCAGTATCACTCCAGTTTCCAGCCATATCTGCCAAATATTTATTCCCAAATGAGAAGCCCGTTCATTTGGTTGAGCGTGCAATTTGTTTCGTGTTTTCTTAGGATACAAATTGTAGTTTTAGCTGATGGGCTAAAGACGATTTACAAAATCACACTACCATGTCTGCAGGCATTTTCGTTAAAAAGCCTTCGTCTTTAAGTCGGGAGTTAATTGCAGCTTTCTCACCCCTCTCCACAGCTCTGAACGCAGGCTTCATCTCGCTGTCAAGGTGGACCTTGAACTGCTCATTAAGCCTCAGTAATTTGGGAGTAATGGGCGGTATCTCAGCCGCTGATAATAAGCGTGTCAGCCAGGAAAAGAGGGAACAACGCACATTTTGTGTTGAGGGCCAAGTCCCCTCAGCCTCTACCGAAGAGGCGTGCAGACATGAGGTTCACACAGACTCATCACGGGCCAATCAGCAGGAATCCTTTTTTTTCTGGAGCAGCTTTGTTGGGGTACTGTTGGTGTTTTTGGAATGTTTTGATATTGAGAAGGATCATCGTTCAGTCAGCAAACCAAATCACAAAAGCAAATGTTTCCAGTTTCCCTGCCAGCCTTTGTCACATAAGAAGTGGATTTAAAGTCATTCCTTTTATGTTTAATGTGGTGACCAATTAAACTCTTTTTGCTTTGTCGACGCAGCCCTGTGCTTTTTGTTTGGATTTTTTTTTTTTTTTCTTGGCCTTTTTGCCCAAAGAAAAATCTTTGTATATGAATGTTTATAGGAATATTTGTCTCTTGTGGCTTTTTGTGTATGAGAATGAGTGCAGGATTGGTGGAAAGAAAAGCTACCCAGATTTTGGCTTTGTAGTCCAGGACAAACTGAAGATGAATAAGCACACAAAACAATTTTGAGATTGTGGAAAGTACTTCTGGAGTGAATACTTTCTTTCAATTTTCCTTTAGAACTCTTTTGAAGTGAACGGGATGGTCATTGCGTCTTTTGTCCGTTTGCATTTAACCCATCACCATGTGAGCAGCCATGAACTGCGGCCGGTTAGCAGCGTGTGGGCACTATGAACCTGTGATCAAGGTGACCTCAGTGACACCGTGGCTGATTATGATTTGAACCCCCAACCTTTTGGTTAGTCAGCCAGGCTACCACTGCCCCTAGTGGTGATCTCTTGTCTTTCAGTGTTTCACAGTGTGCCTTTTATCTCCTTGGTGTGATGTCATGCTGTGCTCCATATTATTGTTTGCATGAGGTGAGTTTAAAAAAAAAATATATATATATATACATATATATATATATATATGTATATATGTTTTTGCAGTAGCCAACCCAGACACAATACTGCTTATTCATGCAGTTCCTGTCCCTCTGTGCTGAAGGACTGTGGTATCAAGAGTGAGCTTTAGACACTCGCCACTGCCGAAAATGTACGGTCTTCTGTAGTGTGGTTCAAAATGAGGTGATTTCTTCAACAAAAATGCTTAGACATTTCCCCAAGGCTTCCAATTGGCCAACATTTGCTTTTAAGGTTTTTGTGTTTTAATATGGCCTGAGTTATTTTAGTGGGTGACATGGTGCCCCAAAAGGCATCTACCTCCTGACCCCAATAAGGACATTTGATTGCTGGTTTGACTGGGATGTGATCTGTGTGCTCTCAATACCTCGCTATAAAATGACAAGGAAGGAAATCATCAGATATGGACACTATCTGATGAATCACCTTTTTGAAGTTGTCCAGTCCTCGTTTTTCCAAACCAACTTGTTTAACGTCTTTTTAAAAAGACGTTGCATATGTTCGTTGCTAGACGTTGACATTGCTAGTCTATTCATAGCGCATGCAAGTGTGTGGAAACCAGATATGAGATGAGTGTTATGGTTTATATAGGATGAGGAGAAATTTCAAGAGATTGTGAATTCTGCTTTAGATGGAGAGGGATTTGTCCTGTTCTGGTCTTAGTATTGGGGAAGTAAAGAACAGGCTGCACTGGGATCTGCTAAATCTATTCACAGACTGGTTTTGAGCTGTTTTTTTGGGGGCTTTATTGTATAGATGAGGGGATATCCATCATCTCTCCTGATCTCCGCTAATGATGCATGTTTTTGCACAGCGCTCCTGAAGAATACAAATGTGGGAAGTCTCTGGGGCCGGTGGAAGCTTTACAGGAACATCCCCAGCAGGCAGAAAAGATCCTTATCGGCTACAGCCGAGGCCTGGTGGTCCTCTGGGACCTAAACACCAGACACGTGGACAACCTCTTCCTGGGAAAGCAGGTGGTGTTTCCGCTGCATTTTTTTTAACATGCTTGTTCATCCCATAAGAACCCATTGTTATATACATACCAGTTTAATGAGGTTTTGTTAATGTAGTGAAAACTCCCCTGCGTCCATTTGGGGAAGAAGATATTTCAGTGGTTTCCATGGTATTTTCTAGTTAAATTCTAAAGGTCACTTTCAGCCATTTCCAGCTCTGTCCTGAAGGTCTCACATGTTGAGGTTTGAGCAGACTATGGATGTGACACTTCTGTGGCGTGTTTGTTGTCACGCTCTGCAGCAGCTGGAGAGTTTGGTGTGGGAGCGCAGCGGCAACACCTTCGTCAGTTCCCATAGCGACGGCGGCTACTTGGTGTGGACTGTCAATAGCAGCACCCCCTGCACCCATCAGCCCACCACCTCAACAATACCCTACGGTGAGGGTGCAACGCTTGTCCACCAAAACAATCCCTTCAAAATGTCAAAATCCTTAATAACACCAAATTCTGCTGAATGTTGAGGATTTCTTTTGGGACTAATAAAGGATTATCTTTTTATATCTTAAAACAGATTGTGAATTGGTTATTTTTGAATTTGAAAACAATTTCACCTTGTCTAGTAAAATTGATTCTAAATTTTAGGATTAATTAGTATCTGAGAATCGATATTTTTGACGTTACATCCAACACATTACATTTTTATTAATTTATTGTTGATGTCTTGCAAAATCTGTGTGCTGGTCCTTAAATGTTGGTTTTAAAGGTCTATGCACACATGCGCGCGCACACACACACACAAGTGTGGCTCCAAAGTACATTTTCCCACTTGTGTAGTAGTCTGTAAAATATTTTATATATTTTTTTTTTTTGTTTTATTGTTACTCCATTTAGTATTTTTAACATTTCTTCTCTATGGTACTTCACTTAGGATCTGCAGAATCTTACATCCTTTGTCATTTTTGTTCCTTAGGACCATTTCCCTGTAAAGCTGTGAACAAGATCCTGTGGCGGACGACAGAAACAGGGTGCGTGAACGCAGCACAGCGTACGGTGTTTGAGAGGGTGGGTTTCAGCGACGGGTGTCCAGAGCTGATTTTTATTCCTCTCCTCAGGGCTCCCCTGGTGCTGCTCAGCGGTGGCATGCCGCGGGCGAGCTATGGGGACAGACACTGTTTAACAATCCTGCAGGACAGCACCCATGTCACCCTGGACTTCACCTCGAGGGTCATCGACTTCTTCACAGTCCACTGTATAGATCAGGAGAAGGGTGAGCAGCCAGCTGATAGGTTTATATTTAGCGACCGCTTTCCTGTCTTTTAGAAGAGAGAGTTGAAATGAAAATGTATTGGACCCTGCGGTGTGGACTACCTGTGTAGTTCTTGGGAGAATTTGGTTATTTTAGATTCTATATGCAGCTCACAAGTGTTTCCCTTTTTTTTTGTTTTTTTTTTTTTGTTCCCCCCCAGAGGTCAATGGCCGTTTTACCCTTAATTATAAGTCTTCATTTAACAAGACTCTCGGTATCCATGTTTTATTTATGTTTGTATGAATGGGCTTTAATTCCAGAATATGATGATCCCACTTCGCTCGTGGTTCTCCTGGAGGAGGAGCTTGTAGTGATTGACCTGGCGACCCCCGGCTGGCCGACCATCCCCTCCCCTTACCTTGCTCCCCTCCACTCCTCAGCAATCACATGCTCCTACCACATCTCCAATGTCCCCTCCAAGTTGTGGGAGCGGATCATCACCGCTGGCCAGTCGCAGTCTGCCAACCAGACGCATGGGGTAGGAGCCCCATCCTCAGACTGAAATGGTTTTGAAGTTTACAGTATGTCAGCAAAGAATTTGACAGACAGGTTTATTTTTATTTATTTGGTTTGTTTGACCGACCTGAAATGTGTTCAGGACTGGCCAATATGTGGAGGGAGGAGCGTGGCACCAGAGTCGAAACAGAAAGAGCTGCTGCTGACTGGGTGAGCTGCACTAATACATGGCAATCAGCCACAACATATATATATCATTAAATTAAACTATCCAACGGGTCCACACTGCCTCACCCACCTTATCTTATAAATGCCAAGTCATCAGCAGTGTCAACCGTTTGTCTAGACTGCAGGCTTTTTTGTTAAAACCCATTTCAGGTATTGATTTTTAAAACCAAAAAAATATTTTATCAATATTAATGTATATATTTTTTTTACCTTAACACTTTATTGCAGAATTTCCTTTTTTGCATGTATGGAGAGAGCAAAAATTAATATGTGAACAGAGGTGTGAGAATCCAAGCCTCAGTTCTTCTAGCTTGTCCCTTGATGTTAGCAGTGTTCCTGAAAATCAATTTAAGTTAGGGAACCACCCAAAGGGAAAGTAACCATATGTTATTCTATAAATACAGGAATATTCAAGATAGATTTACATAGATGTATAGATCTTACACACCAACTGTCTGACCACTGTTCAGTCATGAAGATGGCACTGTGCGTTTCTGGGATGCATCCGGCGTTTCCCTCCAGCCTCTCTACAAGCTGAGCACCGCCAACATCTTCCAGACAGACTGTGACCACAACGACAGCCTGACTCAGGCCGGCGAGGAGGAGTGGCCCCCTTTCCGAAAAGTAACAGGCATTTTATTTCTGTATATATATAATATCATATGACTCACTCTAGTGTGAAATCTGCAGATAGTGGTCAATATTTTGTCATTAGGAGCACTGAATTTTCATATTTAGCGTTTTTTTTTAATAATAAATTGATCATATTTCAGTGTTCCAAATTGGTCATGATTATGCAGAAAAAAATAATTACCTTTTCCAATTTGCGAGCCATGCAGTTCAAATGTACTTACTTTTGGTCTTATTCCCATTTGGACAGTCCAAAAAAGAATATTTGATCAATAGGGGAAATGCCAATGTCAGGTGGAGTGGCCGGTGGGCCAAATCCTCAGAAGGCTGTGTGTACGTGATTGCTGTACACTGGAAAATGCTTCTGGGTTTCGGTCTTTTTGCCTTTATGTCCATTCTTCATTTTAAAGGCCTTTATTAACCCCAGCCCTGCTTTTCAT
This sequence comes from Denticeps clupeoides, assembly GCF_900700375.1. Taxonomy (NCBI): domain Eukaryota; kingdom Metazoa; phylum Chordata; class Actinopteri; order Clupeiformes; family Denticipitidae; genus Denticeps; species Denticeps clupeoides. The sequence goes on from NC_041713.1 coordinate 14,061,684, forward strand.
TTTCTCTCTCTCTCCCTTTCTTTCCCCCTGCTCCTTTTATCCAAGGAATCTGCAGTCTGGCACACAGCCCTCTATAGCATATGGGATTCACGCTGGAATATTTTCCCTCCTTTTCTGGTTAATTAAAAGCAGGCTGTCTGAGATGCTCAGTTCCTCTTCTTGCTCTAACAGAACATTCCAGGGCAGAATGGTGTGGCAGCGGTATTGTTTCATACTGCTGCATTCGTTTATTGCCTCTGACTCCTGTTTTTTGTTTCTTTATGCTATGACAGTATATTATAGTTACCTTTTCACTGGCTTTATACGTGTATAGCTAATGTAATATACTGTTGTATGCAGAGGACTTGGTTATAAGAGTTTTGGGGTTTTGTTTCAGGTGGGCTGTTTTGATCCATACAGTGATGACCCCAGACTGGGAATCCAGAAGATTTGTTTGTGTAAATACAGTGGAAAACTGGTTGTAGCTGGCACTGCTGGTCAGGTGAGGGTTTTTTCCTCCTCCTCTCTTCTCCCTCAAATTTACCTAAACACATGCTCACATGGTTGATTTATATGATCATTGCTAAGGTGCATCATTTCAACAGTAGAACCTCTTTTTCACAGAATATCTGTCTGCAAAACGTTGCTATTTACTGATTGTTCAACTAAATATCTTCCCAGGTTATTGTGATGTACCTGAGTGATGAGAAGTCCGATCACATGATCGATGTGGCCACAGTAGATCTCCTTCAAGACCGAGAGGGCTTCACATGGAAGGGTCATGACCGGCTGCCTCCCAAAACCGGCTCGGTCGTGTTTGCTCCGGGATTCCAGCCCGTCGTCCTGGTGCAGTGCATACCCCCTGCCGCGGTCACTGCGGTAACGTTGCATGCCGAGTGGAACCTCATTGCTTTTGGCACTAGCCATGGCTTCGGACTCTTTGACTATCATCGGCGGGCTCCCGTGCTGGCAAGGTAATTCATTGGCTTTGTCTAGAGGGACAGACCTTTTTTTTTTTTTTTTTTTTTTTTGTGTACACCTCACAAACACACACTCAGTTGGTCTCTTTCCACTTTATAATCACTAAACTGTTATTACACAATATTATAGCATGAGATCCATGGTGTTTGTTTTGCCAGTTTGAAACGTATCCAGATGCTGTCTTTCCAAATGTCAAGTGCTAATATTACCCTGACATTTAACAACCAAAAATAGTCTTTAAGATGTTTAATACAATTTGAATACAATTACCCACTGTGGTAAATATCAGCAATGTATTGAATGTGTTATGTTGATTTTAAGCTACTTCAGTTTTTGTGTTTCTGGGCAGTGGTGGTCTAGCGGTTAAGGAAGTGGTCTCGTAATCAGAAGGTTGCCGGTTCGAATCCTGATCCGCTAAGGTGCCACTGAGCAAAGCAGCGTCCCCACACACTGCTCCCCGGGCGCCCGTCATGGCTGCCCACTGCTCACCAAGGGTGATGGTTAAATGCAGAGGACACATTTCATTGTCACTGTGTGCTGTGCTGCAGTGTTTCACAATCACTTTACTTTCACTTTTTTTTTTTTCACTTTTATTTGACTGGCAAGTCAAATCCTATGAGAAATTTTTTTTTTTTTTTTTTTTTTTCATTAGCTGATAAAAATATCAGATAATGATATCTTAAGAATATATCAGAATATCATGAGGTGTGGTGTGGTGCGGTGACTGTGGGGGTGTAGTGTGTCTTTAATCAAAGGACGTTTCATGCCTGTTCTCCAGATGCACATTACATCCCAACGATTCCCTGGCAATGGAGGGGCCTCTGTCACGGGTGAAGTCCCTGAAGAAATCCCTTCGTCAGTCTTTCAGAAGGATCCGGAAGAGCCGAGTTTCGGGGAAGAAGCGAGCCGTGATCAGCAACCCCACCAGTAAAGTGAGTTCCCCCCAGAGCCTATTCAGTCCAGCAAATCCCCCTCTTCCATTCCTTAACCAAATAATTTTATGGCTCTACTCTGAGAGTATGGTGTAATTCAGCCAACATGATTTATGACCCCATTTAAATGACTGTTCTTAATATCAAGATTTGCAGGCCTTGCGGTTATTCCTATTCCTGTTTAACTACTGCTTGAGTTGACTGCTCTTAATTTCGATTAAAGTGAATCCATTTGATGTGCAATTTATTGGAGCGAAAAAATTCAAGGTTTTTGGTCTATCCATATCAGCTTTCAGAGCTGGCAGGGTCTACTCTTTTAATGTGAATAAGTTGACCATGATTTCAATGGCATTATTTTCTTATTCACAATTGCACAACATAATGTGCCTGCATGGCTTCCTATGCATATGAAGGTAGTAAGCCTGTTTGTTAATACACAATGTAGAAGTTTTTTTTTTTTTTTTTTTTTTTTTTTCTGCCAGAAAACTGTACCACACCTCATAGCCACAGTTTAATTTCTGATTCACTTCCTTATCGATGGTCCTTAAATTTTTATGTTGAAATTTTATTTATTTATTTTTCCTCCCGTCAGGTTCAGGAGGCCAATGCCCAGCTGGCAGAGCAGGATGCTGAGATGGCGCCGGTGCAGCGGAGGATTGAGGCGCGTTCTGCTGATGATTCGCTGTCGGGCGTGGTGCGCTGTCTGTGTTTCGCTGACACCTTCCTTAGAGATGGTATGAGCTGCGGTCTGACCATTTGACTAGTATGTGCATTATCTTCGCCTGATAGGGATCAACCTGTCTGGCTGTCTGCACATTTGACCTGGCAAAAGTTTTATGGATTCCCTTCCTGACTCAACCCTATTTACTCATGCTTGGGACCAACGCCGCTGTCACCCGAATCCTCCCTGGCTTAATGGTTTTAAATGTTCGTGAATATGAATCATAAACACGAATTCATGTCACTAGCCACAATAATAGATGTTTTGTGGGGGAGCTTACACTGTGAGCTCCTCTTCTGCCATTTGATTGGTTGCCACGTCTGCCACATGGACACGATCAGCCTTTAAGACGTTTATTACCTAAAGCTGGTTCTGAAGGAGTTCCAGGAGGTGTTGGAGTGCAGCGATGACCCACTAATAGCTGACTTTGGTTTATTGTTTAAAGTTTTCCATCTGGTCATTTTACAGGTACATTTGTGAGACTTTATAGGCTGTCTGCGAGAAGCAGAGGAAATGAGGACATCTGTCCGAGATGGCTGAGCAGGCAAGGAGAGAGATCTCCTCAGAGTGGCAGGAAGAGACTAATTACTGACTTGCGACTTGGACGCTGTCTCTGTTTTGTGCGTGTGAGGCAGTTTCTCACAAACTCATATATCCGCTATGCCTAGTGATTGATGAATATTTGGTCACATATCCTGATGCCTACTGGCAAAAAAGCTACAATTTCAACATCCCTTGAGATTCGAAGAATGAGCTATCATTTCAAGAAGATTTGCTGTGATTGTCATGTGGGTTCCTCCATGTAGTCTAGCAAACTGAAGTTGTGATTTTATTGTCAAAATGTATTTTATAGTTCCGTGCTCTCACAGCTGTCCAGATTTTTTAGACTGAACTTGTGTCAGAGTTTACAGAACATGAACAGGGCGTCTCTTGGCTTGATCAGTCCGGGATGTGACCCCTCACCCTTAAATCAAATTCTTTTTAAAACAAATCTACTCCCCTGTGAGCTCTCATATTCCCTCAGCAGATCAGACTTAATGCTTTGTGGGAATAGAGCACAATGCTGTATTGTTGAAGCACAATAAATCTGGGAAGGGCCAGATAGTGCTGTTTGGGGAGGCTGTGTGGCTGTATCAGGGCTGTGTGGGTGTGAAGAGGTGTTTTTTTTTTTTTTTTTTTTTTTTTTTTTTTTTCTTTTTTTTTTTTGAGCCTGTGCTCTCCTCTGCTCAGAGCGGGCTTTGGTGCAAGCAGCTGCACTGGCTGAGACTCAAGGTGGGACTGTAGCACATCCGGACATTTTTTGCACTAGAGCCAACCCCAGGGACTCCTTGGCGCTTTGCAGTCAGGGCGGCTGCGGATTGTTGTCCCAGCTTTCACAATTTTGGTTTTGGAAATGGTTCTTTAGAAACTGTAACAGAATAAATATACTGTAGAGAATTGCGCAATATAGATATAGTAAATCAACTTTTTAAATTGGGTGCCAGGACTCAATGACTATAAAACGTTTGTCTGTGAATACTATGGTTTTAGGGCCTGTGACATACTGTGTGATTTTGGGCTATATAAGAAATAAATGTTGTTGCTTTGTCTGTTAAAAAGATGTCATGATTGTGATTGCCCAATTGCTGGCTTTTTACAGGAACACACCATGGCCCTACAATGTGGGCTGGGACCAACTCTGGGTCTGTTTACGCCTACGCACTGGAGGTGCCGTCTCAGGAGAAGTTTTCGGAGCAGAGTGTGGAGGCTGTTCTGGGGAAGGAGATTCAGCTGATGCATAGGGCACCGGTGGTCTCCATCGCTGTGCTGGATGGTCGGGGGAACCCTCTACCTGAGCCTTATGAGGTCTCCAGGGACCTGGCCAAGGCCCCAGACATGCAGGGTAGCCACTCGGTCCTCATTGCATCAGAGGAGCAGTTCAAGGTGAGTATGTTTGATTGAATGTTGATTTTAATCGATTAGTCAATCAGTTGCCAAATTCAGGTAGCCATTCGAAGGAAACCTTGATGCCAGAAGCTCATGAATAGATTTGAGACCTTAAGGCAGCATTAATCCAGTCTGTTCTGTTCATATGCTGAGACCCATCTTGCCCATCTTGCATGAGTGTAACTGTTTTAAAAGTAGTTTTCAGCTCTTTGAAAATGTATTCCTTACATTGTAATGTACCTGTGATGAGGGACTAAATTGGATGGGGGTTGGAGTGTGTAAATTTATGCAATTTGTGAGGTTGAAATCTAATAGGATATATCCAAACATGTGATGCCTAATGTGTGCTGCAGGTTTTCATGTTGCCCAAGGTCAGCGCCAAGACCAAGTTTAAGTTGACTGCCCATGAGGGCTGCCGAGTGAGGAAGGTGGCGCTGGTCACCTTCACCAGTGTGTCTTCAGAGGAGTACTGCGAGAATGGCCTGGTGTGCCTGACCAACCTGGGCGACATCCACGTGTTCAGCGTTCCCGCCCTGCGGCCGCAGGTGCGTTACGACTGCATCCGCAAAGAGGACATCAGCGGCATCGCGTCCTGCGTCTTCACCAAGACTGGCCAGGGTGAGACTACCTTCATCAACAGGCATGTTTTGATTTTGATAAAGACTATTAGCACTGTGGGCCACACCGTAGCAGGACAGGTGGCCGGAGGTTCCGTTCTCTCTCCTGGCTTTGTGTGTGTGCCGCTCCTCCGGTGTTTTTGCTGAGAGATTCCTCTGGGTCCCTTCCATCATCCAAAGACATGCAGACTTGGATTGGTGACTCTTAATTGTCTCTTAGCTATTACTTCAGGGATTGAAATGAAAGATTGATTTTATTTTTTTGCAAGTTATTCATGATTAATGTTCATTCTAGTTTGCTGACTGCAGCGTTTTCTTTTTCTAGAACAGCAGCTCATTATGAGGCAGTTGGGCGGTTCTGCAATGAAGAATTAGAAACAGTGTTGTGGTTTTCTTTTTAAAGAAAACTGTGAGTAACTGTGTGTGGGGGTTTTTATTTTTTTATTTTAGGGTTCTACCTTATCTCCCCCTCGGAGTACGAGCGCTTTTCACTTTCTGCACGGGTCATAACTGAACCGTTGTGTCAGGTGGACGTGGACCGGCTCCATGACCTCACAGTTCTGAGGTACAGTAAATTGTCACACTGCCTGCATCTTCAATTTGAGCACAATGAAGTGTTTTCCTGTGTCATTAAAATATGCAGCAGTAAATATCTTCAGGCCCGAATGAAGCTGCCAGTGCGCTGGTTTGTCGCCCGTCGTAAACACTTTATTCTGGGCCCCGTTGCCAGACAAGGCGTCCTCCAGCATTACACTCACTGTCTTAAATCAACTCCAGCGGTTACGCTGTTGCAGACATAAGAATGCTGATTCCTTTTGTATGTGCTTCTGCACACACTGCAGCTCAACGACGACCTTTTGACCTGCGGCACTTTCTAAAATCTGCTCTGGGTTTAACTGGAGGTGCTTGGTTTTTGTGGTTCGCTTTCTCTAGTGATGGAACCATGTCCCTGCCTCAGGCTAACGGTACGCACAAGAAACAGCCCACGGGGGAGAGGAAGTCACTAGGAGAGGATGAAGGTACCTACCAATCATGTCTACTGATCCACAAGGCATAAAAATAATAATCTGATGCTCACGTTCAATATTAGTATGTGATTGGGGTGTGCTCAAGTGAAAGCAATTATAGAAGTGAATGATGGATTAAATATACAAAAAAAATTTTTTATTTTTTATTTTTTCCTCACTTTATCTTAAGATGTTACATTTAGTCTGGATTTTTAAAGTCTTGTTCCAGAGTGGTACAACTTGTAATACAACAGGTATGCATTTATTACCATGTCCTCAATCTCTGTTTTCTGGAATGCTCTTTGTTAAGGAACCCCAGACGACTTCCAGAGTTCAGTGTCCTCTCCATTCCTTGAATCACCTAATAGCAGTGCTGATCTCACACTCGACACCACAGGAGAACTGACTGTTGAGGACGTCAAAGACTTCTTGGTGTACGTTCTCCATCTCGACACACTATACGTTTCATGTGGCAGAGCCGTTTATGAAGGTGCAGTTAATGATTCGTGAGTGCACCACAGAACCAGACATCATTCTAACGTAGCAAGACGTGAACCATGAAGGAACTTCATTCCCAGAAAGTGCTACCTTGGCAGACTTCCCAGTGTGGGGGAATCTAAGAAAATGTTTTATGTGGTTATAGGTCCGTTGATGAAGTGGAGAACAACCTAAGGAATATCTCTGAGGAGGACGGCCGGCCTGCTGGAATCCTCATCAACTGAGTGGAAGGGGGGGTTGGAGGTGAGTGTCAGAGCTGGTCAGTCCGGGCTGGAGGGTCTTTTTCCATCTGTGAGTGTGTAATTCTGAACTCTGTATTGGTGCCGTACCTTTTCATTAAAATGTGTACATAATGTAGATTATTTCCCCCACATAAAATTGGTAAAATCTCACCAACTTCAGCAAATATAGGTTTTCATTGGATAAAAGGAATCTGAACTGATTTTCATTTCACCTTTCATTTTAAAGTATAAAATGCAACGCATTTCTGGAAATGCTTACAGAAAATGTCTAAGAACCCTTGCTCATGATTAATAAAACAAAGTCGACTGCACCATTTCAGCTGAAGTGCAAGAAAATACATCTATATGGCATCTTTCTTGGTGTCTTGACTCAGTACCTTGTGGAGGTGCGTTAACACAGTAACTTTAAACAGATGCAGAGGGGCCTGCATTCCATCCTCCGACTGCTGACTGCATCCTCCGACCAGATACAAGTGTGGAGAGGATTTGTTGATTATTATTATTTATTCAATTTAATATTAATATTTTACTCTTTTGGTTTTAGAATTTAGCATTTTGCCCTTCTCACCTCATACTTGCCACATTTCTCTTATCTTAAAAAGAGCCTCATATCACGATGCCCCCTGCTGGAGGTCCTGTGTAGTAATTTTGTCGATGTTACCTTGTAATGGTGCCAGATTGTAAACCTTTAATTAGATTTTAATGACTACTCTGGTTTTTCCACAGGGAATGTTCCAGGAGAGGCCAGGTCTAAAAGGAGTGACATTACAGCGCTGTCTCTCCCAGCTAGCTGGGTAAAAGATGAGTGTTTCTGATCTGTAGCCCTACCCGATCATGTCAACTGAGGCACAAGCCAATGGGAATGTTGCATCGTCCCTTGTGCCAACACTGTTCCTAGTGTTTGCATTCCGATTGTTTTATTTCACTAATGGAGCTTTGACACAATCTGGCAGACTAAAACCACTATTGAAGAGCAATATGAAGAGCAGCTGTATCAAAAAATGCACAAAGTCAACATCAGCTTAGGGGTTGAGCCTGCACTGACCACCCAAATACAGTATTTTGGCCCCCGACCCCCTCTTATACTTTTTTGACTCGTTCCTTTTTCTTGAGCTTTCCCATCAGCTTTCCACATGTGCTTTCAAAAGGAAATGAAGTGTGGCCTTTTGGGGAATATTTACCCAAACGTTTCAGTCACTTAACGCCTTCGCTGATATTCTGTGAAAGCTTTTTGACCTGTCAGAAGGCCATTGGAGAGTTCTGGTTATGGACCCTGTGGGTTTTACAACTTTTAGAAAAATGTTTTTCATAACAGTTTGCCACTGTGGAATCATTCTGGCAGTTAGCTGTGAAAAGTATAGCATCTGAATTCTTAAGGACTTGTTCTCTTTCTCGCTCATCGTGCTATTCTCATGCAACAGCATTAACAACTTTTTGTATCCATGCTCTCCTATAAAATAATTTTATATGGCTTGTGAAATTGGTATTTTATATTTTGTAGATATCACTGGCATGTAGAAAATTGTCATTTCTAACACTACCTTTTTTATAGTGTGATTTTTGTATTTGAAGACAGAAATTAAGGTGCCAGATATAGAAAGTATGTGAGTGTGTGGCCCGTACTGAAGTGAAAATGAATATCCAAGTTTCAGTCCATTGGGAATGAGGGAAGTGCGTTTTTCTTGTGGAAAGGTACGGTTCTTACAAAGATTCTCATAGGTGCACAGTGCTAAAATGTTTTAATGCTGAAGTTTTTATGACTGGCTTTGTAATTTATTCTGAAGAGCCCAATGCAGTGTTACGCAAAGTGATCTGATTTAGTCAAATTAGTTGCATCCTTAATTTCTCACCTTTTTTCTGTATGATCTCATTTTCAAAAGGGACCTCACTAATGTAGTTAGAATCCCCCTTTTTTTTTTTTTTTTTATGCCATAAGCTGACTCCGATTCTGTGAAATGATTGTGTGTAGAATTTTATTTGAACTCTAGCAATCTTAATCAAAATGTTGAAACGTTAATAAAGTATTTACTCAAAAACCATGTATTGTTTTATTGTCTGAACAGGAACCTTGCACATCATTTTCATTTTGGGATTCCTAGTGCATTTATATTTAAGAAATAGGGCAGGGTTGTGCTTAACTTTTGGCTATGGTCAAATACAGAAAAAAAAGTTTACACCTTAACCCATTTCTATTACTCAAACTATATTCATTTATACCCAAATTGGTGTAGGTAGCAAAATATCATATTTGAGGCTCTTCAGAGCAATTAACTTTGGCTGTGACCACAACAGGGAACGATTCCCAGAAGTCCTGAAAAAGCATCCAAAATGTGTTCAATGCTCATGTCATTGATCATCTCAGGAAGCTGCTAATGAAGGTACATTTAAGGTGTTTAATTTACAATTAAAGGAACTCAACATGGACATTGTCAAAGTGTTTTTATAAATCTTCTAGGTTGTAGGAAATTAAACATCAAATCATGAAGATCAGTTATGACACCCATCTGAACTAATGATTCATGCTGCTCTCGTTCCCTTCAGCTTCATCTTCATCCTCCTCCATGTCATCGTCAAAATAGCGCTCTTCTGCATCACGGCTCACAATGTCCAAGTTGTCATAATCTGGGTTTTCATCCACCTCGCTGTAAAGGAATTTCTAATAATCAAAATGTAACTCCGCAGAAGGGTCATCACCAACTTATGACCAGTTTAAACTCTGCCTCATACAGTCTATAAGACACAAAAAAGGAGCAGATACATGTATCCATATGTTTGTTGGTGTAATAATTCTGCAACGCACACACCTGTAGTCGAAATCTTTGTCTTTGCCCTCCAGGAATCGTTGGTGCATCTGACTAATGAACTCTTCTCTCAGGAGCACCTTCTCCTCGGCTGTTGGCTCCCACTCCTTCTCTGTAGACCCATCTTTTCCTGCAAAATGGAGCCCAGCATTAGCATAAAGCCAGATGATAACATCTGCCAGGCTACAGTTACACCCAGATACAGGTACGGAGAACAAAGATCCTCTCACCATCACCGTCCTCCTCTTCTGACTCCTCCTCAGCAGCGTCCTCATATTCCTGCTCCTCCTGCATGCGTTTCTGAAGGACCTTCTCCTGGTAGGAATTGAGGAGCAGGTCAGCCAGGCCCCCGGGACCCGCCTGCATGGTCTCCTGGGAGCGCTGAAGAATCTCCTCGTCATTCAGATACTGACCAATGTATTGTTCATAGAGCAGGGGCTCCCGGACGCGCATCTGCTCCTCACTGAAGTACTGACCACCTGAGGGATAAAATAACTGTACATTGATGTAGATGACCAAATACTGTATGTATTTAATGTACTTCAATTTATACTACCATATACCACAAAGCACAATGCCCCCCCCCCCCTCCCCCCCTTGTGAGATGAACGCCGCTCACCTTCTTGCAGAGCTCTGAGCGCTGCGAAGCGGTGGTTGCGAACCTTGGTCTTGCCGGCCCGGCTCGCAGCGCAACTCTGAACCTCCTTACAGTAGTGCTGAGCTCGGCAGTCCGAGCCGAGGTGGGAGAAAGCCCCAAGGTGCTCTGGCTTCAGGTGAGCCCGGTAGCGCTCTAGGAACACCAGGGGCTTGGCCTGATACTGTTCCAGCAGGATCCGCCTCCTCTCGTCCCGGGTCAGGTCCGGCTCTCCGAGCTGCTGGCTTTTCACAGGGATGCCGCTGACCTCCACAGCTTCGATCATGGAGGAGAGGCTGGTGGGACATTCCACCTGAGACAAGGCACCGTGTATGAGGGGTATTCATCTGCTTCCCATAAGCACGCAGTGACGTGTCAGATTTATAACAATATTCATTATAAAAGAGGTGGCCTAGCAGGTTGCTGGTTCGAATCCTGATCCGCCAAGGTGCAACTGAGGAAAACACACACACTACCTTCCCCACACTGCTACATTTACAGCATTTACCAGACGCCCTTATCCTGAGTGACTTACAATCAGTAGTTACAGGGACAGTCCCCCCGGAGCAACTTAGGGTTAAGTGTCTTGCTCAGGGACATGATGGTAGTAAGTGGGATTTGAACCTGGGTCTTCGGGTTCACAGGTGAGTCTGTTACCCACTAGGCTACTAACACACTGCTCCTCGAGCGCCTGTCATGGCTGCCCACTGCTCACCAAGGGTGACGGTTAAATGCAGAGGACACATTTCGTTGTGTCACCGTGTGCTGTGCTGCAGTGTGTCACATTCGCTTTCAAATAAATCATGGTAGTGTGGCATTGAGCAAGCGGACAACCAATGTCGACACAATATAATAATACCTTTTTTTTTACCACATAACTAAATAAGACTTTTTGCAATGTGCAGTGAGGCTCTTTTTAGCAGACCGCCTGGTAGAAGATCGCTCTCACCTCGTCGCCTGAGCCCGGTGGGTCCGGATCAGCGCAACTTTTGTACGAGTCAGACGCGCAGATCGTATCGAAAGTGCCGGTCAGGGTCGCGTCCACCTCCGGCTCTTCCCTGACCGAGGGTCTCTCCTCAATCTCCCCCCACATGATTTAAACGCAACTGTTCGGTCGCGCTGCGACACGTTTTAAAGGTTGCGGCGCTGCGGAGGTCCGATGCTTCCGTACGCCGCCATCGCCTCCTCGGTCCGTCGCTGTTTACAATCCGACCAGATACAAACATTACAAACGCAGGTTCCGGGCTGTAATTTACGGTTTTAAATATCCGTTTGTAAAAGTTATAGGATATAGGATTTGCTATACGTGATTGTTTATCTTCTATGTAGACAGTTGTTTCGTGTTATTACCAAAAATGTTTTAGTCTTCATTAGTCTGATATTGTTTTATTGGTTTTATACCATTAGGTGGCGCTGTTGGAGTAGAATATGAAACAGCACCCACAGCTTGTTTTTCGGTAGAACAGCCTTGGAATCGTTATTTACAATGAAAGGACAGTCTAGGCCAAAAATGGCCTTCCTCAGCCGCACAGATATACTTACATGTTTAATAAATGGTGTAATAATGTATCAGTACTGAATCAATAATTATATTCCACGAAGCTTTCGTTGCATCTGTCTCTCAATAGAAACTAGCATAAGATCTACAGACCTTAACGTTTCTGTTGACTTTTCTGGAATCTAGTCGTTACGTCCTTAAGGTAGTCAGGAAAGAATGAACAACCACACTCATTTGCAATAAAATTATTTATCTTCAGATGACAGGATATAACCTTCAGGTCAATATTTGATCGTTATACAATAAAAGTGACAATACAATGTAAAAAATACAATTGTATAGCCTTTCAGGAACTTTCTCTCAGCGTCATCTGGTCTGTAATTCATCAACGTGAAATTATTGCAGACAGTTTGCTTGACAACAAGTAATAGAGTACATATTCTTCCATAAAATGCTCAGGGAAATGCTTTGAGTAATTATTCAAGGGTTAAGGACACTAGGCTGCTCAAGGGTAAAAGTTCGGATTCAAAAACATCTATGTCATGAAACCCAGACGTGACAGGAAAACACCTCGGTATTCCTATTAAATTACAAAAAAAAACTCTGGAGGGGTGACCTGTAAGCAGTTGTAGGTTCTTCAACTCACCCAGATTGTCATAAAGAGGTGATTTGTTCAATTCAAGTTCCTAAAACTCAAGAATTGATCACAGAGTGCAAACACTAAGTGTCAACCGTGTATTTGCACTCTCGGTCCCCATCGTGTAGTAGACAACGATCACCCTAAAATATTGCATTAGACCATAAATAAGTGGATTTCATCAGTTCTACAAACAGGAATACCAAGCAATTACAGCCCAGTGCAATTAGGTAGTCAATTCTACAACTGAGAATATTTGAAAAAATTAAATATAAAACATGAAAACATCCAGATGTTTCCATTTAAATGTTTTCATATTGCATGCAGTGTTTTGGATCCAGAAATTGAAGAAATGAATCAGTGCATTAATCGGCATTAACTGTCTTGACTAGCACTGGGTTAGCATATAAACATATCATGGTGGGGGTGTTGTGCTAATGAAGGCTGAGATTAACACTCATTTCTGACTGAGGCAGCTATTAAAAATGTAATTCTTCTGCCCTCGCGACGGGAGATCGATATGAAAAGCACTGTTTATAGCTGTACACAATCTAAAGAAACCGCCATGCTGGCATTTCCTTACAACTTTATGTCCCCATCTAAATTAATAAAACAGACTTGGTCTGAGCTGTAAAAAGACACCAAGCTGCAGAGACCTTTCCAGCGTGGAACGGCCAGCTGGAATAGACTTGTGAAAATATCAGCTTTTCATCCAAATATGCCAGTGCCATTGCCAGAAATACACCAGCTTCTCCTACTTTGTGCGAGTTACAAAGTTCTCTCACTCTGAAAGGAGAAACGGGACAGAAATGCATCTTGCAACATCACACACAAAATAAATTGACTGGTGTAGTCCTTCACATGCATGCTACCCATGCCCCTGGAGAGCATCGCACAAATACTGCTTTGGAAATAAGGTTGTATATTTGTGTGTGCGAGTGTGTGTGTGATTACAGTGAGACATGGATGTCCTCTGCTCCATGTTGAGATGAACCTGAGTATGTGGCTTAGGGCAATGTCTGTGAGATGCACGTCACTGCACAACGTGGGCAACCTTAGCAGAGCAGACTAACATAAACACAGTATATTGCACTCAGGCTACAGGTTGTGTTTTTTTCTTTGAAGTTTGGTTCTTGTTGGTTCTGTGTCAATGTCGTCATTAACCCCACCTCCCAATAGAAAAATAAAAAAACGCATCTCGACATCAGTAGGTCTAAACAGACTAAAGTCAATTCCCACTGCTATTTGAACTTCTTTAAAAAAAAAGAAAAGAAAAAAAAAGTACATTCACAAGAGGACAACATAGGAACATCCAACTCGAATTTCAAATCGATATGTGCAAAAAACATTATAGATCTCTATAAAAATATGTGCATATGAATAGAGCTATTTTCTTCACTGATACAATATTTCCTCTATGTACACCTCAGGATAAACAGTACAGTGTGTGTACAGTTCGTACGTACAGGTTTTCATCTGTCTTTACAGAGGAAAAAACGTCACCAACGTCTGTGACTTGAGTGGTCATGACTCTCAAGAGGGTATAATGAAATGTGACGCCACACATCCTGAACTCAAATCAATGTGATTGAGCACTGGGAGTTAAAGATAAAACTGCCAGATGTTCCGTACGGAAAACCTGAAATTTGCATATCCCATGTTAGGACACGTCAACCCATCGCGTTTCCAAATCAATGCCGTCCACTCTAGGCCAGCTGACACGACGACGTTAACATCTGACGAGGGAGGAAGGAAGGAAACACTTTGGCTACTGAATTTGGTGGTCCTCCTTGTCGCCATCTATCAACCACGGATAAGCGTCCAGAACGGACGCATTTTCTGGGAAAAGCTCCACTGGGACCCTTGACTCCATTCACTACGCTCTCAGTGGGCTGTCCTGTTTAAAGAAGTAAAGTCAGTGGACTCTTCCAGTCTGCTGTTGAAGGGGGAGGGGCACGCGGGCATGTCTGCCGGGTCCGGCTGGTCGAAGGTGATGTGTGGGGGGTGCAGGAACTCGTTGCGGTGGGCCGGGTGCTTGTCGACCTTGTGGAGGGGCTGGCCGTGGGCCTGGTGCTCCAGCAGGTCGACGGAGTCGCGCTGCAGCGCCTGCTCATACGATGGTGTCCTTCTCCGCAGCAGCATGCTGCTCTCCGACAGCTTTTCCATGGACACGATGGGTGCGGGGATCAGGTCTGCGGGGGGCTCGATGGAGATGCAGGGGGGACTCATCTTCTTTTTCCGGTAGATGTGCAGCGACTGGCCGCGAGTAGGCGGGTGCCTTATCTCTACCATGGCCGGGTCGAAAATGTCATCGAGCATTGAGGGGCAGATCTCGATGGAGTGCCGGCGGAGGTCCTCCCCGCCGCCTCCGCTAGACGGCTTGTCCAGGAAGCCCTCGGTGTCGACGCTGAAGAACTTCTTCAGGTCCTTGTCTTTGAGGCCGCAGGTTAGCAGGCTGCTTGAGCTGCTGCAGTTCTTCACTGGGACAGAAAGGACTGTGCCGGTCGTGGCGTAGGGCGAGAGGGAGTGGCTACGGACCTCTTCCGTCGGGCCGCCTGTCCATAGCTTGGCTGAACTTGTGATGTTCCGCACCTCTTCATCAGTGGGGTCGGCCAACTCAAACATGGAGCCACTGGGACTGGTGCTGTTGCTGCTGCTGGCCTGACTAGAGGCACGCCGAGAGATGCTGTGCTGGCTATAGAGCTGCTGGAGGGTCCGGACGCTCGTAGAGCGGATGCGATGGGACAACATGGGTGAGGCCAGGGGGCTGCTGGGAGCAGATATCCTTGGTATGGCCAGAGAGAAGGGGACAGGCATGGAAGCCTCCTGCACATCAATGGAGTCGTTCTTTATGGCTTCCTATGAAATTAAAACACGAGCATATGAGTCAAATTTTTATTGTTTCAAAGTTACAAAACAATATTAACAATAACTAATTACTCAATTATAATACTGTTCTTGGATCCGTACTGAACACATTATTCAAAACATAGGTTGAAAAAGTATGTAAACCCCTCGGTCACATGCAGAGATGTGAGTTATTTTGCTTTTTAAAAACACTCAGAAGACACCGAGTTTGACAGTTCATTCATCAATGCCCTACCAAAAAAACATGTCTCAGAAAGACCTGTGACCAAATATTGAACATTTGCTGGCAGGGAGTTTAAATCTATATCAGTCCACAGTTAGACAAATGGTCTACAAATGAAGAGGATTAAATTCCAATCTCCAAAGAAGTGGGCGACCAGCCTGGATGATTCCAAAGGTACAATACAGGTCATAGAGGTAAAAAAAAACCA
The DNA here is from genome assembly GCF_900700375.1 of Denticeps clupeoides. Lineage (NCBI taxonomy): Eukaryota > Metazoa > Chordata > Actinopteri > Clupeiformes > Denticipitidae > Denticeps > Denticeps clupeoides. The sequence continues at coordinate 14,077,456 of NC_041713.1, forward strand.
GAGTAACTGATAAAGGCCTACGGGATTCAGCTCAGACCATATCCCTATAGAGGTGTTCATAGACCTCTCCACACATCCAAACAACAGAGGTGAGCTGAAGAAGTTCTCAAAGGAAGAGTGGTCCAGAATTCCTCCTGGACAGGACCAATTTGCAGTTTCCTAAAGGCTACTTACATTCAGGGTTCAAAAAAGTAGGTACCAGTAGATTCTGCCAAATAATACATGTAAGTGAACCCACTACCATTGTAGCCATATTTGAAGTTAATTTTTTGACATTTTTCTAAAACGTTTTCATGGCACCGTGCCAGTGTCACATCAAGGGGCTGAACAGTTGATCTGCATATATACTTCAAAAATATCAGAATTTAGAGACTTGCAAGCCCAGTACATTCCTACAAGTTAAAATGAGTTTACTGAAGCAAATGGTCTGTTAAAAAATGCTTACAAAGATTCTACAAAAAGCCGACAGCTCTGTGTAGTTGCAACTTACCTGTCTGCGTAGAGACTTGGAGGGGGAAGGCTTGGGTGGTGGAATTCTGGGAAGGCCAAACTGGGTGTGCGGAGGAACACCAGGCACCTGAAGTAGGGAGTGGCCCTCACATGGCTGAGAATGGACTGATGTGACAGATCCTGAGCACACGGAGACATCTTATCTTCTATGTGTTTATCGGTGCCAATTAATGCTATTCTGTGCAATCATGCTTCAAAAATACCTGATCCCAAATAGTTGTGGCTGGCCTCTACCTCCTGCAGTGGGAAGGGTGTGCTGGAGGGTCTCACAGGGCGGAACATGTAGCTGTCGTTGGGCAGGGAGTGCATTCTGGACACAGACATTTTCCTCGGCGACAGCAGATTCTCATTCGTGCCGCTTTGGAACACCTCGTCCTGCAGGAAAAGACAAGATATTCCCCCCTTTCAACCGGTGTATGCTACACACAAAAACACAAACAGGCTGGATTGCTGGCTTGCTCGCCAGTTCACTGCGGATGACAAAGAGTGTGTAGTGTGCTTGCCAGAAGACCCATCTCTTCCCTACAGACGCTTTTTACACATCATCTCAGCACTTTCCTCTGAGTTCCTCTGAGACGAGGTGAACTCAGCGGTGCACTCAAGAAGCATCTGAGGTGATTTGTGTCCTGCACGCGGCACATTGACATGCATATGGCTCATTGCCCGTTTTGCGGCGTCATTAAAAACCCCTCAAACAGGATCCATCAGAAAGGATTACTTCTGATATTATCCACTGTTCGGCCAATCATAGGGTTGGGATAAATTGCTTATTCTTATCATTTTTAAAACCTCCAATGCTGTTTTGAGAGCTTTTTAAACTCAATTTCCCCATGAAAATGGGCTTGCTCTGTCAGATTACAACAGCTTCTCAAGCAGGAATAGTCACAGAGTGAGTGTTTCATTTTTTTACCTGCCCGGGTGAGTCTGGTCGCGGACCCACATAGGTGGCCTTTCCCTCAGGGCCTGTGGAGCTGGAGGTGGAGACATGGCTGAGTCTACGTGCAATCTCCATCTCCATCTCAATCTCTGCATCCATCTCGGCATCCTCTTTGGCCTCTTTGTTGCTCTCCTCGAGGTGCTTCATGAGCACAGCCACCACTACATTGACTAGGACGAACTGGGCCATCAGCACAAACGTCACAAAGTACAAGGGCGAAGCCAGGGGCAGGTAACTGGGGCACTTATCTTCAGACTGGCACTCCCGTAACGTGTCCTAAAAGTGTAGACAAGTATGGTCAGTTTCCCAAACACTAAAAAAGCTCAAAGCATGATAAATATACAGTTCTTCAGGAAAGTATTCACAGCGCATCACTTTTTCCACATTTTGTTATTTTACAACCTTATACCAAAATTGATTAATTTAAAAATGAAGAATTCTAGCCTTTGCCATGAACCTCAAAAGGGAATTCAGGTGCCTCCTGTTTCCCCAATCATCCTTGAGATGTTTCTGCAGCTTCAGCAGAGTCCATCTCGTGATAAAACACCAGACCTGTCTATATAAGGTCCCACAGTCAACACTTCATGTCAGAGCACAATCCAAAGGAATTGAAGTCAAAGGAATTGTCTGTAGACCTCCGAGAGAGGATTGTCTCAAGGTACCTGAACCTGAAGGCAGCTGAAGGACCTGAAAACATGTAACTCTTTGGAGTGAGTGCCAGGCATCACGATTGGAGGGAACCAGGCACCGCTCATCACCAGGCCACAATGAAGCATGGTGATGGCAGCAACATGCTGTGGGGGTGTTTTTCAGCTGCAGGAACTGGGAGACTAGTCTCAGACTGAGGCAGCCAATAGGAGTGATTTCAGGACAATTCTGTGAATGTCATTGAGTGGCTCAGCCAGAGTGCCAACTTGAATCTGATTGAACATCTCTGGAGAGATCTTAAAATGCCTGTGCACCGCCAACTGGCCAAGGATAGGTGGCAACATATTCAAAAAGATTTCTGCCAAAAGTGCATCAACAAAGAATTGAACTTTGATTACTTATTTACATGTGTTCTCAGTTTTTCATTTACAATCATTTTGCCACACAACACAACACATTAAGGGGAAATGCATTTAATTTATTTTGGAACAAGACTATAACATAACAAAATGTGCAAAAAGCGCTTTGAATACTCTCTGGAAGCACTGTATATAGCTGCTTTTCTGCACCAGTATATAAAATAGTTATATATATCTTGGAGATGCCACACAGGCTTTAAATATACATTTATAACAAATAGCAAATTGGGAGGAACCCAAAGTGGTGATTTACTACGCTGACACACACCACTGTCAATAAATATGAACATAAAAAATACAATTTTACTCAAACTAGCCACACGACACAAATTTCAGTACATGCAAGCTTTACTAGACATGTTAAATATTTAAAAATGTGTAAATACACACTATGAAGCAAGGGTATACTGTCTGAACACAGATAATAGATTTGATGGTTATATTATATTTTTCTTGTAATAACTAATGGTCTTGATAACATATTTTTCAGTTGTCAAGTTAATATAATGCATTGGTTTGTTAACATTCTGAAAACAGAGGTGGTAATTTTTAAGTCGAGAAAATTACAGTAAACATTATTATAACTTGAGACAAAGAGGACAGATAGAATACCCAATACAATTTTCAGAAATATGGGAGTAACCCTATAATTTTTATACACCCAAAAAAGTGAATTAAGTATTATTATGTATTACTTTCGTACAAACCCTTATCTAAAGAAGCTTATGTGATTTGCATTTACAGTTTAAAAACTGTTGTAAATAAATAAACACAGTTATTCTGACAGTTTTAGGTCTTATACCCCGGCACTGCTAAGAATACTATTTGCCTAATCCCCAGGCAGCATTAAAGCTGATAAACAAAGCCTTGCTTTTACAGCCCACCTGTTCAGAGAGGGTTTTAAGAAATGCTAAATTACCTTCATTATTCCATTCCAATTGTCCCCCGTGGACACCCGGAACAGAGTCAGGAAGGCCATGCCAAAGTTTTCAAATGTGGCGTGCCGACTCAAGCCCTCACAAGGGTTTTTATCATTACATTCTGGATCCAAAAAAGAGAGAAATAAACAAACTGTCACAAGCTGACTTGCAACTGCGAGCGATTCTACAGACAAGCATTATTTAACAAATCAGTTGGGTAACAAGAGACCCCATCGTTTGCATGCAAGTTTGTCAACCTTGGATTTTAATCCAAGTTGTCCGCTCTTTGGACTAAAAGAGTATAATGTTGTCATTTCACTGAGACAGCTCACACACTGAGTGGGATCAACTGAATAATAAGCTCATGCAATTCTCTGAAGACTCAGCTCCCCTCTCCTGAACCCCCAAGCTTCAGGGCAAACAGAATAGGCTGGATGGCTGCCCTAACAGGCAGCTCACAGCTTTAAAACCTGAGTGTGTGAGCCCGCTGCGTGAGTGGTGCACTGACCCAGTTTCCCAAAGAGTTCCACTCCAAGCGCAGCGTAAATGAAGAAGAGGAGCATAAACAGCAAACCCAGATTCCCCACCTAGACAGAGGGAAGAGGTTATATTCATCCATCAGTTGCAAACACACCCACACCCAATACAGACACACACTTCAGATACACTGTAAATATATGCAAAAACAGAACCACCCACAAACATAATACAAACAAACTCACACACAATCCAAACACAGATGCACACACACCAACACATAATACGCATGCGTGCTGTACAGATATACAGGGGGGAAAAAAACCCTCCCACACACACCTGAGGTAGGGCCTGCATCACGGTGTCCAGCAGAGCTCTCATCCCAGTGGCCATCTTCAACAGCTTCAACACTGAGGACACACACACAACCGCAAATCTTTACACACATCTTTAGTAGGCTGCACACGGTGCAGAAAACATAGAAAATCACACAGTATGTCTAACAGCCCTCTAAAACCATCTGATTAGATACAATTACGGAGAAAACACCCACAGCGCAGCTCAGGTTCTCATGGTATCTCGAAATGATGCTACAAAGCCACGTGGTTCAGTGACATTCTGTGTTTGAAACCCACCTCTGGCGATCCTCAGCACTCTCATGATCCGAATGATGGTGGGGTTTATAGGCAGCGCGGCATTCATCTTGATCTCCTCCAGCGTGATGCCCATGATGGAGAGCAGGACGATGGCCAGGTCCAGCTGATTCCACCTGCCCAGCAGAACACAGGCATAGAATTATACAATAAAGCTGGAACACATACTGCCACTGGTGTGCTGTCAGCCACCGGGGACACATGTGACCGAGTGTTTAATGGTGCCAGTCCCAAGCCTGAGGGATGCATCAGGCATTGAGTTTTTGCTAATCTTGCAAACAACAAGACTGACCCCTAAGGGGAGAAGCCAGATGGAGACGACGACATGTTGTGGTCAAAAGAACAAGGCTGAAGGATTAGTTCAGTAGATTACTTCAATGCCACCTGTAATAGAAAATTATAATGTTGTAATGGGTGTAATGGGAAATTGCATTTCTTCTATCTTTCTTCTGTGTAGTTTTGAATTAGTATTTGCAAAAATCTGTTTGTGCTTTTGGAAGGTCAGCTTAATGTTCTGCTTCAGTAAATACAACAGGATGGAAGACCATCAGGGTTTCATACCAGCTCTGATAGAAGGAGGGCAGGCATGAGATGTACATGCATGTGGGTACCTTAGTCAACCAGCGTTTTTCTGATGCGCAGCAGAGGCTCTCAATAAACTTTTTTTCTCACCATATTGGGTTATTGGAATCTTTATTTTAGATGACACACCTTTATGACCCTAAATATATCACAGTTTAACCTTTTGTGTGTATATTTTAACTTCTGTATATTTAAATTTAGCTTCCACCAGAAATTATTTATTTAATGAATTTCAATGACATTGTGACCATTAATACTGTAAAATGACAAGTAATGGCTAGCACCAAAGTTAGTGACATGACCTCATACCTCCAAGGTTTGAAACCAGCTCAACTTTGTGTGATCGTCATTTACATGCTCTCCCTATGTTGGCACGGGTTTCCTCCGGGTTCGCTGGTATACTCTCTCCATAGAAAAGACATGCACACTAGATGAATTGGTGGCTCTGTGTGTGTGTGTGTGTGTGCCCTGTGGTGGGCTGGCACCCAGTGTCCCAGGATGGGCAGTAGTACTAAGTGCATATGGAAAGTAAGTGAGTGTGTGACATTTAATGGCAACAGCGTTACATTATTGCAAGACGTTGCCACTCCTAGGATTCATCTTAGCCAATAAACATGCTATGCAGGAAATAACTTTGCTAGAATAAAACAGAACAGAGAAACATAAACAAATATTTCCACACCCAAAAGATAATACTGAGAAGACATTCTTAGAACAAGTAATTCATACGTAATTTATTGCTTACTGCTGGACAGTAATTCAATCATTTTTATGCCAGCAGCCTTTCCACCGCTCCGCCTCTAAAAAGCCAAGGTTCACATCGAAGCAGTGGGCTTCAGTGTGATGTGAATAATGTTGTTTTAATAAACACATAATTGTGTGTGTTTATCATTCGCAGCCAAGCTGGTTCAGGTCTGTGGATGCTAAATTACAGTCACAGCATATGGCTGATTGAATGAGGCTGGCGCCCGCGAGTTGGAAATGTACATATGTTTGGAAATGAGAAACTAGATACCATATCCAAGTTAATTTAATTTTGCCGAATGTAATTGAAACTAATTTTTTTGCCCGGGCCAGGGTCTCCAATGCATCACACAATCAAATGTTGTAATTTAATGCATTATGCACAAGTGATTAAGACATCACTTAACCATAGAGTCATCGTCATTAATTATAAAATATATTATGCATTAATGAGACAGTATTTTTATGGTTCTAACTAATGCACTGCAGTGTGTGTGTGTGTGTGTGTGTGTATTAAAATAACATAAAGTCAAGCATAAGCCACATTTATGGGTTTCATTCGTTAATTCCATGTAACAACAACATCAAAAACATTTGTTACTTATATAGCCCATAATTTCATGTCTCAATCTACCCACATTAGCTCATGAACTTTTGTAATGAACACACAGTAGCTATAAGATTCTTTTAACACCACATATCATACAGGTAGTGTTAGAATTTATTGAATATATATATTTTTTTTACCATATTCAAACATTTTTGGAAAAGTTCTATGAAGGACAGCTGGCTGCAACTGCACAACTGTGTCCCTCATTGCCCACTATGTGCTTATGTTTAATTAAGGTACACAGCGGTGCGTTAAAACCCACATGCTCACTAAACACAGAGCTACAGGCCACAGATCTCAAACTCCCCACAGACAAACACACAGTGCTGAGAGACCGTGTAGCCATGGAAGGTCTTAATAATAAGCCCTGACAGACAAAGCTGCGTCTACCCAGTACAGGTCTCCTGAGAAGCTCTGCAAGAAAACAAAAGGCTCCTCTTAATGCCTCTGTTGCATGATTTTATGAGGTCCGCGGTTCAAGTAGTAACCTTTTTTCTTTTTTTCCTTTGTACCAATTCACCTACCAAATCCCAACATGACCAACTGTATTTTTGATCTGTTCCTACAGCACACACCTATAAGGTCTAAAAGATGCTGTACCTGTCTTTGAAGAATCTCCGGAATCCAAAAGCCACGAGCTTTAGCAGTGCCTCGAAGACAAAGATGATGGTAAATATGTAGTTGCAGTACTTCAGGGCCTCTTCAAGTGTCTGTGAATTATCAAAAGCACTTTTTAGATTTTCTTTTCAAAGTAATGAGATACACATTCGGTTTATTTTAAAAATGCCAAACCTGTGATGTAATACGTAAATGAAGAATTCAGTGTTTTGTAATGTATGTTCTAGAAGGAATACAATTATTTATGTATCAATATAGCAATTAGATGAATGAAAAGTAATTTTTGTAGCCATTATTTAAAATTTTAACTAAGTATATTACTGCATTGTGACCTGACTGTGATTCTATATGAGTCAGTTAAGGTAGACCAGTCTTTTGAGCTCCATATTTTATTTATGTCATTCAGCCAACTGAAACATCAGACCAGCCTACAACAAAGCATAGATTCAAAGCTGCGGGCTGCAGGGTGACAACAAAGAAGAACCCATATTGATGTGTGGATTGCTTTGTGAGCAAAAACAGAATTAAGTAAATTAGTTAATGTGAGCATGCATTAATTCTTTTTTACTGGAAGAAATAATATACAATGACAATAACTGAGTCTTTGTCTGGGTGGTAGTAGCCTAGTATGTAACACACTCGCCAGAAGACCCAGGTTCAAATCCCACTTACTACCATTGTGTCCCTGAGCAAGACACTTAACCCTGAGTGTCTCCAGGGGGGGACTGTCCCTGTAACTACTGATTGTAAGTCGCTCTGGGCATCTGATAAATGCTGTAAATGTAAATGTCTTTGTGGAAAAGGCAGCCCTCAACATACCATTTCCAGTACAAATGACCTGAAATTAAAGTGGCATGCTGCATTATGCTGCATTAAAATTCACATAAAAAAACAACAACAAATAAATAGTGAATAGTGAAGTGTGCAGTACTGAATTGAACGGAAGTGGCCGTTATAGTGAGCGTACCACAGGCTGTTCATAGTGCTCCATGGACATGGTGACCACGTTGATGCAGATGATGCAGGTGATGAAGAGGTCCAGGTAGTGGCTGGTGCACAGCATGTGGATGTAAAGCCGTGCCGGAGAGTAGTCTGCATAGTATGGCCTCTGCTGAGCCTCTGGAATATAAAAATCGGCGGAGACCATTCAAGTTGATAGAGATGTGTTCCCACCCACCTTCTCAAAAAAAGCGAGCATACTGCGGAACACAGACATCCAAGTCAAGACAAACTAAGACAAGAACTAAACAAATGGACTTAACAAAAATATATGTTAATTTACATGTTGCTTTGCTCCCAAACATGTATGTTCAGCAAAATGCTAAGCAATTAGCCTGTGCACATTGATTGTGTACCCAGTCATAATATCACAATATCAATTTAGCATAATAAGCCCCAGAGCATCTTAAGTGTCATCATGAATGTTTGGGAAGACACAAATCCATTTTTTGAACTAATCCATTTTTTGGAGCAAAACCGTGCAAAGACATGTTTTCACACTGAATACCCTTTCAATGGAATTCTGCCAAGAGGGGAATTGTGGTGTTTTAATAAAGGGTCAAAGGTCAAATGGTTCAGCTCCGTCCCCTCTCGAGTGGCAGCATTCCATGGCTGGTTGTCGTGTTGAAAGCATGCAGCTCTCATTGGGTGAGCATGCTACTGTAAACATGACTGTCTTTGGCTGGGTGGGAGGGAAAAACATTTGTGTTTAGCCTCCAGCGCACAATACTTGTTCCACGTGGCTCGTCCACACATTTTGACACAAAGCTGTGAGTAGCTGGTGATTGTTTTGGACAGTGAATCATATTTGCATTTACTTGTGATAGTGACGTACAACCATCATTTATTAAATCCATCCTTCTGAGTCTGCCATTCAAAGCATGTTTACTGGTAAAAAAAAACTTACCATATGAGAGGAGAGAGGCTTCTTTTTAAACTATAGAGTATCAGATTATCAGACTTGTACATGCAATGCCATGAAAAAATAAGAAATGGAGTCATTCCATGGATTTCTTTAAAAATTGCCTTCATATTAAAGATAAATAATGTGTTGAACAAATGATTTATGTGTCTAAAACCCTATTAGAGCTCCATATCTTAATCTGTGCAATGAGGGCAATAGGTCATACTAACCAATGACAGTAGCAATTGGCACATCCACTTCCCTACTCTAATCTAAATGGGAAACGTTCTTATCATACTAATACTCTTTAACACTATTCTTTCTAACCCAGAAATTAACAAAGGGCATCTTTCTTCCGAGAACGTCCTGCAGGCACGGCAGGCAGTAGAAATTTAGATTTAACCTTATGAGAGGTCCTTTTTGTGGTTGTGGCTCCTGGTGACTCTGCATCATGGAAAGCATTCATTCTGAGGTTAAATACATGGGCTAGAGCGTGAGTCTGGCAGGTGTGGATAAAGCTGTCGAATTTTATGCTCTCGTCCATTAGTCAGCCTGTGATTTTCAACTGCAAGCCATGAGCATTACATATTGCCTGTGCAATAATTAAATACATAGAAGTTATGAAGTTATGAACTTTTATAATTTGTTCATTAGATTGTGTAATATCACTACAGACTGAGTGTTTAACCCTTAGGGGAATGGAGTGAATCAGGGAGCCTCATTGCTGCAGTTATTAGCACAGGCAGTGAGTGCGTATGGAGTTGAAAAGAACTCCGATTGTCTCCCGGTGATCCGGTCAGTCGATAAATGGCACTTGCTGTGTTTTCTGGAGTTTCTGCGATTAATGTGAGGTCACTGCTGGTGTCAGTCTGAAGGCTGGTCATGTGGTCATGCAGCGACTGTGGGCTCACATGCACATGCAGCAGAACAACGCAATCCAAGCGTTTCATTAAAATGTTAAAAACAGTGCCAAAAGAAGTGTTTGAATTATTTTTTACGTCAAGCTTTTTTTTGCCCTCTCTCTCTCTCTCTCTCTCGCTCGTTATGTCTCTTTCTGAAAGCAGGCAGTGCTCAGAAAAACAGACTACCGACCAGACCCGCACTTCTCCTTACTCCTGCGCTTTTTCTCCAGCAGCCGCTGCCTCTTCTCCTCTCGCAGACGTGCCTCCTCCTCCTCCTGGTCCTGCCGGCACTTGTGGAAGTTCTCCACCACCACGCCCACAAACATGTTCAGCACGAAGAAGCTCACGATGAGGAGGAATGATATAAAGTACAGCAGCATCCAGGGGTTGTGGTTCCGGACTGGCTGTTTGAGAACAGAAAGAATGAAAGGACAAAATTCAAGAAAGGAAAAGAACATCATTGATCTCTTTTATGATCAGTTCACATGACTATGAATATCAGATAATTATTGGATCTTGACGACTCAAGATAAATTACAGCCAATTAAAAATGGGTTGCACTGAATTGCTTAATTGTAAAAGGAAGGGGTGTCCAAACTTTTTTCGACGAGGGCCACATATAGAAAAATATACGAATGGCCTGGCCACCCACTAGAGATGGATGATCTAGTGTATTGTGTTAGTAAGTCCAATCAAATATGGTAAATTATGCATCATAATTGAATATGATAGAAAATCTACTTTATATTGGCTAAATTAAGTAATTTGGTTTAGTAACACATGAATAATGTGTAATATATTTTTATCTCATCTATAATGGGAATAGCACTGCACTCAGTGGGAGCAGTAATGGATGGTTTGCAGGTCAGGAGTAAGTTGAAATAGGAAAGGACATCATGTTTTCAATCTACTTTTGTTCAGATTTAACAGAGAAAATGTTTGCTGACATATGTATTTTGAGCCAAACAGACTGAATATTCCTTTTGCATGTCGCCTCATTAGAGGAAACTAGGGTAGAAGTCGGGTAGGGAGATGTTGATGTTGATTCTTCAGAGAATCTTCAGAGAGCATTTCAATAAGGTCTAATTGCAGCCTCTCTTCCACTTCTTCTGCATCCACTGGGAAGGAGGTTGAGAACAGCTCAATTTCTTTCTCAATGGCATTAGAATCTTGCAAGCGGTGACTGAATTCTGTCATGAGAGATATGATCACAGACACATATTTTCCCTTTTTAGCAGAAAGCTATTTTTACACTGCCAACTACAAGCAACTTTCACTGCCAAAACGCAGACCTACAGCATCCAACATTTTTAGCCTTAAGTTGAATTAAATCGCAATAAAATCAATTCCATCTTTGAGTGCTCAATTCAATGTTTGTTTCTATTGGTAGCACGTTAATGCATCAAATGGCAGAGGTCAAAGTTATTCAACTTTGACCGTGATGTCTGCAGAGGCTCGTAGAGCTTCTCTCGTCACTTTGCGCTTCGCTGGGTGTTGTGCTGGGTGCAGAAAGACACTCTTCAGTTCATGGAAATCCGCCCAAGTGACGGAAAACTTGATCAATGCGGCTCAGAACCAATTGTCTGTGTGGGCCATATTTTATGATATTTTTAGAATAAGCTGAGGACCAAATAAAACTGGATCATGGGTCGCAGTTGGCTCACGGGCTGTAGTTTGGACACCCCTGGTAAAAGGCATGCAAAAATATCATAATTATACTTAACAAAAAAAAAACCAAATGTATAGGTTCACAACAGTATGATCCAGACCTGCTGGTCCACTCCCACAGCATCCAGCCCATCATACATAATATTCACCCAGCCATCTTTGCAGGACAGCACAAAAAGGGACATGAGGGCCTGGAACACAGTGATAAAGCTTCAGTAAGTCATTCGATGAGTCATAGTGATGCATTCTGTGACTCATAAATGTAAAGAATAGACATTTGTCCATTCAAACAAATGATTTAGGAAAATACAGCCATAAGTGTATTCAGTAATATAAAAAAGTCATGTTAATAGGCTACTTTTAGAGTACATAAATTAATGGGCAAATAATTTGGACCCCTCTTGATTTTGTAAAAAATAAATGATCCGTCTATAATTTTATAAATTCAATAGTACTTGTATTTGAACAGTGAACAGACAGAACAATAAAAAAAAAATTATTAATTTAATTAAAATAATTAAGTTACAAAATGTATTATAATTTCCATGAATTTACAATTTTACATTTACAGAATGTCATAGCTAACACATTATTAAGTTACTGTATTCTAAAATGCATTTTAACAACACTGTCCATTTTCTATCATGAACAGATATCAATGATACATATAATGCAATATATGCAAACCCTGTCCATAAAAATCTAACACAACATTATGACATTATAACAGCAGAGATTTCCTTGAATACAGGAATTGTGAAGAGCATTTGAAGAGCATTTGAGCATCTGTCACATATATACAACTGAAATCCAAGATCCATTTCCTCACCTGCCCCAAATGATCAAAGTTGTACTTCCTTCGTATCCACCTGTGCCCTCCTTGCATGCAGTCCGACTTATTAGTTATGTTTCTTGTGTCTAATGCTTCGCAGTGATAAAATTTCCCTTTGAACAGCTGCAAGCAAAAAATATCAAAAACATCACGATTATTATGATTAGTGGACCAACTGAGGTCGATCGTAATTAATAAGAGTTCATCTGGCCTTTACCTGAACTCCCAGGATGCCAAAAACAATGAAGAAGGCACAGCAGATCAATACAATATTACCAATAGGTCGCAGTGACGTGATCAGTGTCTCTACCACCAGCTTCAGTCCAGGAGCTCGGCTAATTACTCTGTTAATATAATAAAGCATCAAATGAGTAAAGTAAGAACAATCTTAAAATGTTTCTATTAAATCCTGTTTTCCAGTTTCCCTGTCTTTGTCCTCTAGTACCCCCAACGGGGAATGACATCCAAAACGCACAAGAAAGACCCACCTAAGGGGACGGAGGGTCCTCAACAGACGCAGTACCCTCAAGATTCCCAAGATCCTGTTCCCACTACTAGATGCCAGGGACACCAAGATATCTACAACTGAGACAAAGACAAGCACACCGTCCAACACGTTCCAGGTGCTCTGAAGATAGCTGTGCTTCCCTGAGTAGAAGCCCAGAGCCACCACCTGAAGCCAAAGAGATGTCATGCTTAGTTAGGCAGATTTGGAGTAACAACATAAATAACACAAAATATAAATCTGATTTTTATCTTATTATTTTCTGAAAATAAGCAAATGCAAATTCTAGGCCATCCAATACTGTAGGTTTAGTCTTAAGTCTAAGTTCAGAGTTCTTAAAAAAATCAGTAATAATAGGTACCTTCACAGTCATTTCAGCCACAAAAATCACAGTGAAAACATAATTGGAGATGCTCAGGAAAAGCCGCTCCTGAAAAGCAGAACAAAAGGTTTCAGTAAACTGACACCCAGACATAACATTTCCACAAGGAACTGGGACTGTGTGACAGTGTGTGTGTGTGTCTAGGCAGACTCCTGACACTATGACGAGACCTCCTCCTGAGACTACTGTCGTACCGTCTGCTGAATGGAAGGCCGCTCCAGAGCGATCGTGATGCAGTTAAGGAATATGAATACCAGCACAATATGGTCAAACATTTTATGAGATATGACCCTCTGGCACCCCATGCGAAACCTTGAACGAGAGGGAGAGTCTGGGTAAGTGAAAAATAGTGTCAGAGGCAGAGACGATGCCACAGGCTGTGGAAAGTGGGCTTACGTACTTGCTCTGCGGAGAGAACAGGTAGAGAGACCAGTCCTCATGATCTTTGCACCACTGGGGCTTGTAGGACGCCACCACCCTCTTCAGTCTAAAGCAGAAGCTCTGTAAGGTGCACAAAACCAAGCCAGGAATTACACACACTAAATTCCACATTAATACTGTACCTGATCATTTCATGGCCTTGATAATAATAATAATAATAATAATAATAATAATAATGATAAAATGCCAACATCAGAAACCTGACCTCTTTATTTTAGCTACAAAGCTAGTGTGAAGTTATTTGTGTCCACTTAACCAGAAGTGATAATCACCACTGTCCAAAAGGGCTGCCTCTGTTTTATTTATCTGTTCTCACAGAGCTTTGGTCTTATAGATGCCTTTCTCCCATGCTAAAGAATTCACTTCACATCCACAACAAAACATTTATGGTACCACGTTCATGGCGCGACTTTGCAAGACACAACCCCCTGGGAAGGCAGTTCTGAGAACAAGGCACTAAAAGCAGAACAAACCGGTGATTGATTGACACCAAGGCTAACTCACATCGTCCATGTCCTCATCGTTAATGGAGTCCTCTCGGGCCAGGTCGGAGGACAGGTCGGTGGGGATGTGGAGTGTGCGGCCATTGCAGTCGTGGTACTCTCCTGGAGGGTAGAGGCTGGTGGCCTGCAGATGTTCGGGGAAGTCCAGGGAGCAGGGAGGATTGCCCACCCTTCCTGACTGTCCACCGTCAGTGTCGTCATCCTCGAAGCTGCCTTTGCCATCCCCCGACAGAAGTGACTCTCGCTCCCCTGATGTGTCTTTCCTCTTAAGACTTGGGGCCCGACCCAGACTATTCCAGCTGGACCTGCGGCTTCCCCAGTTACTGCCCGACCCCCGCGGATGGCAGGGGGACCTGCGGGGACTGTTCTGTGGGTGTGGATGAAGCAGCAGCAACAATTTTAAATCTATACCACAGAACAATGAGCATATTACAGTATTGCAAAACAATTCCTCTTACCAAGGACCTCTGATCATAGAAACTTGGATCGATGGAGATGCCACTGCCTCGCCGTGACTCTGCAAAGCCGAGTATTGAATCGGGCCCCAGGGAACTTTTAGGAGTAGGCATTGGTGTGGCTGCGGTCCGCATAATGATTGGTGGGGCTAGTGTGCCATGTGGGTCCACATGGCCATTAGCAGACATCATTAAAGAATACATCTTTAACTCTGCAAAAAAAATAATCACTTTTGTTAGAATTCTGGTTTCAAGTCCATCTATAATATCTCATTCGACACACCCCTGCCAGGCATTGTTGTCGCATCCTTCAAAACATCCTTAGTTTTGATTCCCTACATAGTAGATTTTTTTTTTTTTTTTGTTCTGTGTTTATCCCACCATGTTCATTCCACACACCAATGCCTTGTTTCCTTTTCTTGCCTTCTATTCCATTGCTCTCGTCTTTTAAAACATTGAATTTAACTTGAGAATTTATCCTTCTGACACTTGCCATGTAGCACCACCAGTTAAACTGATAAGCTGCCATTACTCCCAAATGCAAAGCAGGCAGTTGTGGAAGAGAGTGCTGCTTGGGACTGTTATAGCACACGTACACACACACACACACACACACACACACACACACCGGAACAGAAAAAAGTAATGCCCGGCAGACTGCATGTGAAGCAGCCGTTTTCATGAGAGGCTCTTTAGGTGTTATGGAGCTCAGCTCGAGAGTGTGTTTATTGGGCTCCGTGGGTAGAGGGTCTGATAGGGGCTAATCACCTGTGGCTCGCAGCTCCCCTACTTTCTCTTCCTCTTCAAAATTCACAGACCTCTTGTCCTCGCCTTCATCTGACTTGTTGGCATCTCCCTGTTGAAAAAATATTTTTTTCCAGTTCCATTTAATAATTGCAAAAATATTTTTATAAATAGTATTGTATATTTTGTTCATTCACTGATCAACTTTCAAATTACAGACATGTTTTAAAGGTGTTCAGTTCAACACCCCATTCATCCATTGCCAAGACTGTATGAGGCACACTGATTCTAATGTCACCAGGACAGCAGCTGGCCAACCTGAACTGTATGTGGCATCAGGTGGGTTACCCCTTCCACATTTATACCTAAAGGATGTTTCTAATAATGTGGCCAACAAGCATAAAAATATTTAAGCATGTTTTGAATTACAATTCTACTAAATTATAGAGGTATGCTAAAACATACACATCCCAAAGAGCTTACTCTTCGTGTACTCTTAGGTGTAAGCCGATGGACATTGTTGGGTAAAACATTCTTGAGATTTATCAGTCTGGAAAAGGTTATGAAGTCATTTCTTAAGCTTTGGGAATCCAGTGAACCACAGTGGGAGCCATTATCCACTAATGTCAACATGGAACAGTGGAGAACCTTCCCAGTGGTGAACCTACCCCAAAAGCGCATCAACAACTCATTCAAGAGTCACAAAAGACCCCACAACAACATCCAAAGATCTTCAGGCCTCACTTGCCTTGGTTAAGCTTAGTGTTCATGACACTAACCCTAACCCACCATAAGACAGAAACTGGGGGAAAATTGCCTGCATGGCAGAGAGCCAAGACAAAGAGTAAAAAACATTAAGACATCAATTTTGCCAGACTACATCTTGACGATCCCTAAGATGATCCACAATACTCTGTGGACTGACGAGACAAAAGTTGAACTTTTTGGAAAGTGTTAAAATAACCCCGCTTTTCAGGAAAAGAACATCATATCAACAGTAAAATATGGCGATGGTGGTGTGATCGTCTGGGGCTGTTTTGCTGGTTCAGGACCTGGAAGCCTTGCTGTGATAAATGGAACCCTGAATTCTGCTGTCTAACAAAAAATCCTGAAGGAGAGCATCTGTTCGTAACTTTGTGCTGAAACGAACTTGGGTTCTGCAACAGGACAATAAACCAAAACACAACAGCAAGTCCACCTGATTGTTTGTCAAAAAACAAAATTAAGACTTTCGGGTGGTCTAGTCAATGTCCTGGCCTGAATCCTATTGAGATCGTTCGGCATGACCTTGAAAAGGTGGTTCATGCTCAAATGTAGTTCAGCCTCCATTGTGGCTGAACTACAACACTTCTGCAAAGATGAATGGATCAAAATTCCCCCATAGCACTGTAAAAGACTCATTGCAAGTTATTGCAAGTTCTTGTATGCAGTTGTTGCTAATAAAGGTGGTCCAACCAGTTATTAAGTTTGTCACAGGGCCATGTAGGTTTTGCCTTGTGGAATTTCTCTGGTAATAATAAAATTCTTCACTTAACCACATTTTGTGTTTAATATATATTAATATTTAATATGATTTGATGATATGAAACATTTGAATAAACATGGAAAAAAGTAAGAAATCAGAGAGGGGGCAAACACTTTTTCACACCACTCTATATTGAATATCAACTCCATGGCCTTTTCAAAATGTAATGCACAAAATACAGATTTACAGTTTTAGGCATTGCAGTTTTTCAGGCACTGCTAGAGTCACTGCTGACTGTATATCATGCCGGCATTGGGACCATTTTCAAAACAGCATCCACATGGTAGCAGGCACAGAAGGGTGGGTGGTATTTTTGCACACATCACTGTCACTGTTTCAGTGGAGAGTTTTTTTAGTTCACCATCCGCACAATTTTGACCACTAACGAAAAGGTAGAAGATGGAGGAGAAAATCTTGGCATGTGAAGAACTGTGTTATCGATAAGAATGTAGAGAGGGTAACCAAATAAAATCCTATTAATGAAGTGAGTTTACCTCAGCCTGAAATCCCTCCACCAGGATGGCCACCAGCAGGTTAAACAGGACATAATTGCCAAAGGTCATTAAGGCCACAAAGTAGAGCGCAGCCCATGATGTGGTGGAGGCCATGCCGTTATAAAGGACCACATTCCAGTCCTCTTGAGTCAGTATCTGAAACCAAAACAAAAAGCCAATTCAACTGGAGACCCCAGGGATCAGACAAAAACAAGAGCGACACCTCTGAACACGTTTTGTCTCTCCGGATGAAATAGTGCACCCAGTAGACCAATGTAAAGTAAATATTTGGCACCAGCGACAGCTCTGTATTGGTTATTGCTCATTTTAGGAGTATCACAGAAATAACTGAATATGACAGGTGTCATAACATGTGAGACTCATAGCGAGGTGGGAAAAGACGGGCTTATTAGACAATGAGACACTTTAGGACAAGCATGGCTCATGTTTATTTTAGGGACTATTGTCAAATTAAGAACTGTCAAGACTGTTCAAAGTAAAACTGACAGGGCTTGTAATAGAACGAGAAATCAATTTGTGACAGAATAACCGTTTCTGAACTGAATTATTAATAAAAACTGTAAAAGTATATAAGCAATATTTATATCTGAGACAACCATTCTACTGTGGAGTGATATAAGAAGGAGCCATGCATCAAATACTGCCTTTACTGAGCAAATTTACCCAAATATTCAAAATATTTTAACTCCAAAAAGGTAACTTGTTCAGACAGACATGACAGTCATTCAGAAGACGGGGGGTAAAGCAATTCGCTGACGCCATTAGTACGGGGGAAATCCTTTAGGAACGTTAAATAGCCCCCATTTTCAAGCAGCTCGGAGAGGCAGCAGGAACTGAGGACAGGCCCCCCTGTTTTCAGGAGATAACACCGGGACCGGGCAGCCGAATTACACTTCAATTTGCCTGCAGCTCTTGAAGACTGTCACTGATCTCAGACAGTGAGGTTGCAGTTTGGAGTCTCTATACGTTACAGAGATATTTGAGTCCTTCCAGTGATCCTGGAAAAATGGTCTGACCTGTGATCCCTGGCAAAAAAAAAATCTGGGAAGATACCAAATAAAAGTTCTGACCTGAAACACAGTGACGATGGCCCACAGCAAAGAGTCGAAGTTCTTCCTGTCAGGAATGGTGTCACCATTCTCTGTAGTCTGACAGAACTTGCATCCGAAAAGATGCATTCCAAGAATGCTGCAGATGACAGACAAGAAGCCATTAAACCTGACCAGCGGTTTCAGATTGAAGATAGGTCTGTAACAGGGCCATGATGAATTATGCACACAATCTGATAATTTAGTGTCCATTACGGACATTGCGCAGCCATAATGGCGTTTGTGGGCTATTAGAGCCTTTATACGGGAAGTATTAAAGTACACTCAGTAAACATTAACAGATGCATGCCCAACCCCTCTCTCTGCACGTACAAACCTGAAGGTGAAGATAAAGAGCATGAGGAGCATGCAGAAGGTGGCCACGTTGTCCATGGTCTTCATCAGCACCACCAGCTGCCGGCGCAGCGCGGGCAGGAAGCGCACGAGTTTGAGCACACGCAGCAGCCGGAACGTCCGGAGCACAGACAGACCCCCGTCCGCCTGGCCAATGATCTCCCACACGCTGCCAAACATGCACATTGGCAAACATGTCAACAATGTTCATCACAGCAATACTTCCACAAGACACAATTTGCCATGTACAATGTGTGGATTTCATATACACTTACATTTACATTTAAGGCAGAGGGACTTTCAATCAGTAGTTACAGGGACAGTCCCCCCCTGGAGACACTCAGGGTTAAGAGTCTTGCTCAGGTACACAATGGTAGTAAGTGGGATTTGAACCTTGTTCATAGACAAGGGTCTTACCCACTAGGCTACTAGCACCAGCGTATACCGGCATGTTTGTATACCAATACCTACATTTTATAGTAATACTCACATACCAGCTGAGTTCTGTTTACGTTCTATTTTAACTCTCTAATTTAACACATTATCATTGTTTGGGGTGTAATTCATCTTATAGTTGACTTGTGACACTGGAATCTGAACAGGAACATCAAAAACTAGGCTCTCACATAAAAGGAATATGTTTTTGTGGTAAGGAAAGGAAATCTACACTGTTGTGAGTTTTGAGAGTTATGACTAAAACACTGTGACCAATTTAAATAGCATCTCTGTTAAAAACTTAACTATGATTGGCCTAGATCCTCAGACCAGAACCCTTGATTATCTGTAATGAACCATTTAGCATCTTGGTGACTATAAAGAGAGTGAGGTCAATTTTCTTCTCTAAGAGCATCGACACTGTGATGGCCTTTACCTTATGACAACAATGATCCCATCGAAGATGTTGTAAGGGTTCTTGATGTAGCCAAAGATGCCGAAGGCCAGCACCTTGAAGAGCATCTCCAGGACAAACATGCTGGTGAAGACAATGTTGCTGATCTCCAGGACGTCTGTCAGCTCCTCAGGCTGTGGGGAAGGACACAGAGGTCTCTGCTCATTAGCTGCTGAACGTCAGCGTCGACTCTTTACATTTACATTTACATTTACAGCATTTATCAGACGCCCTTATCCAGAGCGACTTACAATCAGTAGTTACAGGGACAGTCCCCCTGGAGCAACTTAGGGTTAAGAGTCTTGCTCAGGGACACAATGGTAGTAAGCGGGATTCGAACCCGGGTCTTCTGGTTCATAGGCGAGTGTGTTACCCACTAGGCTACTACCACCCAACTGCTTAGCCCTGTATAAGTTTCCCAAACGCTTTGTGTTTTGACTGACTGACCCTCTTTGAAAGACACAAAGGCAGCACCCAACATGACTGTGATCACGTAAGTGCCAGCAGTCTCCCCCGTTCCCTGGCTCCTGAATAATCCACAGCCTGATCTGGGCAGACTGCTCCGGCCAGTGTATTTGAGGATGAGTCAAGATTGCAGCCCTGGCTTCCTGCCCTTTGATATGCAACATGAAAACCGTGAAATGGCTCTGCACGCTTTTGTTTAGTGAAAGCCATGCAGCAGCAGGCAAGATCTGATTGATCAGACAGAACGGCGGGATCCCGTCCGTCACAAATCGTCTCGCTGAGGCCAGGAGGCACTGTGTACCCAACAACAAAACACGTGTCACTCCTAACCTTAAGCACTCTAATGCAACTTTGTGCCATAAAGTAAATTCAGACATAATTATGACTTAATTACACAGTCTGCACAGTGGTTTCGTCAGCTATAAAAACTATGAAACAATGCAATCAATGCAACAGTTTACGCAGATGCAGGGCACATTGAGAGAGCCTCCACGTGCATTAAACAACTGCAATTAAGGCAAAGCATTCAAGATCCATGCGACAATTATCCAGCCGAGTAAAACGCTGTGAATCAGCTTGTTTAATCAGTCCCTGAGTGTTACACAGCACAGCCAGAGAATAAAGCATGATGCTTCAGTAGCATGTATAAAAAATGCATAATTTTGTAATTTAATGCTAACAACACAGGTTTTATGTCACATATGCCTTATTCAGTCACTTCATCGGCAGTCGGCAATGTGGTGCATGGATCAATTCACCGGCAGGGGGAGCACCACCTGACATCGGCATCCATCGGCATCAACCACACCAGCAGCGGGACAAGGACCGGTTCAGCATAAGAAAGTCATAAAAATTATTGTAAAATGTCTTTTCTCTAAGTTTGAAATAGATATTGCTATGCTGTGCAAAGGAAGGAGATTTGTGAGTTGATGTAATATTATTGGTCGTGTTTGTTAAAACTAATGTACTGTATTTGAACTTAAAAGGCACTGAATGGACTGGATTCTGGTTTATTATGGGCCAAAACTTTGACCTATACAAGTTAGAGAATCAGACTCACTTTAACCATGGTCTATTTGTGTTTTTGGCTCTGTTTAATTTTTTATGTTATTTTTCTTATTTTAATTATTCTTTCTTCTATTTTTATGCATTTATTATGGTTACTACACTGCTCAAAAAATAAAGGGAACACAAAAATAAGACATCCTAGGTCTGAATTAATGAAATGTTCTTTGTTCATTACATAGTTGAATGTGCTGACAACAAAGTAACACAAAAATTATCGATGGAAGTCAAATTTATCAACACATGGAGGTCTGGATTTGCAAGCACACTTAAAATTAAAGTGGAAAAACACAATACAGGCTGATCCAACTTTGATGTAACATCCTTAAAACAAGTCAAAATGCGTCTCAGTAGTGTGGCTCCTGATGAGGTGGTGGATGATCCCCTGAAGGATCTCCTTCAAGACCCAGACTAAAGCATCCTGGACAGTTTGTGGTGCAATGTGGCCTTGGTGGATGGAGCAAGACATGATGTCCCAGATAAGCTCAACTGGATCAGTGCATCACAGTCCAGACATATAAGGTCTTGCTTTGTCTTGCATTAGAAGGAACCCATGGTCAACCGCACCAGCATATGGTCTCACAAGGGGTCTGAGGATCTCATCTTGGTACCTAATGGCAGTCAGGCTACCTCTGGCGAGCACATGGAAGACTAAGCTGTTTGCATCTCTTGTTCAGACAGACATGACAGTCATCTCTTGGACCCCACAACCATTGAAGAATTATTTTGTATTTTCTTGACTAATTTGATAACCCCTATAAGACTTGTCTTGATGAACACAGGGGCAATTTCCAACCAACACCTGGCAAGAATTTAAAATGAGTAACTATTCTAACATGGTGACCATCATGAAAGATGATTGACTGTGGGCCAGTTTTACATATACATGTTTTTTTTAGCCTGTGTAATGGGATGAGGTACAGTGAGACCTGCTGAGTATCCGCTGAAGCCCTGAACGTATCACATCACTCCAAACCACCTGAGTGAACATAAACAGCATGGGAATTGTCACAGGAATGCTATCAGAGCACTCGTGCTGTGCCACATCGTCACCAGCGTGGACATCGGCAGGAATGTCTGTGACTTCTCCTCTGAGGGAAATATGAAATTCAAACTGGTAGAAAACACGAAGAGCAATTTGGCATGAAATTTCAGGCACAGCGATGTTTGCTTTGTGTTTCATGTCTTAATGTGTTGGAGAACGACACAAACGGTGCTGCGGTGCCGACAGAGCCTTCTGTACAAAAAAAAACCACTTTCTCAGGTTCCGCAACGCTGTATAATACACACAAATTGTCTGTAACGAAGAATGGCGGTTATGTATGCTGAACCCCTGACCAAACTCCCAACGTCCCTGCAGAGCGTGTCCCATTATCCAGCACTCCAATCGAAACCTACTTTCAACTTCCTCTAATTGGCCCAAACTGCCTGAGTGCAAAGCTGCAAATTCCCTCAGCTGCTGCATCAGGAGCCTTTGCCGGACACATAAGGGGGAAAAGGGGGTGGTGGCTGGTCGACTGTAGCGGAGGACCAATGCAGAATTGGAAAACCGTGCGACCAAGGCACGATCAGTTTTCTGGACAGTTTCTGGACAGTTCCCTGCCCTCCATCTCCCCATCACACGCCATACACTTTAACCAGTCCTGCACCAGGACGCCGCATCAGTGTAACACATACATCATACATGATCTTACTGGCAGCAGGATAAATGCTAAATATCAATTCACACTTGCAGCATAAATAGGTTAGAGAGGGGATTTACAGTGTAGCTCAAGAATTTGAATCGCTGGAGCAATCAGGCTCTGACGGCACTGAAAAAGGAATAGCAAATTTGAGTAAATAACGCAGAGGAAACACAGAGCTGACTCTGATAGCAATCTCCTTAAACACACACAACTATGCACAGCATGTGTTGCTGCTCTGAAAGAGAGAAGGGCTTCCCAGCAAGCACTTCCTCTGGCTGAGCTAAGTCGTGCCTGCCTTGGGAATGCCAGTGCATTGACTCAAACAGCCCCCCACACCAAAAAAAAAAAAAAAAGGAAAGGATAAGTTTACATTTGCCCGCCAGAAATGTTCGGAATGATCCAGAAGATCGCAGGGCTTTATTAAACCAGTGGAGAGCACGCACCGCTCATGGTTACAGTCAGCCTCTCCGGAAAAGTGGGCAGTGACAGAGTGGATTTCCACCACCCACGGTGCTCAGAGCTACAAAGGATTCTCCGAGCATAAACAATCAATCGGAACATAAATTCTGCACAGCTATTAATTCTAATAAAGCAAACACCTGTATTTAGATCCCCATAACTGTTTAAGAGATGCCAGGACCCAGAGCAACTTTTACACACCACAGTCAGAATCTTTGCCTTTCATTCATTCACCGGCATCCATCTTCACTCCACAGGTCATGGTACAGAAAGGAAACACTACTAACTCCAGTAAGGAACCATTCTTTTTACAACAATTCACAATGTAGCTTGTGTTTAAAAAACGTTGTAATAATATACATTTATATAATTATATAACATTTTCACATCATAACCTGGAATAATTTGAGAGAATAACAAGGCAAGTTTTCTTATAAGGCAAAACATTTTATAATAAGGATTTATTGATTCATTTTCTAACAAGAGGAATACACAAGAAATCTTATTATAATCAGACGCCTCTAATCTGTAATAAATTATAAAAATCATAATTTATTATATTGTTGATGTCAGTAAACTTTTTTCATATTTACTGATCTTATTGAATTTTTTTTTGTGCTATATGCTTCCATTATTCATTTCAGAAAAATGCTGGACTCTAGACCTCGTTTTTTTTAGCAAGCAATAAACAGGCTTCCATTTCCACAATTATATACTGTACAAGTGCCAATTCTAATAGCACAAATCAGCCTTAACTCAGAGCAATATGTTAACATCTAATAAAAATGAAACCCACTTGGCCCTTTAAAGAGGCACAGCAAATGTGTGAATTTCGACCAGTGTGTGACAAGGTGCATGAGTCACAGCTCAATGATTTACTCGGGATGTGGGATTCTAGAGATATCAGCCCCGCATTTGAGGAGGTAGGGTCCCATCCAGACCCAGAGCAACATCCCGAGGCTGCTCCAGGAAGACCCTCTGTTTTTATCCCAACACTGTCTGCTTACAACTCATTAATAAGAAACATAAAATGATGATCAAATGATGTCATGATTGATTTTTAGTAATGGGGATCCCTTGGAAACACAGCCCTACAGATCATACATACATATGAAAAAATGCTGTAAATAAATAATGCAGAAAAAGAAAAGGAAAATCTAAATCAAATAATTATTAGAGGTTACTACCCTTTCCTATCAAAGGCAGGGAATATGCAGGATTATATTGAGGTATATGATCGATCACTTACATAAAATAGGTGCAAATGGTTATCAATTTTACTTACAAGTCATTTAATGAAAGTGAAACTGTGGAGGCTTAAAACAGCCAAACTCTGCTAGTAAAGTGACATTTTCCTGACACACGTCATATACCATGGCAAGACTGAACACAGCAAAAAGACAAAAGGGAGATATACTGCATCAGCAAGGTTTTTCCAGACAAAGTAGATTGTTCAGACTCATGAAGCTGAAGAATAACAACGAAACAGACAATATTGTGGTCGGCCAAGGAAACTTGAAAAACGATGGGTTACTTCACTTTGAAATTGGACGGTGTCCAGCAGTGCCAGTATCAATAAAGAATGTTCATGTTTACATGAAGAGGTAGAATGAATACATGATTTGGGTTTAATCAAATCATCTGGTGATGTCTTCTCTTTCCAGCTGGTGCCTCCGAGCCCAGAGGTAGTTGATGCGGGCTCCAGATC
The DNA here is from genome assembly GCF_900700375.1 of Denticeps clupeoides. Taxonomy (NCBI): domain Eukaryota; kingdom Metazoa; phylum Chordata; class Actinopteri; order Clupeiformes; family Denticipitidae; genus Denticeps; species Denticeps clupeoides. Next base: position 14,102,662 of record NC_041713.1, read on the forward strand.
CAGAAAAAGTTGATGCTCTGGGATAAATATGCTTGTTGACAATTATTACAATCCTCAGTAATAATAAAGGCTCATTCATCCCAGATGTAGCTTGTAAAAGAAGGGCATATGAAAAATAGAATGTTTTATTAGTGACTGTAGCTGCACCATCTACATCCATTCTTTCCTACCCATAATTCTTTGCTCATTTCACTCAATCCCATATCTCACAACATGTAGCATCCCTGGCTGGCTGATTTACTTTTGTGTTAGGGGTGCAACAATACAGGTATCTCACTGTACGGTCCATACCTCGTTTTTTGGCCACAGTTTCATTTAGTTTTAGTACATTTTTGTACGTAAGTAGACCATTGCATGAGTTCTGCAACGTAAGTCTGTTCTAAAGCTTTTTGATAGACATTTGCCATTTTGCTGATCTGTGTTACCTTTTCAAGTTGATCGGTATCTTCAAAGTGCTAGTGCTCGCCATGCCTGTTTTTTTTTTTTTTTTCCTGTGTGTAAGTTGCATAGGGGGAAAAAATCTTACAATTACAGCATTTATCAGACGCCCTTATCCAGAGCGACTTACAATCAGTAGTTACAGGGACAGTCCCCCTGAAGACACTCAGGGTTAAGAGTCTTTCTCAGGGACACAATGGTAGTCAGTGGAGTTTTAACCTGGGTCTTCTGATTCATAGGTGTCACGGCGGCTCCCCCAAGGGCCTCAACACCTGAGAGGAATTCCTGGAGTGCTGGCCACGCCCCCTTTATCCCCTGCACCTGATGTCCCTCACTATAAAAGCATTCCAGCACCAGTGCTCGGGGTTCAGGTGTTGAACTGCAAACCTTGAAAAAAAAGAGGAAAACGTTCGTAACGCTCCTGTGCTGTTTGGTATCGTGGTGGTGTGGAGTGTGTGGGATAACTCGTGTGGTTTACGCCTTGTTATTGTTTTTGCTGTTACAGGTGAACCTCTCTGGAGTGGGCCGGGAGGTGGACCGCTCCCATGTGCCCGTTCCTTCCTTCCCCTTTTCCACTTCCCCTCTGTCTTAAAACTGATTCCAGATAGTTGGTGTGACTGTTGTATTGCATTGGAAATATAAGAAGTGACATGTACTCGCTCCTGGGTCCTCACTTTATTTCTTTATCGTGACAATACGCGAGTATGTTACCCACTAGGCTACTACCACCCAAAAAATCTTGGGCTGCTATACGTTTTTAATGTTATGTCTAATGATTTTTGCTCTTAACCAACCAGCAGAGGTGGCCCCTTATAATACCACAGTGTTCCTCATAAGGCAGTTACTGAATGCAATACTGTGCTCCATTGCTCCTTTAATGTGACTCCTGTATTTAAAGTATTTGTGATTGGAAGCCCCATACAATCTTTGCCTTAATCTGATTATCAGTCTGACTGGAGAGTACTTAGATTTTGCTGAGCTATGGTTCTCCCGTCTACCTGTGTGTGAGAGGAACAGTACATAAATCAATATGTCCGGCCCACTTCATTACTACTGTCCCCTGAGGAGAAGCATTACGGCTGCTTCCGTTCTTTAAGAGGGCTTCTGTTGTTTCATGCAAAACAGACAGAATTTGGGGGAAAAAATGAAATATTGACATCTTATATAAGCTTTTTCTACAGTAAAACAACTTACTCATATGGGCTCTCCTTGCTATGCATTCAATAAATTGGATGATTAAAATGAAAACATCATTCTGCCAAGCTACATCATTATGGAGCAACACCATGTCAAATTGATTGTCTGAACATCCTGACCTCACTCTCAATATTACAATTCCTGCAATTCACGGCACGGCTAAAAGTGAACCAAGCATTTGTCCTGATTCCATCTTCAGGCTGTAAGCTGTAATTTTCCATTGGCAAATCAATTCTCAGACTGAGGGGGTTGGCAGTGGCCCTACTGCTGGCTGATAAACATTATTTTGCTGTTTTGTTGTAATGTCACCACATCATGGACTAACCACTACAGAAGTGATTCAGTAGAACTCTAAATGCTCTAATAGCTAAAACAAACACAACTTGAACACCATAACACCATAAGTGCAGTGATGGCAACATGGTCTTTAATCTTAACTAATACCCTCTCATTTCTTAAAAGCGGAAAAAGCAGATGAATTGATGCATCATGCGTAGTGTGACACTCCGGGGACATGGGGCCATCACAGCAGGTGCCCAAACACCTGTGTCCTGATCCATCCCAGCGAACACCAATGGGGTTTAATGGATCAGGACTCCATAAAACCAAAACGCAGCATGCCGACGGGTGTTTTGTTTCTGTTCCTGGCCTTGTGCCTCAGGCCTGGAGGTTTATTCTGGTTTCTTTACTTAGTTTTTGCCCTCATGCCATTTTCTTTTGTGTGTTTTAATAAATCCCTTTCAGTATGTTCAGTATGTGTTTATCAAGCTGTATTTGTCACCCCCTTGACCTCAATGAAAATCTTGGACAAATCTGCACAAAATTTTGAGTGAAAAATAAATACAACCCTTTTATACAACAAAATGTCACAAGTTTACTGAAACAATGCACACAGCAATCAAAAACTAAAAACAGCACAATCAAATATTAAAGCGTGCAACTTTTTTGCTCGGCAGGGAAATATGAAATGACTTCACAGACTGGCTTCCTCCTTGAACGGAGGGTGCCAGGTCTGTTCAGTGTCGAGCGGTGTCTATGCACACATGCACACGTTGTATATATTAAGCCTTCTGCTGTGTGCGATTGCCCCCGTCGCCCTGTGATCGGGGATCAAAACAGATACTGCCTGGTGTTTAATGTATGGCAGAAGGCCTTCTGCAGACGAAGAGGCCCTATTCTTTACCAAGTGTTATTACATCCTGTGCTTTAGTGGGGGGTGTGCCGCACACTCCATCAACCCCGCACAAGTGCAGCTGTCCCCTGAGATTACAGTCGGCCAAAAGTTCTTCCACGTGCTGCCTCAGAGGGGAACGCAAAGGGGTGCCGATTTTCTTTTCAAGTCTTTTTTTATTCAAGTGTTCATAATAGGCCCTACCTGGGGAGAATTGTCTGCACTGTGCAAGTGATGGAGAGGGGATGATGCGGAGGAGGTGTGTGTGTGTGTGTTTGTGTGTCTGGTGAATTGGAAGGGGAAGGGGGGGGTGTCTTGAAAGGCATAACGTGACTAAACTCTGCGTGTTTCTCCCTGGCGAAGGAAGAAATATCAGGACTGCAACGCAGTTGTCATTGCCCTGCTCCAATTTGATGGTAGTTGACAGTCTCGTTTGAACCAAAAAAAAAAAGAAAAACTCTGATGCTGTACTTTCTCAGAGGAGATGAGCACTGTAATGCACTAAACAGCCGACAATATAAAAAAATAAAAACAGCGCAGCATACGTGTTCTACCTCTTCATAAGCGTCCCAGAGCTTTTACAGAACAACATTCACAGCATGTGCCCCGATATATACATGTATTTCCATAGCTGTAAAATGCAATTCGTTTTTTTTACACAATTCTTATACAAAGATGAATCATTTAATGTATATGTAAAGCTATATCGATCTCACATAGTTCCTACATGTTTACATGTCAATATATTAAAATTTTAGAGTCTTTACATAGATTTGAAAAAAAAAAAAAATCGATCTATCTAACTATCTATGTACCCATATTAGTTCAGGCTGTTGTAGTTTTACAGAAAATCCAAAATAGCCAAGAAATTCACTTCCACCTTATCAGTTAGCACTATTTCCCTCTTATGACAGTGTGTTCATACAGCTGTCACACCGGGCAGCTGCTGTGACAAATTTCCGCTCGTAACTAGGTTACCGGACATCCAAAGAAAATCAGCGCCAACCGCCGCCCCCGCACCTCATCCCATAAGACCCCGCCGCAGCGCGCGTGCCGTATCGGATAGCGGATAAAGCAGAGGCTTAGGCGGCAGGCTGACACAGAGGAGGAAAACATCTCCACGGTTCTGCACCCAGTCCTGAGCACTGCTAGATGGGGGGGGGTTTATGGTGCAGCTCTTCCTCAGCACTGCGTCGACTTACATAACCAGGCAGTCTGTTGGCCCAATAAGGCCATGCTTCTCTCCAACACTTTGCTCCGGCACTGTTTATGAATGAAAAATAAATATCTGTAACCCCAGTGTGTACACCAATGAAATACTTCTGGGGGGGGGGGGGGGGGGGGGGGGGGGTGCATTGTTCAGAGGCAGATAAACGGCAGACAGACAGAGCCCAGATGCCTGCACTTCCACTCGCTTGCCAAAAAAACACTCTTTGTTCCCTGCGCTGTTCCACAGATAACACCGTTTCTGCAGAGCAACCCCCATCGGTCAGTTATTTCTTCAAGCGAAATCACGGCTGAGAGAAATGAAACAGACGCGGTCCCTTTCTGGCAAAGGCGGCTTCCTGTTGTTCGCCCCAACAGACTCAACCTCCACCAGCAGAAGCAGCAGAAACGCCCTGAGGGACCTACCTGCTCATGATACTCGATGCCCATGCTGAGAGTGTTGATGAGAATGGCGATCATAATCCCGCGATTAAAGTACTTGCTATCCACAATGCGTTTGAGTTTGTCCCGGAATTCCTGCCAGGTTTGGGCTAGCCAGTTTCTGTCTCCCAGCCTCCTGCATCGGTGGCGCCGCCGCCGGTGACCCAGCTTGCCCTCGGCCCCTTCGGGGAACTCGTGCACGCCGTCGGCCTCAGTCCTGGTGCCATCTGAGTCACTGAACTCAAGGTCCATGCCCTCCAGTGCCCTGGCACAGTAGGGGCACGTCATCAGCTCCAGGAGTAGCGGGCTGGGAACCACACCGGCCATCTGGAACAGCAAACGCTGGTGACCTGCGCGGGGAGCAATGGACTCCATGACTTCCTTTGGACATAATCAACCCCGAGTTTGGCATTTAGCACCAACAAACACCGCTGCAATTAAGTGAACGTGATTGTTCTTGTGCACAATGGTGCACACAATGAAATGTGTCCTCTGCATTTCACTCATCACCCTTAGTGAACAATGGGCAGTCATGATAGGTGCCCACACTATCCCAGCGAATCCTAGATGTACTTCAAACAACACTGTGACTGTTGCCTGGCACAAACAACCCCGGGCAGATTTGTTAAGCTATTTTCCCATCATTAAAAGGAAATGGCCAAAAACAGATTGCGTACCGACATCCAGCATGGCCAGTTTTATGAAATGTAAGCATGGATTGTAAGTACGGACTATGGTGAGCATGGCATGGCAGCCTATTGAAAAAGAAACAACATAAATTCATATGAACTGATCATTGGATTAGTTCTTTATCACTGTGAACTGGAACAACTGATCCCTAACACGACCACAAAAATACTTTCTGCATACTTTTTTAAAACAGGGCAGAAGAGGAGAGAGAATCCTGCTGATGTAATTAAGTGCGGATACGATGCAACCACTTTTGGGTCACATGGTCACAGGGGTCACAAGTCTGCAGTTGTCAAGTTAAGGCAATCTTCTTCTCAGCTGCTGTTAAAAGTCTTTTCTGCAACATTTCTTTAATTTAGCTTTTCACTGAACAAACACTTGACAAATGAGCCATCCCAGTCATCTCCCAGTAACTCCTCCGAGCAAGAAACTTCCTGAAAGGAATATTTATCGCACCCCTCCCTATAGCAGCTAACTGGAGCCACTCAGACCCTATAAGGAGGCTGTTAATGACTGTAACATTTGAAGAATGGATTTTCTGTCACAACTCTGAAGTGCTGCTTGAGAGAGGGTCAGGTCCCCACTCTCTGATCTCACCTGGGGCCAAATGAGTTGAAGATGAGAAGATTGGGGTAAAAAAAAAAAAGAGATGGGGGATTTCTTACTGTGCTCTCCAATGAACTGCTGCAACTTCTCCAGTGGGTCAAGAACATTTCCAGGATCGCTGCCGGAATCTCCTCGGCTCTTGCCTGTAGGCGTGTTGCTAGAGTAGTTGCAGATGAAGGAAGGTAGGATTGTGGGATAGTTCATGCCCCCGTTAAGTCTGCTCAGCGGTGCCATGCTGGTCAGAGCGCCATGGGATGGGCACGGGACGCAGGTGCCTTCATGGAAGTCACTTTGATAGATGCTGTGAATGGACTGGGTGTGGCCGCCGTGACCACTGGAGGCCTGGCAGGGGAGGGTGAGCTGAGGGCCAGTCCGAATGGAGCTCATCTCCAGGGCTTCCCCCTGCTGCGGCTGTTGGCTGTGCGGGCTGCCGTTGCTGAGCTGGCAGTGGTGGTGCTGATGGTTCTGGACGAGGCTGTGAACCGAGCGGATCCAGCTGCCACGCTGCCGGCTGTGCCCATTGGCACCGGCTCCACCCACACCAGCACCGTTACCACCCATGCCCCCGCCGCCGCTGTTGGGATTGACTTTCTTGCGACGTTTGCTCTGCCAGCCGCTGTAGATGCGCGAGGTGCGGCGCTTCACCTTGCGGTACAGGTGGCTGATGTACCTGAGCATCTCCTCATAGCAGCTGCCCGGCTCTGAGTAGCTGGCCAGTGTGCTGTCATTGGAGAGGTAGCGCGCCCGCTGCTCCTGCATCAACTGGTTCTCCCGTTGCTTGGTCTCAGAGAACTGGGTTGCAATCACAACCAGGCACAAGTTAATCATGAAGAAGGAGCCCACCTAAAAGAGAGCAAAATGGTTCTTCAATGCCTGGTAGACTGTTAGATAAATTCAAAGAAATTGTTAGTTAGTTTGCTATCGCGAGAAGTATCCACATGAAGGAAGTTGACATTCGAAAGCCGAAAGTCAGGTCTCACAAATTATCATGTATTTGTTGACATTTAGGCAAAATGGCAGAAAGAGACGACCACTCCATCTGGATATGAATGTCATAATCAAAATCTCAGCAGTTCCAGTTCAATAACTGCAAGTCAGCAATTTCTTTGCAAGCTTGCTTTGATTTCTCAGAAGGTTTAAAACTTGATCTGATGTTCCTTGTTTGATAATTAAATGTCAGCGTTAGCATGGCAATATAACACTGTGTCTTCCGTGTATAACACTGTAGCATGTTTAAATTCATGGACATGGTGTGCTTGGGTTGGTGTGTGTGCGTTGCTGTTCATGGGGCCAGTGTAAGGGTTACACTCTTTTTGGGATTGAGGGGGGCGGTTTCTCTTTGGGAAATTCATGTGGAAAAAACACATTCATTCACTTAATAACAGCGACTCACCACTGAGTGAATGCTACAATACAAATGTAATAGTCTTACATTTATATTTTAAAACCAGTTCATCATTTGATCTTAGTAAATGGCTTATATTTGAAATAATTGATTGAGTGGGATATAAATTAAGAGTTTCGACTAATTTACTCTGATGGTAGCAAACTAGCACTGGAACTTAATGCATCTTAGAACATCAATACAGGCCACCCTTGGAAAAAAAAACAATACGCTATTCTGACCAAGAATATTTTACAACAGAACATTAGCAATACAAATTTTAATACATCAACTTACACTGTGTAGTCTAATGGATGCTAAACTTTCATCAAGCTGACCGCACCTTGCGATTAGGACAGAAGGACTGATTCATTGAATCCTTTTTATTAACTTTCCAGCTAATTTGGAAATAACACCCCCAGCACCATTGTCAATTTTGCAAAGTGAAAGTCAATGCACCAAAGACACACCTAACACACAGATTGAAAAAGTGTTAAAACCAGTCAGTTACAATTGTTTCAAATATTTTTTGTACTAATCAAATTTTGCAAAAAGCGTGATGATATGAAAACACATGATATGAAAACATATTTTTAGTAGCTGCCCTCTGCCTCTATGACAGTTTTTACAAGGTAAACCACCTGCTATGATGTTGCCCTGTTGAAAACCAAATAGCAGCATTAACAAGCACGTCTCAGATTGTCATATTGGTTTAGCAAATAATTGACTCACCAGAAAAGCACCCCAGGATATCTACTTCAAAAGATTATTTTAAAACTAATATTATTATTAATTATTATTATAATTATTAGTAATTATTATTATAATATTAATGTTCTATTATTTTTCAATCTATTGCAGCCATTCAGAAACAACAAAGAGCATTGTTGAATTGATGTTTTGATCAGTTTAGATGTGCCTATGTTCACTGTTAATATTCATAATTACCCATGACCCATACCCAACACTAATAAGAACACAATCTGTGTCACTTTATGGCAAAATACAAACCAGTCCAGATAAAAATGTGTACACCAAATGTTCTATAAAAGTCTTAGTATGGAAGACTCTGTGTGTCGTATACTTACAATAATTAGTAGTATAAAATATATAAAATTGTAAAAGGAGTGCGCATCCATAACATAATACATGATGTCCACCCATCCTTCCAGAGTGATGACCTGCAGAGAGTGAGAGAGAGAGAGAGAGAGAGATGAGCAGTATGAGACAGTTTAACAAACACAGACAGGATTCTGAACCCCTGCCAGGTGGGGTCTTTATCTCCGCTCCGCACAGCTCCATGCTTATTGTAATTCCATCATTTACAGGGCTTTGCTGATCAGTATCTAAGCACCGACCCATTAGGGAGCCACTTTGGAGGAAGCCTCTGGCATGCACCGCAACCCATCCTGAGCAAACCCCACTCGTCTCTCTCCTCTCCTCTCTATGCTCGGCACAGCTGCTGAGCAAAACAGTGTATTTTTTTAGAGGAAATATGGTGCTTCGGACTTTGATGTAGTTTTTCCTGCAGGATTCTGATGTGGATATGATAGAAGCAACATAAAGCAGTGAAACAGAGAGAGCAGTTCACCCTGCCGTGAGTGACGGTTGTTCAATAGCTGATCGTAAAATCGTTTTGGGCTGGTTGATTTAATTTGCATTAAAATTCCTATTTGGAAAAAGCTATGCATGCACGGCCACTAAACCCTCTTTCCTAGAATAATTTTTGATCACCTCTTAATGGGACAGCACCTCTGGGTATTCCTCAGCTCTGACAGAATTGCTGTGCCAATTATTATAGTCTGGCCCGCCCCAGGGACTACAGTGGTTTTAAAAATCCTGAAACTTTTTCCCCCCTCTACAAATGATGAATGCAGTGGTGTGTGGAAAAGGCATTATCCCGGCTTGATTAGCCTGATTCAAGCATTGAGTCCCCGCCCCCCCCAAGCTCATTGTGCAAGGAATGCACACATCAGTTGAACCATGGTCGCATCCCGCCACTCGTCCCAAATGAACTCTGATCTGGCTTCAAAGACAGGTCTCGGACCCACATTTAACACCGGGGTTTGAGGGCACCTGCTCTCACCAGTGACCAGAGTAATGATGATGAGCCCATTTTATGAAACCTTCATTACCGCCGAACCGCCTGTGTGTGAATGTGACTGCGCAAAAGAAAGTAAAAAAGACATCTTGACTGTTGGGTTGCCCCCAGTGCCTTGAAGAGAATGGATCAGATGAGCTGGGTGGTGTTAATATGGAGCAAAGACAAGCACAATGTCATCCCGCATATCACAAACACATTTCATTTTCCTGAGCCATTCCGGCCGGCAATCAAACCGGTTGAGCTGTGCAGCGCTAGTAAAAAGTCAGTAAAGTGCACATCAGCACGGACAAGTTCAATTACTTGGTGCTATTTTTGGAAGTAAAACTGTTTTTATAATAATAATAAAAAAAGGTCGCCAAATCCATTATCTATCTCACAGGAAAAAATCTGACTTCTGGCTTAAAACCTGCAACGTCACATGGAGCCAGCATGTAGGTCTTTTTCCATATGACAGATGTTGCGATGCCATTAGGTAAGAATAAAGTCTTTAAACGTCTTTAATCCTCTTTCACGCCAGCACACGGGGCTTTTGTTTCAGTCCTCCTATAGGAGGGCGGAGCGCTTTTACCTGGAAAATAGCGATCCAAGCGTATCCAATGTTGTCAAAGTTCACCGCCCCCTTGTGAGGGTTGTGGTCCCCAGCTCGACACACATTATAATACTGGTTCCAGTTGACGCAGACGCTGCCGTTCTCCAGGCCCTGCTGCTCGGCGCTCAAGGTGCACTCCGCGTCGCTGTCTCTGTAGGGCGGCACGTTGCTGCAGCGCAGCATGCCGTTATCCTTATTGGAGGAACAGATGAAGGGGCTCTCTTCCCCTTCCTCATTCATGTAGTACGCGCTCAGAAAGGACAAATTATACACGCTGTGGGGGACAAAAGAGACACATGTTACGGCATTACGGCACATTACATTAAATACTTCACTTTCTCCAGACTGAGGATTAAGCCTCTTCCTGTCCTAAATTGTATTTTCATCAGTGGTGGTCCATTTAAATACACAATTTGCTCCAGAAATAGGCTTAATTCCTTAATACAGCACTTTGAATTATCCTGAAGCTATAATGCTCAAAGTGCTGTATTCAGTGAGAACGTTCTTTTCATCATTTGTTAAATTGCTTGGGTTTTTTTTTTTAAATAGATTTGGACCAAGAGTTCAGAAGGTCAGACTTCCGGTTATCCATGATATTCAGCAAAATACCAGGCTTCTTTTCTAATCCCATCTGAGTCACAGAGGCCACTTTGCTGTGTATCGTTTACATTTACAATTACTTTTACAGCATTTATCAGATGCCCTTATCCAGAGCAACTTACAATTAGTATTTACAGGGACAGTCTCCCTGGAGACACCCCCTTAGGGTTAAGTGTCTTGCTCAGGGACACAATGGTAGTAAGTGGGATTTGAACCTGGGTCTTCTGGTTCATAGGCGAGTGTGTTACCCACTAGGCTACTACCACCACTACTACCACCCGGTTTACCGGGTCAGCTAATTTGTTGGATTACATCAAAAGTCACAATGTCCATTTGTGTGTGAGGGGCGGGACTCCCTTGGTTCAGTTTGCACAACTGTCAGCAACCCAAAATGTCATTGCCGTCCGCAACAGTTGCCAGCCACTTCACACTGGTTCGTACGCCGTGGTGGGGCTGAGTGGGGTGGGGGTTAAGCACTTACGCCTTCGCTTCGTCTCCCAGGAAACACCTGTTCCTCAGCAGACCGGCCCACAGTTGCACCCCGACGATGCCGAAAATAAAAAAGACAAAAAAACACAGCAGGAGGACGTTGCCTAACATAGGCAGAGTATCGAGGAGGAGAGTCACCAGGATCCTCATACCTGCAGAGAGAGAAGACGAGGGGTCAAGACACTTCCCTTTACTTCTCCGCAGCCCTCATATGATTTATGCTCTATGCTGTAAACTTTAGTGTAGCAAATAACAGCAGCCGGGCAATAATTCCCCAGCAAAACAAATGCCGAAGCCTCTCGTCTGGCATTACTTTAATGAGCTGCATAGGAAATCAAAGCCTGCAAGGCCAGCAAAACAACAGCAAAAAAAAAAAAAACACTTCTGGAACAGAGGATCCTCTTCCCATTAAAAAAAAAAGCATGCAAAGAAAATCTACTGGACGTCTGACATCTGAGCAACACAGAGTGATTTACGGCACTTAATTAGTTTCTATTAATAAAGCCTTTAATAGGCATTAGGTTATTAGGCTCAATGCTAATAAAGGTTTGCAGGGCCGGCCAGAGAAAAGATGAGCCGTAACACTTCTGGCAAGTGTCTACAAGCGTCCAGCGCCCAGCGAAATTGGCTCTTTAGTGTCTAACTAAGCAAAAAGCCAGAGGGCCACGGGGCCCTTGTGATTGTTACGTTTCCAGACAGCCGCAGATCTCTGACAAAACAGAAATACAGCCCTGCTAAAGCCGATCACCGTCAACGCGTGCCGTGGGCTCAGGTTTCCGCTGATCACGGTGACAAATGAAACTTCATGAGGAGGCAAAAGTGCAGGAGCACAGCTACATCCTTCAGAGAACACCAAAGCTGTGCCTTATGGCAACGGTAGAAACTGTGGAGCTAGGGTGCCCTCGTCTTCCAGTCGCGTCCACTCTGCGGCGAAACGCACTGAGGACGCGATGGGGAGGAACAGGCCGTGATGGAACGAGAAGCAGAGAAGAACTCGAGAGTTGATATTTTAAGCTGCACTAAATGTTTCCACTCTAGTAAATTTTAAAAGGATGTTACATAAAAAAGAACTGTTACACAATCATTCTATACAGTTCAAAACTGAGTGGTGTACAATGATATTTAACAACAATGCAGAAGAGGAAGTACTATACTGTAAGAAAACGACATTGAGTGTATTACTGTGATTATAACACACGTTACAGTTTAATATCGTAACATGGGAAATCCCAGGTCCATGGCACTTTGTGCTTTTGTCTTTGTCAGGCTGCGACCAACCTTATAAACCAACCTTAGCAAGCCCTACTTCCTCGTTTGGGATGATTGTTTGGTTTTGCTCTCATCAATATGAGTTCAGGATAAAACGGAAATAATCTAACAGATGAACTAGTGCAGTTTGCAATATTTGAAAAAAAAAAAACACCTCAAAACCTGTAGCTTTGATAATGCTGATTTAGCAGTTCTTAAGCAACACAAGGGCAGTGGTGGCCTAGCAGTTAAGGAAGCGGCCCCGTAATCAGAAGGTTGCCAGTTCGAATCCTGAGGTGGCACTGAGCAAAGCACCGTCCCCACACACTGCTCTCTGGGCACCCATCACTAAGGGTGCAGAGGACACATTTGACTGTGTGCACCGTGTGCTGTGCTGCTGTGTATCACAATGACAATCACTTCACTTTCAAATATAACAAGTCCATCTACAACCTACAATGAATAAGCCGGTGTAAATAAGAATGGTATTTGTAGAGCTACCACATTAGGATTCCTCTGAGCCAATCATACCGCATACCGCATGAGAAGCTTCGATTAAGTAATGAGAGTAAAAACAGATACAGCAGTAATGATCTCTCCCCCAAAAAATCAGTGTAGAGTCTATATGGACAGCCCATTATCACTCCATCATTTTTTCAGAGCTTATGTTTCCTTATCTGTTGCTGATGGAAATCATCATCCCAAATGCCTTGTTTGAGAGGAAAATCACATCCTAGGGAAGTTTAAAGAAGGATTTGCAAATATGGCCAAGTGAAATTTTACCACGTTGTCACACAAGCGAAACAGCAGGACCTGGAATGAGTTTCAATACATGCCAGCACTTGAGTGGTCGGTGTACATTACATAAAGGAGGACGTGACTGACTGTCCTTGGTCCTGGACATTCTGACAGCCACCTGTCCATCCTAGGACGTTTCTCCCCCTGTATCAGGCTGTTTTTCCCCATTTTAAGGGGTGCACACAGCAGATTTTCATAATTGTGGCTCCGCTGTGGGAATCTGATGCGCCGCTTCTAAGGTTGCCAGGTATCGACCACACGATACTAAGATGCACAAAAAAGTCAATCACCAGTTATTTTGTAGAAACTCATGTCAGCCATATTGGTCTTTGAAATGTCTGCACATTTTTTATGTTATCTGTGTCTTAAAAAGATGTGTGTGAGCTGTCTGTGTGGTGGGTAAAATTTAGGATTATGTGACGTGAGGAGGGGCCCTTAAATGGACCTTTTGAGAGGAGAGGGAGGACGACCCGGGTGCTGGCCAGTCCACTCCACTCTGTCTCCACTCCCCTCCCCTCCCAAATACTGCAGAGGCAACATGGCACACAACACCACCCGGCGCTGAGGACCACAGCGTAATGAGCTCCCTGGGGGGGACACGGGCTCCTTCACGAGACGGAGGGGAAATGAGAGGGGCGTGAACACTGAGTCTCCAAGCTCCGCATTTTTAACTACATCACATGAGTCCCGGCAAAGTGCCACAGTTGTGACTTTACCAGTGCGTTGGGCAAACCAACTCACATCCCCTGCATGGCAATATCGTCCCCAAACGTTATTCAATGTGTCTAAATGTGCTTTCAGACCTGAGTAATGCAGTAATGCCGACCGATTTCTGCCTCTTAGTCTGAGGGGTTTGCTGCCAGGGCAGATAAATCACACTATCACCTCCCGTCTGGGCCATTAAAACTTAACTAACCACTAAATCTACAGCCTGCTACCCACGGATGAACTGCTCAGAGCGAATGCACAAACACTCATGTATTGATGCACACACTTTTCATTTTAGAGAATAAACACCGGGCATCATGGGGTGAAAATTTGCATATTAATTTGTGTAATACCGGTACCAGGAGACACAAAAACATTTCTTGCTATTTTAATAGTCTATTGGAGCATGCAGAGTGTTTTATTAGGGCAAAATGACCAGATCATCTCCCCATCCGTCTCTTTTTCCCACACTTGTGTCTAATGAATCCCACAAACTAACCCTAACTGAAAGCAGTAAGAAAAATGTCTCTAAAGAACTCGGGCCACCGCTGATCCTGTGTAATGGTGAGTTGTATTTAATTTTTCTTGTTATGACCAGTGAGTGGAAATCTCTTCCCTTTGGGATCAATCTATCTATATATCCTGAACCAACGTGCAGTGCAGGCAACCTAACCACATCATGTTGGCATTACATAGTAAGTTAATATAAAACAAGATTATGGTCAAAGGTAACTTTACTCTAAATCACTATAGATAACTGATGAATTTGCTAAATCAAAAGCAAGTTGGTATAATGCTAAAAGTTTAGATTTCCTATTTTAATTGTTCTGGTTGGGTTCTGAGTTGTTATGCAAATGGTATCTACAGTCAACCAAATGAGGGGTTTCATAGATGGATATTTTAAGCACTTATGTAAGTTGATCTGGATAAGAGTGTCTGCCAAATGCTATGAATTTAAATGTAAATGTGATATAGAGTTAGTGTCCTGTTACAGTTACAGTGGTTATTAATATTTCCATTGCCTTCAGTGGCATATGCCAAATGAACTAAATGGCAAATGAGTAGTAATGTATTTAATATTTAGATTTTTACATCAGTTACTTACTACATTTTTCTCCAGGTAATAATTAATTATAATGCAATTTGCCAACCCTGATCATACATGTGTAAACATAATCTGTAATCCTACTGTTTTTTTAAAGAAATGTTCTTTTTTGTTACAAAACAAACAGCTCAACATTTCAAACTACTACAGACAATCTGCAATCATTCATATACTCACCCACACCTACACAGCAAACCTGCATGCATTACATACAAATATAAAAAACATTTCCAGAATGAATGGATTTCATCTCCAGTATATGATGCTCATATATGACTCCCAAACGTTTAGAAAGTCCCTTTCTTTGCCCCTTGAAACACACGTTTTTCCATGCCAATAGAGTTTGCAAGTTCCTTCTTCCAAGGAGGGGGCGTCCATACTCCTCCAGCACAGTGAAATAGCTCGTCTAGCTTAAAGCAGCACCAAGTCCACTAGTTTAGTCTGTTTCTGCGTGTGCATACAGATCTTAGTACTTTCTGAGTGCCTTTAGTTTCCCATATTCCCCTTCATTTTTACCAGGTGTAAACTTTGCATTACTCAATATAGGTCTAAATTGTGAGAAAACTGGAGGGTCAGCCAGACTATAATTGTACTTTTAAAAAAAGGGTTCTTTGTGATTTTTTCAGTTTTAATACTTGAATGAATTTAGGTAGGTATTTAAAGGTAAACCTGGGATCCAATTTTGTTCAATATCTACCCAGGCTGGAGGTGATATTGAGCAGAATCTCTTGTCCAAATCTAAGAAAAGCATCAGTTTTAGCATCCACGCCTCCGATTTTTTTTCATACTGTTTCACAGGCGAAGATTTTGACGTATCAATGCCGTATCTTTTGAACAATGTTAACAGCGTATCCAAGGGTTTTTATGGTAAATCTATACACGCTTCTCTGAGCTCTTCCACTATGCTGCCATCTCGGATCTCGGCCAAGTGAACCCCCCCCATAGTCCTACTGTTAATGTCTTATCGCTTATTTACACACCAACATTCACACACACACACTTATTTACTCTCACACACACAGTACTGTGACAACAATCATTTATAGCAGACAGGTTTCACTTAATGTCCCAGCATGGTGCCAAAAGAACACACTGCACCCAGCTTGTGAAATTCTCCTTGTCATTCAGGTCACATGAAATCAAAGTTCTTTTTCTTTTCTTTTCTACTTTGCATGAAATCAATAAGCTCTTTCCATAACTGCAGTGGCGGGAGTGAGGCACGCCACTTACTGGGAACTCTGTTAATGGCTCGCAGTGGCCTGAGCACCCGCACTGTCCGAATGGCCGACAGGCTGGCGTTGTGTCCGTCCAGCGAGTATTCCATCATCCTGCAGACAAACGGAGACAAGGGGGCACGACTGAAGGGTCTGACCGGAAAAGGTCACCCCAAAGGCATCTCCAATAACTCAAATGCCCAGGAGCATACTGCATGCTGTCAATCTACACAGTGAAAATACGTCGGGATTCTCACCCTGCCATGACGATGAAAAAGTCAAGACGATTCCAAGTGTCGCCCAGGTAACACTTCGATCCGAATATCCCCAAAGCAACCATTTTGATGACCATCTCCACAGCGAAAAATGCAAAGATGCAGTCATCAAATACCTACGAACACAAAGAAAAGAATAAAAAGGAAGTGACATGAGGAGCAATCACAACAGAGAATGTTTAAACACAATAAACCCCAAATCACTCCAGAGATGGATAGAAACATGTTGCATAATGGACAAATGTTAATTCCTGACATATCTGAATAATCTGGAAGCTGCTGGTAAAGGAGAAAAAAATTCAAATGAACCTCTTAATTAGTCGGAAGTGTGCTAATGAATTGGTCCCACTATGGTACGTGTCTGTGGGAAATGCACTCCTGGACCTGATGAAGGTGTCACAGAAATGTTTCATGTGCCTTCCTAGTCCCGCCTTCACTGACCCTGGTCTCCCTGGTACAACCCAGTGGCCCTCAGCCTTTCCCACAGTTCCCACTGCAGTGGGTAGGCGTGCGGAGCAGGCCCAGAGGAGAAGTTCAAACAAAAACAACGTCCCTATTGACATGCTTCCAAACTGCCGATGACCCCAGGCTGCAGGGCTTAGAGCTTAGGTTAAATTGTGCGGTGAGACAGCCATAAAAAAGGAGAAAAGCCTGGCACAGGCCTCCAAATCAAAACACAGTGCTGAGAGCTTCTGTAGATCTGGATGGCTTAGATGAAGGTGCTTGTGGGACCATCATCTGGCTCTTTCTTGAACCTCAGAAGTGTTATGAAGTGCATTTGCTAAGGGCTATAAGGTTACCAGAGACAAATAAATTAGTCTTATTTTTTAATGATAAACTCTTTTATTGATATAATGTTGTTTATAAAAGCCAATTATATATGTGAGCTTGAACTTTTTGATTAATAGGTAGGTTTAGCATAGTGTTCTTAGAACAAAAGGACTAAATCTAAAAAATAATGCTATTTGCACTTCTACACATTAACGATCTGTCATTCTTGTGATCATTATCATTTTCTTTAGTGAAACAACATATTCTGAGATGTAAATTCTGTCAATATCAGTCAATATGACACAAAATAGACCAATATAAAGAATTATTGACCTTTTCTATCAGTAAGAGGGCAGTACATTTTGTGCCTCACACTTGGTTTTGGGTTGTCATGACAATTCAGCATGTCCTGGCTTTCTCATAAAGCACTTTTTTGACAACATAATTTGTGGAAAAGATGCGGTACACAAAATAAAATAAAACCAGAGCTGCAGACAATCAAATTTCTCGGCGCGTCTGGTGGCGGGGAGGCACTTACCTGCAGGATGATGCACCACTCCGACTCGCAGTTCACATCCTCGCAGGGCTGGTACATGCCGAGGGTCACGCAGTTCAGCAGGATGACCAGCATGCTGATATGCTCGAACCAAGTGCACCGGAGTCAAGGAACAAACCCAGAGAAGGACAGCAATATATACAGCTTATATGATTCTAGATCTCACAGAATATTTCTCAGCTTAGAGCGAAGATCTTAGTAAAAAAAGAGGCATATGACTTTTTAAATCCTATTTTATTATGTTTTGTATATTTACATTTGTTTAAACTATGTGTAATTCATCATTAGATTTCTAACATGCCCATTTTAGGATGTTTTAAAGTTTTTATTCATGTTTAGCTCTTGCTGCCAACCGTCATCGTGTCGGCTGTGTGAGTAATGGGAATGTGGCTCCACCGGGTCTGAGGTACTGTCAGTATTGTACTGTTAGCGGTGATGAATCAGTGAAATTTGTAATTTATTGTGCCTTTTTTGGCACTGATGCCTTTGGGGATTTTTTTTTGCCACTGAAATGCAGAACCGATGTGGTTGAGCAGTGTGGTTGTGATGGAAAACCGGGGCTCTACAGTAATGCTTCTCAATGCTCACCGGAGCTGTTACTCTGTAAATGAGACACAAGAACAAGAGGCTTTTAAGTGGGAACGTTATCCCATGGAAGAAGGAGGAATAAGGCCGTCTCTTTTTTTTCATCATACGTTCTACCCTTAATAAGAAGGATCTGCTTATAAACACAGGCATGTGGTGCTGTATGGATTTCCCTTTAACGCTCTCCTGCAGGAAGTCCCGGTGAGGCAGCGTCTGCTGAATTGCAAAATGCCATATTATTCCCCAGAGACAAGATTTAATTAGAAAAGTTCTGAAGCACTGATTATTAAGGATGGACAAAATATACTGTTTGGACACCAAATGAAAATGGGAACACTACGTCCCTCTACGTTCTCTTGTTTCCTCTCACATTTATATAAATGTTGTTAACTCAAGGGCAAAACACAGTGAACACAGAGCCAGGAACATTTACTGCTCATTCAGAAATGGCCAGTAGCTTTTAATGTGAAAGGTTATGAGAATCTTTAATGGAGGAAGGTTACATAAATGTAAAAAGGTCTCATAAAATACCACATGTGCTGTGTTCAGACCTCAGAATGTGAAAATCATGGACACAAGGAAACAACGGAATATGGACGGAGCTAAAACTGTATTGCAGCCAACCAGCAGAGCTGTAGTGGTGATGCTGCAACTGGGCCCATTTGAGCCACACTACTGTACTGCAGCAAGCTGTACTGCGGCTGTCAACATCGTGCAGTTAATTATTCATCATTACAGAACAACAGATCTCTGGCAACGTGACTCACTCAGCTCACTTGTTCAGTCTGTGAAGCAGGCATGGGAAATATTCCCGTATGATTCTGACTGTATTTTCACAGATTTTTTGCTCAGATAAATACATATATTGCATATGTATTTCATATATGTTCACTTTAGCCATATAAGAACATGACTGCATTCGATATAAAAATATTGCCAAAAGCTGTTGACTATGGGAAATATGTGTACTTATTACTAATTAATCATGATTATTTGTATCACAATGCAATAATCACATTATTATGACATGCAAATCCATACCCATGATTGATCAATAGTGAGTGAAGATGTAAACTGAAGATTTTTACATTTTCCTAAGATAGACGCAATTTGTCTTCATCACCAGAAGGCTGGAGATGCTTTCTGATCACATTATCACAGATGATGACCATAACCACTTTAATCTGATTGCAGTCCAGTGGCTGTCTCTGTCCGGTGTTTATAATGGAAGGTGACTGGAGGGGTGGCAACAGGACGTGTTTTTCATCTGCTTGGCAGCTGTCTGCTGGGCTGTCTGGCTTGTCAGGCGGGGTGAACGCAGCCACCAGCGAAGCCCAAACAGACGTCCCTGCTGTCAGCCTACATGGCCCGTCATCACCCTCGCTCCAGCCATGTCTGCTGCCGGTCAGCCCAGTGAACCCATCACCACATCGCTACACCCACACCGCCAGAGTAGCAAAAGCATTACATAGAGACACTCTCCAAGTACAGCATTACATAGAGCCCCAATGAAGAGCACACACAGGTCCACATGCATAACCACACACACACACACACACACACACTGAATGAATAGGATCATTAACACTGTATTACAATATTACCTGAACACACATTCACAAATAGATGCATGTAACCACACTGATGACCATAAAAGCCCTGCACAGGAAGCCAGCTGATACACATAGAGAAGCAGTCACACCCACTTCCTGTATCTACACACACACACACACAACCACATCTCTGGTAATTTCACAAAACCTGTGTGCAATCTCCAAAACATCCGAGCTCAATCCTCAGAGGGAACAATCAGCTTTCACAGGACTTCGATGACAAGCACACAAATTCTAAGGGGGGAAGGGGTACTCATACCTCATGTTTTATGCAAACCATCTCCTGTAAGTGGGCCACATGATGCACGCCCCGATACACGCAGTGGAGGAGTAATGTGAACAGAGCCACTGGGCTCGGTTCCATAAAAACCTTCAGATTGGGTGTCGGCAAGCCCCAAAGATGCGCACATCCACAAGGCTGCAATTTATCATACAAACCAGGATCAGTATATCACATGACCACCATTACCGAAAGTTTTCAATCCAGATTTCCTGAATACATTCTGAATGCTCAGAACCTGATTCATTATCAAAATGGGAACCTATTTCTGGTCGCAGTTACTGACAGCCTCTGCACAAGCATCATATTAGATATGAATATACAGGCTAGTGACAAAAATAAAGGAATATAATTCACAATATATATTTCACAATATAAACACAAAAATTAAAAAAATAAAAAATTAATCATGGGATATCACATGATATCACATGTTAAGATGCTTCTCTTTAAATAACTTTTTTTACTGTCACAACATCTACTTCAGTTGCCTAAATGACATTGCTTAGGAATAGTGAGATCGTAGAGACCACAATATAACCATCTAATCACATCAATCTATCTATATTATCACAAATGATTATACAAAGAGCAGATTAATTCAAACAAATAAAAACCTGTAGATTATATGTGAAAATTAATTATGGTATACTAGTATCATTCTAGATTACCCCCAAGAGGTTCCTGGTCTAAAAATGTTTGAGGACCACTGCTCTTGATTTTTTGCTACACCTTCACCCAGTGCAGGTACCTCACACGATATCTCTCCTTTTTATTTAGAATTGCTTAATTCTTGTGAAAAGCAAATTATAAGATGTAGGACAGGATGTGTGGCACAGAACGCTGGGATGATGCTGACAGTGTGGTCCACGCGAAATACACAACCCCACACACAGTGTGAAACACAACCTCAGGATTTCCACATTATAACGACCTCCCTGCAGACCCTGCATTTTATAGCAGCACCATCAGGGGGGACTTGTTCTGTTCAGAGGACTTTACAGGAAAGTGGTGTGTCTGCTCAATAAATCATGACAAAACGTTATCATAAGACAGGACAACACACACACTGCATTGACGGGTGTGTGTGTGTGTGTGTGTGTGCTGCAGCTGTGTCTCACCCAGAGACAGGTGATATTTGTTGGCTCTAAATACCAGATTGCTTGCAAAAAAATGACCAACAACGCGCAGGTTATTTGTTCATTTGCTCCGTATGAAGCAATAATGAAATAAAGAACGGCATCAAGCCCATGAAACAGTAGATACTGACAGCTGTTCCAGTACCTGCAGGTAAGATCTGCAGTACTGGCATTAATAGAAGAGTAGACATTCTGTGTGAAGTCTGTGGTAGAAAGAAAGAAAATTCTCTGGCGGTCATTCTTGTCACACTGTGTTCAGCATCCATCCTGCAGCCGATTTACAGAAACACTCCCTACCCCATTATCAGAGTCACTGCTGGGAATGCATTAAGACCCTCCTCCTCCTCCCACCATCGGGTCTCACTTCGCACCAAGCCACAAGCCGAAAAATGGCCACTTCTTAAAACCTCAGCCCTGGATTGGCTGGCTTCAGCGCGGCCCTTCTTCGGTTCCCGACAGGAGCTCCTCAATGAGGCAGCCGACTGATGGCTGAATTGGGCAGCTCTGGAAAATGATCCTTCAAAAGAATCACCATGGTCAGTGAGCTGGGCCAAACGGGGGCAGAGGACTCTCCGTCATGCACTGCAGCCGGCAGTTGCCTTATGTGTGCGTGCTTGACAAGAGCGATGCCTCAGAACCTTCCCGGAACACCGCAGGCCCTTAGGATGATTGATGACTAAAGTGTGAAGGCGCGACTCAGCGGAGGAGCCGACGTTTGCTTATAATCCTCGCACCTTTAAAAATAGTGCCGTCCACCCCCTCCACGCCCCAAAGAAAGCGAACTGTTATTCTGGTAGTTGGCCGCTTGTCATCACAATAAACGCAGCAGTTAGCAGGAGACCGCACACAGCGACGGCACTATTAATTAATGGAGGTGCAAATGTACACATGCTTGGCGTTGACGTGAGTTTCGGAAAAAAGTGCCAGCGAGACAATTATCACAAATCCTGTGATTTTTCCTAAAACTGCTTTATCATTTATCCAAAAATAGATGCAGTGAGCATTAAAAAAAGTTTCAGGTCCAATTTTATGCAGCACTATAATAGACATTTCAATAGACAGATATAGAAATAAACCAAAAAAAAAAACAGTAACGGATACTCGGTAGTTATCTAGGAGAGGAGGAACGCAAGGACCCATGCATTCCTTTTTGTTGGTATGTCATTATTTATAAAACCCAGAAAAAGCCTAAATGGAAGCTTCCAGGGACCCAGAAGAATACAATTTCCCAGGATCGTGTTATGATATTGTACAAATTTGCATTTTGCCACAAACACACTAGACAATACGGAAAGACTGTAAATGCTGCTTAATTAAAATGTCTCCTACAGAGGACAAACATCTATGGCTGGGTCTCAGGAGGACAGGGATGGCTGACAGCTCTCAGGCACCTTAAAACCCCTCCTGTCAATACGTCACATGTCGAGGTTTAGAGCAGCATCCATGTCCACTTGGCTCTGTTCTCTACGAGCCCTTCTACACACAGTTCAACTTGCTAACGTAACTACCAAACATGCACATTGTCAGCACTTTAAGTAAAGCATTGTGACTTTGACTGTGATGTTAGGAAACCTGCCCCATGCGCTACACGTTGTCTAGTGCCGTGGAAATGTGGCTCTTCAGTCACAGCTTCTGTCAAAAAAATTGTCACCTCAAACACGTCTAAAGAAGAGGCTGAAAACAATGTTATGGATGCTTTGTGCAGATTTAAGCACTTTCTGGCCATCTTTCTAATATGCTGCCAGCGAATGCAGCACAAAGGAACAGAAAAGTGCAGCATCAGTAATGTGCAGCAGCACATAATAAACGCCCCAATTTCATACCTTTAGTGTTAAATCAGCAAAGGGCCATTAACAAACCGCATTAAACAGTCCTTTAGTGAGAACAGGTTAGTGTTTGTGTGCACGCAAGCGAGTGAGAATTCATGACGATAACTATAATTACAGTATCCCTTCTTCCACAAATCTGCTGAAGTATTACCCCGCAGGAGTCCCTTGTGTTAGCTAAATACTTGACATGACAGAGACAAATGTCCCGCTGCTGGCATGGGGATTTTTCTTTGACTCCGCTCGATCATTTTGAATAAAATAAAAAAAAAAACGTCTCACTCGTCACCAGAAAGGATTGGATTATTTGTGTGGAACTCCAGCCTCGCAGAAATGAATTAATG
Organism: Denticeps clupeoides; assembly: GCF_900700375.1. Taxonomy (NCBI): domain Eukaryota; kingdom Metazoa; phylum Chordata; class Actinopteri; order Clupeiformes; family Denticipitidae; genus Denticeps; species Denticeps clupeoides. The sequence continues at coordinate 14,126,039 of NC_041713.1, forward strand.
AAGCCGTCCCATTGATTAAGTCAGAGGGAATGTCACTGCCCACCATGTAGACTAATGGACCCAAAGATACGTGTGTGCGTGTCTGAGTGTTAGTAGGGGAACGCTAGACGATTTTTCCTTTACTCACTAGCGCTCACCATTTTTCATTATGGGAAAGCAACTCAGTGCACAGATGTAATAGCACTCTCAGTCATGATTGGTCAGGGTGGGGTTTTTACCCTGGGGGGCAGTTGCCAGGCCAGTTATAGCTGAAGCGATGGAATGGGTAGGAGGTGACAGCCCACAGAGAATTGACAAGAGCATGACACGACCTGAAGCAAGGACACCGTGACCAGGAAACAGGCCTGAATCAGCAGAATGCACAGGGGAGAGGGGGGGGCGGACGTGATTCATACACCCATAAACCCACCCCCCTTTAACAGACATGAATACACACGCCCAGGTGCCTTCATCCAGCATCGCTCAGCTCCTTCACTCCCATCGTTGGGATAAAGCGCTAATCTTTTCCTCTTGATGTGCCCATTATAAGGCAACTGCCAGATGCCATCTCTGTTGTCGTTGTGCCATCTGTTAATGACCCCCATTAGAAAGCAATACCCGGGTCCTCCGGTAAGCCGACGCAAGGCTAATGGATGCTCTTTGATGTACAGCTGTCGGTCGGCATAGTTTATCTCCCTTCCGTAGATAAAAAAAAAAAAAGTTTGCCAGGATCAACAACATCCCCTAAAATACAATTACTGTATAGCCCAGATTTAAAATGACAATGCATGCGGCATGAGGTGGTTTACATAACTCTTACCAGGAGTGGTGCATCGCAACAAATGCCTGACTCAAATGCAATTCTGTGCTTTGAGGCTGTATACTAAAAATGCCGGCGTTATTTTTTCTTCTTTTCTTTACAGTAGGCCTAGTTGGATGATGTTGTTGTTCCCCACATCACAGCAGCACGTTTTAAATTAGATGTTAAATTCTGCAAACGCAGAGGCTCTGAAAAAAAAACAAAACTTAAACATTAAGGAAACTCTTGGGCTAAATCTGACATCCATCATCTAGGTGGGTCCTGCTGTAATGATGGAGAGATGCCTGATTGCATCCATATCACCCCTCCTCATCATCACAATGCCCCTTTGATGAACCCTTCACCAGCAAAGAGGAGAAATGGTAGATTCTTCTGTGAGTAAATTAAATGAAAGATCCTTGAGTGGATGAAGATGGCATAAAAATTCCCTAATGGAGGCCAAAAGCGTTGCTCGGTTCACTCAGTTCCAGAAGAGTTGAGCATGTGACCCTCCACCTGTGCCAGCGCCGGCAGTCATGCATCAGAGTACTCAGACTCTGGGTAAAAACTCAATTTTGAGATTGACTTTCGGCGTCGTCCGCTTTCACTTGGCACCCCAGCCCGCCTGGAATCGCTTACATTACACTGGAGGCAATATTTAATTTTACTCAGTTTCAGGTTGTACACTGTACACACAACAATATATAAATCAGGTATTTCAGAAAGCTTTCTGTGGAGGCAGGGCTGGAGTTGGTCCAGAGTGTGAACATCATCCCCCATGGCTGGCAAAACTGAGGCATGCATTAAAATGTATTGAGAAGAACACAGAAAGATTTGAAGCGATACTGTAAAAAGGCACATGACATTCGGGCAATACGTAAATTAAATATTGAGACTGTGATGTGAATAATGTACTGAGATTGCACCTTCCTTTAATATTATTCATTCTCACAGTGTTGATCATTAACATTATCAATCTTATAATATTTGTGAGCACTGAAGAGACTAAATAATTGTACAAAATAATGAATAATGAGTGTGAATGAGTTTTACAGTTTGCCACATGGTGCCCCCACTAGCACAGGCCAGTGTCAGAACCCGATCCATACCATGTGCCTGATCCATTGGGACGGAATGAGAGTGGGTTTATCTACTGAAGCCAGCTTGTTTAAGCATTTTAGACAGCTTTGTGAACGAACAAATGTAAATGGATGTGAAACACCTGCAATAGTTAATTTCTGGAACTGTGAAATTTTGGTTTGTATGAAGTTAAAACTATTTTTTCAACCCCGACTGTCCCAACACATATTACGTTATTCATTCAGTATGTGTTCCTTTGCAACATTTTTACATGCATCATGAGTACATGAGTGCAATTATCACAAGGGCACAACTTTAATTATTCTTTGACTAAACGGTAGCCACCTTGTCAAATGACAGTCAAGGGCAAGTGTCAGCCTGTAACCTATCCAGCATATTGTTTCTCAGAAACCTTTCATATTAGATGACATTTTTCATGAATTTTTTCATCATATTAAAAAAAAATTAAATTGCATATGAAACCTATTTCAAATGTATTTGCAACACATACAAATACATACATGTAAATTAATGGACAATATACACAACAAATTAAATATATATTTTTCATCTTTTTTGATTTCTCAGGCATGTGAAGTCGTGGACATCCCCTTTGCTCAAAGTCATCACTTACTAGGAAACGGTGGTGATACTAGGCCCAGGACTGGTAGATTGAGTGCTATACGTGGGGTGCAACCCAAGGAGAGGGCGTTCTCTATGGATGCATGACGGCTCCTATGGAGATCCAGAAATAGAAGCGCATCTGGAGGTGGGAAGAGGCCCTGAGCCTATATCCTCTCGCACCACCACCCTTTCCACCATCCCCCTGTAACCCACCAGCATGCTTGCGAAGGACACAGTGGAAGCCATAAACCACTGCGCCCTCAGCGACTGAAGCCCGGCGTCCTTGAGCTGCAGTGCTGTTTATTCCACCTGAGTCAACTGTGTGCGCCGGAATCGTGCAACTTGCCAAAGCAAACACTCCCGGTGCAGCAAAGGGGGGAAAATGGCTTACGGCAACAACAAAGTTCGTCTTTTTCCACACAAAAGTTTTATTTTTTCTCCTTATTGTTTGTTGATGGAGTTTTCTGCTGAGTTGCACACCCAGGTTGCCTCTTAATAGAGAAGCATTTGCAGCTAAACAATAAAAATAAAAGAAATAAATGCACAGGAGGTTAAAAAGGTCAGCCTGCCTGGTGACCACGAGGAGACAGTTGACCTGCTTTGTGTTGATTGCATTGATGAAATTGCTCATAAAACTACCCTTTCCGTTGACATACTTTTTTTTAAAGACAGGTTCCTAGTTGCTTAGTAACAGTGGGAACAGCCACTGCTTCCCATTGGTCCCTTGCATAGTGGCACAAGGGTAATCTAATGTTTAATGCCCAGGAAGAGAGACTGTAAAGCAGTGAGAGTTGAGAGTAAATCAGTGGCTTCTTAGGTAACTACCTGCAGGCTGATCATCAGAGCGACGGCTCCTGCGCCTTTCTGGAAATATCAGCCTGATGGGGAAGCTCTTTATGGGCCTTTGATGCAGAGTGGGACTCACCAGGCAACTTACAAACAGGAAATAGCTTTTTAAAAAGCCACTTTTTAAAGGACAAACACCCTACAGAGCATAGTCCAGCTGATGCTGTGTATAGTTTACACTGTGTTTGTGTGTGTGTGTGTGTGTGTGTGTGTGTGTGTGTGTGTGTGTGTGTGTGCTATACTGGGAGCCTTAGACGGACTGACTTTCTGTCCAGTAGATCTTTCATCGATGGGCTAAAGCTTACCATTGGTTCAGCAGGTTCAGAAAATGGGTGCTAGGATCTTCTAGCCCTCCATCAGCCAGCATCTAAATGATGCATACCATACAATCAATAATAATATGTTTTTTTGTTTTTTTTTTTTGAGACAAGACATTGTAGACGGTTTAGGACGGATTCACATTCGTACTGTTTTCAAGTGGAGTGCAGAGGCACTGAAACACAGGAGCAAACATGCTTGCAGTGTTTCCATGATGTACCAGCTGTTCTTGGACGTGTCTTTTTTAAGGTGGGCAGAGATGGAACTATTTCAATTCACTGTACCACTACCTAGTGGGTAACACATGCATCTATGAACCAGAAGTCCACAAAGTCACAGGTTCAAACCCCACTTACGAGTCTCCAAGGTGACTAACAGTGTTTTGGGTTGCATCATCTTTTTAATTTACTGTCAGGGTCCACAAGGTGTTTTACAAAAGAAATGTTTTGCTTTAGCTTAAGTCTTCAGTTTCATTTTTTAAATGACTGACAGATCTAAATAATAAACAGCTTGAAGAGTGTGGCTATGAGGCAGTTTTTCTAAAAGCGTCAGATGAGTCGATAATTAGTCAATGTAATAATTTGTAAATAACGAGTTTCTTACACCGTTCTTACAACGCATGTCAGTGTCCACATGCTTAACTGCGGCTGCAAATGAAATGAAATAGTAATGAAATAAAATTCATGGTACTCTCCTCCAAACCATTTCTTTAAGGGGCAATTCGGGGGTTGTAAAAAGGATTTTGAAAAATGTTCAAATGCCTTTTAGTAATCTAGCACACTGTAATATCTTTACTAATTTACATTTACAGCACTTATCAGACACCCTTATCCAGAGCGACTTACAATCAGTAGTTACAGGGACAGTCCCCCCCCCGGAGCAACTCAGGGTTAAGTGTCTTGCTCAGGGACACAATGGTAGTAAGTGGGATTCGAACCTGGATCTTCTGGTTCATAGGCGAGTGTGTTACCCACTAGGCTACTACCACCCTTTTTTTTAGTAGTGCAAGGCTTGTTGATTGTCTGGTAATGTACACAAAATACTACTATATTAAAAAGCAGTACAGTATTAAATAATTTCATAGTTCACAATTATATTAGTACCATATTAGTATTACGAAATTTTGAGAGGCCTGTTTTTAAACGTTTAGACTACTGTACTAAAGAAAGACCAACCAAAAAAGTCCCAGGTTCAAATCCCACTTACTACCATTGTGTCCCTGAGCTGCTCCAGGGGGGACTGTCCCTGTAACTACTGATTGTAAGTCGCTTTGGATAAGGGTGTCTGATAATTGTACACTTCAGCAGATGTAGAGGGGCAGTGGTGGCCTAGCAGTTAAGGAAGTGGCCCCGTAATCAGAAGGTTGCTGGTTCGAATCCTGATCTGCCAAGGTGCCACTGAAGTGCCACTGAGCTAAGCACCGTCCCCACACACTGCTCCCCGGGCGCCGGTCATGGCTGCCCACTGCTCACTCAGGGTGATGGGATAAATGCAGAGGACAAATTTCACTGTGTGCACCGTGTTCTGTGCTGCTGTGTATCACATGTGACAATCACTTCACTTTCATTTTCAAAGCACCGTCCCCACACACTACTCCCCAGGCGCCTGTCATGGCTGCCCACTGCTTACAAAGGGTGATGGGTTAAATGCAGAGGACACATTTTTTGAAGGGGCAGTGGTGGGAAGGGGCAGTGGTGGCCTAGCGGTTAAGGAAGCAGCTTACAGCAGTGGTTGCATCTCGTTCAACATTTCCTATCACTTTTGACCATTTCACTGTATGTGATCTCATGCGACCTCAATTTTCAGACAAAAAGAGACTGGCATAGTGAGAAAAGATGAGTGTGATGGTGTGAAATGGGAGAGAGGGAGGGCGAGGGAGATCATAATTTAATTTATTTCCCCTTTCACCAGTCGTCTCCATAGGAACGCGCCTCTCGGTGGATCTCGGCTGATCCGTTTCAGCCATCTCGCCATGACTGCGGCCTGCACGCGCAGCGGCCGAGACAGAGACGGCAGATTGTTCTAGCAGCTGTTACTCCGGGGTGCACCACTGAACGTGACTGCTAAAGACATTGTGAAGCAGCTCCCCTTATGAATACTGAATGAATTCCCGGCGCCGTTACGGTGCCTTGCGGTGAGGATGCTGCCCAGCCAGCCTGGTCTCCAACCCCCGCCGATCAACCCAGAGCTGTCATCCCTACATGGGCGTGGGTGTGCCAGTTACATCAGCGCAAATGACAGATGCACCCCACGTGTCCACAAATCAAACCCTTACATCAATATTACCTCATCGGCAGTATGCTTTTTACTTGTGAGAGGCCCTAATACTGCAGTGCATTTGCAGACAGAACAATTGTCGCACCGACTGCTCGAAACAAGGCTTTCAGAAGGAAGCCCCTGATGGCCTGTTACTAACCTGGTGTAAAAATCAAGCGTAAGACTATGGCCAAGTGAAACGAACGTGTTGTTCGGTTTCATTCCTTCCACAACAGATTACCATGAGAAGAGAGGTGCGTCGGGCCCTGCTGGCAGCCTTCCATAAACCAGCTGCTACTGGTTTTACTGCAGGGGGGCGAGCAGCGAACTCCGCTGGCAATTAAATCAACAAATTGCATCAATAGTGTGTGTGTGTGTGTGTGTGTGTCTGTGTGTAAACACTGGTGGTTGATATCTCCTAAAGCTATAATTTCATATAACCAGGCTGTAATCTGTGAACACTTTCCTGAGACACACACACACACACACACACATGTTCTCATTGTTTGCCTGTTCCAAAAATGCTCCAAATGTTGCACAGTAGAAAAAAAGGCTCCCCAAAAATGGGGGAGAAAACAGAGACACTGCAGCAGAATATGTATTATTTATTCATCGAGCATCATGCATTCACGTTTTAACTATCATTACCCTGCAATTACACGCTTTTCTCAAACCACCAGCCTAAACTAAAATACAGCCTCTCTTTGTGAGTCTTAAAATTGAATTTCTGAGGCAGACAATAGATGCATCACACTCTGGCCGTCCTGCATGGCAACACGCGCTGCAGGAGAGCACTTTCCTGAAGAACACACAGAACAACATAAAATGGAAAATCCCCTATCCAAAAAATAAATGACTAAATAAATGGTTGTCGGCCACCATCTGCTGCTAATACTAAATAATATTTCCATATGGGTGTTAGATCATCAGTGAAGAGCTATGCAGAACCGCATACAAAAGTACTCACATTCCAAATAAAACATGGGCATTAAAAGTGCACACACCCACATTTAGATTCCCATTTTGGTTAACTTGTGTCACTGGGCATTGGTATCCTTTGGGGCAGTGGTGACCTAGCATACAGAAGTGGACCCATAATCGGAAGGCTGCCAGTTCAAATCCCGAAGGTGCCACTGAGGTGCCACTGAGCAAGGTACCATCCCCACACACTGCTTCCTGTCATGGCTGCCCACTGCTCTCCAAGGGTGATGGTTAAAAGCAGAGGAAACATTTTGTCGTGTGCACTGTGTGCTGTGCTGCAGTGTTTCACAATGACAGTCACTTCACCTTCAGTGCACACACACACATATCATGAAAGGGTTGTAGCAGCATTCCCATGCTGATCACAATTCACCTCTACCACCCCAATGAAAGTTTCAGTTAGGGTCAAAGGTAGCGATTCTGACCTTTGTTGTTACAATTGATGAAATCTGAAGGCACATAATCTCAACCCAAATAATACTAATGTCTAAAAAATACCTTACTAAAACAATCACTGACCCTGAGCATGACAGGTTAAAGGTCACAGTGATTCGATCATTTAATTGCATTGATTGTGAAACCTTGGCCAAGGGGGGAAATTGAGTGTCAAGCCCTAATGACACCTCATGATAATCACAGTTTATCTCAACACTCATTATATTAAAGCAATAATGTGAAGGGTCATGAAACCTTTGATGAGCTTTTAAATTACATATTTTGCAGTCAAAATAAATTTTGCAGACATCAAACTCACATCTTAAAGAAAGTACAGTTAAGGTCCATGCATATTATGTGCATAAATAGGTTATATCACATTATTCAAACTGATCACTGTTTTTTTATTCTAATATATTGACTATCCATACCAGTTATCCTTAAAAATCTGTAAATTCAATGTACTGTCTATAATTATGTAAAAGTTTATAAAATTGTAAATGGCAAATATGAAAGGCTTTTATGAACAATAACAATTTAATACATTTTCACAGAAACTCGTACCTTATTGGACCCTCACTGAGAAAGCAGAGACTACTATAACCACCGCAGAAGACAGGAAATCACACAATTAGCATGGCTGCCATGCCATGGTTGCCATGGAGATTTGTGACTATGCATCTGCTTGAATGAGAATTCCGTTCTACATTGCGCATGACACCCACGCAGGTCAGAAGCATTCGAACGGCTTCAGCCAGCTCCACCAAAAAGATTCCCAGCACACCCAGCACTCTGCCCATTCAGACGAGCGCACCACTGTTCATCTGCACCCATGTCCCGCTGCAGACGGCATTACATTACATCTCATTCACTTAGGATCACTAAATACAAAATGCAGCCCCCTGGAGCTAAGTGTTTTGGTCAGGGACAAAAATGTAGCATTTGGGGTTTAAATCTGCAACTTTTCCGCGAGGCAACTACCAGCCAATAGCTGAAAATGCATGTAGCTGCACCTTTGCATACTTAAACCTTCCTCATTCCATTTTTCAGCAAAATTGGTTCACTCAATTCTAGTTAGATAGGATTAAGTGGCCAGTCGATCACAGTCCCAGTAATTAGGAAGCTTGAGGCTAGTAGCTGATCTTCTTCTTGTAAGAAATCCTTTACAACACTTTCCCCCTTTATGACCCCGGACTATGACCATGTTGATGGAAGAAGGTTGATCACTTTTCTGTACTTCAAAAAGAGCTTGGAATAGAATTTCCTTTTAACAAAAATCTATTTTTTTATATTCTCAGGTTCCTTTTCCACATATACTAGGTCTGTGTGGAAACCCACAGAACCATTTTCAATTGTCCCCTGGTAGATGGAACCAGCACTATGTTGGTGAATGGATTACGAGATTTTGTTCATCACACTGAATTCCACGCTGATGGTTCAAGGCTGGGTCCTTCGATGGGCAAGACTAAACGCCCACTCATACTCTGCTGTCAAGATTGGAATTTTACTGCCTCACATTGGGACTCAAGCCCTCACCGACCACGTGGGAATAAATAAAACAGCAGCCAGTGGACAATTTCTGTTTCAATCCCCCTTAAACCTAGGCATCTGCAGCTTGGTGGTGTTTCCCTTCTAAAGAGCACCAGACGCAAAGAGACGCCCATCTCTTGAGCACGCCCAGATGGGCAAACAGGTGCCCTTCCAGCAGTCATTAGCTGTCCAACCGCTAATCCGGAGCAGAAGATACGGGATTATGGATGGGTTTATGGGAAGAATGGCCGTGCATTTCTGACATTTTTGATTAAGCGCCAGCTGGGAATCCCAGGGAGTTTCCTCCTGCACGCATCTTTCGTGGCTCCGCGCCTCCCACCACGCGGCTGGCAGGTCCCACTGACACGGGTGTAGGATTTCAAAGAGGAGGACATCCACCCGTCAGCAGGCATCTCGGCACCCAGCATCTGGGTTCCCACTGATTGAAAAGTGTGTGTGTGTGTGTGTGTGTGTCGGGGGGGGGGTTCTCATCTGTGACATCAGATGGAGGCTGATTGGTGGGTGGGCAAGAGGGTTCCATAAAGCGTCATCCGTCTCCATGGTTGCATCTGCCTAGATCCACACCCAACCACCACCCCACACACCGTGGCGCTTGGTTAATAAATAACTCGCACGGCGCCTAAATCCAATATTTGCGCTCAGATCATTCGCTGTGTATTAGCCGAGCTGGGGCCGTCACACCTTATCCATCCTTTTCTCTTTTCATTTCGAATCTTCTGCGTCTTGGATTAACGCGCCGCGCGCGCCGCGTACTGCGTCCATGAGGCGGGAGGGTGCAGGCACAGACTGCGGCGACAGCTTCGGCTTTGTGCCGAATTTTCTGGGTGCACACGATTGTGGAGAAATGAACAAAACAAACGGCATTAATTACGCTTGTTGGATAATTCTAACTCGACGAGGCAAGCGCAGGACTTCTGTCAGCTCGATCGGGAACACTGGGCTCATATCACGCCCACCGTATCTGTCCTGGCCTGTCACGCGTCTTCACATAGTCAAAGTCCCCCGTTCGATTCCCACAGCGCCGTCTTCAGCTAGCACCGGCCTGTCACACACTCGAGGAGACAAGCGCAAGAGGTCCTCGGTGTGGACTCCGCCAGGCTTCCAGCGTGTGGATGGACGCTGCAGGACATTTCTTCTGACAGGTCTTAAGAAGACTTTCTCGCTTCGCTCTCGTCCTGCGTGCCATTATCGGCAGGCCACAAGGGCACATTCATTTCGGAGGTTTTCCGCCTTCAGCAGGCATGGGGACGGACATTGATTACCGTTCATATGCCCAAATCCTGTTTGACACAATTGCCTGCCATCGTGTCCCGATCACACACAGCAAGGAATCAATAGAATTGATCACGCAGGCTCCACACATGTAAAACACCTCTGTTTACATGGCACCGGCTGTAAGACGGATTCAAGCCACAAAAATCTCCACAACAGATTTTGAAGGAGGAAGATTGAAAATCCCTTGAAGTGATTGAAAAAATCCTGCATGCATTACATATTTCAGAATTGGTTCAAACAAATCAGCGCTGTCGATATCAAATTCACCCGGTTCAACGCCGTAATTCTGAACTGTGAAGAGCACTCTCGCAGATTTTTCCTCTTGAACTCTTGACCTCTCGGGGGGGATGTAAAGCCAAGTCCGTTTTTAAGAGCACAGCCCCTCATAATTCTCCGCCTGTCAAGCTGTGCTGTGATCACATGGCGCATTATTGGTTTCATTCTGTCCGTCCAATAAATCAGCCGCACCAATGCGGAGACCTCTGCTCGACTTTCCTCTCTTCTTCTCTCCTCTCCTGACTATCTGGAAGAATCATTTGCTCGGGCAGAGTTCAGTGCATCCTGCGGCCAGGTTTAAGGGACCGATGGCATATCACAAAAAAGAGGGGACATAGCTGGTACACGGTGTGTAGAGATCATCGTGCCTGAATTTCGGAATACCGTTTGCTTTCTTCAGAGGAGCACAATGAGTTGCTTTTGCTTTGTCCTGGATGTTTAAAAAAAAAGGGAAAACTGTCCTCTCCAACCTTCTCCCTTCCCGTCATCTGACTTCTGGCTGATCCCAGTGCAGTACAACCCATGAGCAGCGTAATGTACACACCTCCAATTCCATCTGCTGAGCGCAGGGAGGATAGTGGAGGGGAAAACATCTCTGTCGTTTACACCATTTGTTTGCTTCTTTTTTGTCCATCCCTAAAATTTCCCGGCCCGTGGTGAAAAACGGCGTCGTGGTACAGCAAAAGGTCAGCGCTGTCGAGCCGCCCGAGTACACGGAGATTAATGAGACCAGGCGCCGGTGCCTTTGCCTTTGTGATACAAGAGGCACAAACGGCCCTTCCCCAAAGAACGGCCGCGAAGAAACAATGCGTGTCACGAGCAGGCCATGATTTCGACCACAGCGCTAAAACTTCGTACATGCACAGCGTGTTATTTCCTCTATCCCGCATCCCGCTCGAGCCGCTTTGCAGGGTGTTTTGCCTGGGCGTTGATGATGTCCCCGTCCCTCACTGGAGGCCTGTCACTTGACAGCTGTTGATTGCCAGCCCCTTTGTGCTCACGTGAATATACGGCCGCCATTAACTCACGGCGGGGAAACCGCAGTCGACAGCTGTCGGGAAGCAGCGGCTCCTGTGCTGAGTCTTTGTTGAATAATGGGAGTGCTTTAGGAGCGGCGGCCAATCATCGAAGTGATCTACAGTTCAACCGACTGGCGTCTCCCCAAGAGGTGAAGCAGCGTGCGACGGGACAATTGACACACATTTTTGAGAAAAGTGGAATGCATTGGTGGCCGCGTGGGCGCGCGATGGAATCGCTGCCACGACCGAATCTCAGTTCATGTGGACACGATCTCTCGCACTATCACAGTCTAGCACTCCCCCGGCACCTCTCACACAACTCCTTCTGATGGTTGGCATCTCCCGGAAAGCTCCCAACGACATCCAGCCTGGGTCGATGGGTAATTTGTGGGATGAGGAGGGTAGGTTGATCATTAAGGCATCCAGGAGCTCCATCTCAACCGAGAGCTCGCCGGAAATATTCCCATGAGGTCCCCGTACCGCTCTGACGGCCCATGCTTCACTGACTCTCCTTCTTCTCTTTGCTTCCTCCCTTTGTTCACCATCGTGTTCCCATCACCCCCCCAGACAGTCTACAAGGACACGCCGAAAATGAGGACACTTCAGCACCGCTGCCAAGACACTTGGCTTCAGCCAAAATGTCTGCTTACATCTGCAGGCATATTTCTCACAGAGCAAGCATTTATCCTAATTATTTAGCCCAATACCGCCATAACACGGGGTGACCCCGCGGTCAGTGTGACATGCAGTAATTAAAGTGAAAGGGAAGAGGGGAGTGCTCTGTAATTGCTGGGCCTCCTTGGACTGCCGAGGATGCGTCATTACTGGATCCTGGGACGGGCTCCTCTCAGGTGTGTGATATTTGGCCCATTTATGACCAATGTGACGAGGACAGAGAGGGACTGAAAGAAGACAGAGGAGAAAGGGAGAGTGCGTGCATCAACAGTAAGGCTTCCAGCAGAAGCACAATTGCAGACTGGCTTGCTTTGCAATTGCAGCCAAAGTAGTTTTTTTATGCTTCAGTACTGGCTTTTATCGTGGGTGAACGTTGCCGTGGTTACCAGCTCCACAGTCTGTGGCGGTGAAGCCAGATTTTCAGCCTTTTTTGCTCCAACATCTTTCGTCCAGGCCCCAATTAAGACAGATTCCTCCCCTGTGCTCCAGGGGACCAAATAAACACCCCCCATCCCAACAACACCGCCTCCATCCCACGTATCCTGTTACCGTTGGATCTGCTGGATGGGTGGGGCCAGCAGGACAGGTGCTCTCTCTCTTTGCACATGACCGCGGCCAGCGAGCAGTCCTGGAACATGCTGGGGCCCTGAGCCGGCCTCCCTCTGAGAGATCATCTGTCCAACGCCACTCCGGAGTCCTGCCCACCTGCTCGCTCGCACTCCAAACAGAGCCACTGCCCCAGTACACCTCCACCATTACTTAAGTTTTCGATATGCAAGGCCAGCGCCATGTGGCAGACAATGTAGAGTTATTCTGCTGTACTACAGGCCGGAAGGAGAGAAAAAGACAGAGGGAACATGTCTCAGCCCCTGTGCATCGTGACCTCAATTAAACATAATGAGAGCATCAGCTCTGCCACGTCTGCGTCTCCTCTCACACGTTCAAACACTCTGTTAACCCTGCCTAGCACGCAGCCAGGATTCAATATTGTGACAAAACACCTTAATTACATTCAGTCAAGATGCTCCAAAAAACTGCAGAGCCAGAGCTGAGCACGTAAATTAATAAAGCTGTTTATTACCAAGTTGCCCCTCCCCTCGCTCCCTACTGACACACACACATAGTCTCTGTCCTACCTACTCACGAAGCAATCAGCACGAAAGAGGAGTCCGCCTTGTAAATATCCAACCACGGAACCAACAGAAGAAGCACAGGACGCGGCTGTTACGAGCCAAAACACTATTCATGGGCAATCCATGGTGCGTAAGCCCTTACAGGCAAGGCCAGAACCATCCAAACATTCCAGACACAATGTGACTGCAGCGTCATGAACCCTGACAGGCGGCCACGTAATCAGGAGAAATGTTTTTACTCGGGTCCATGCTGATGGAAATCAGGGGAGAAGGTGGTTTCCACAAGGAGGGGCTCATAGCGTCTCAGTTTCAGGAGCGAGATGAGTGAACGCGCGTGGCTCCAAAGTGCTGTCATCATAATTTGATGAAAAGGCTGCTGGACCCACCCACTAGGTTGTGATTTGGTTGTCGCTGCACCTTGGTGCTGCCAGTGCAGATTCCTTTATGATGCATGTTAGCAATCGAGGCAAAGCTTGTTATGATTCACGCCTCAGGTTTTAGTTTGTGACTTAAATTGATTCCCCCAAGTGCTATGGGTTGATCCCCCCCAAAAGCCATTGTTTCTACTGGCTTCATCACAAACATTCGCCATTTGACACTCTCGGTGGCTCCATTTGTCTGAACCAATGACGGACCAGAGCAAGTATTCTTTCCTTCATCCACACGGATAATTTCTTTTTTGCTTCATGCCCAATGATTTTGAGGTGGATCCAGAAAGTCCGCAAACAACGTGGCAGAATGTGACTCGGCTGTTCTGGGCTACCTTCCAGGTGTCATTACAACTATGAACAATCATTTCAGGTTCTCATTATTTTTAAAAGATTTCATTACAAGGCAATCAAACCGCTGGGAGGGAGCATTCAAGGAGGCGCAGTGATAAATTACCTTAATTGTGACACTTCACAATTTATCTCACCCCACAATTCACATCTTTTCCCCACTTTTAACCATTCTCGTAGTGAGACAATGGGAATCCATAAACGTCTGGCACTTCTGTCGAGGCGATGATTTGAAGGATATTGTGCACCACCCAAAATTAAAGAAAGAAAAAAAAAACACCTCTCCACATCATTTTTAATGTAGTTTCAGAAGTTTCAAGCTTGGGGACCCAATCTGACTCCTCTCAATTATGTAAATCTAAACCCCGTGCACGACACGCATGCTCTGCACTCGAGTGCGCGCTTGAAAGGGCGAGTGAGGAAGGTGGGCTCAAATTGAAAAATGTAACACGGAACAGCGTGGGAAAATAAATAAATAAATAAACACCCCGTGTGGACCCTCTCCTCTGATCGTGCACCCCCACCACCCCTTCTCTGTCGGAGCCGGGAGGAAGCCGGCTATTGCAGTCGCCTGTATTTGGACAGTTTGCATGGGTCCGTGCCAGAGCCGCTCGGAGCAGGAATGCTTACACACAATAACACGCTCTCCCCAGGCAAGACGGGAGGGAATGCGCAGTTGAAAATGCTCGGCGGAGATTTATTCGGCGATAGCTTGGCATCCGGCGTTTATATAGCAACGGGCCACGCTGATCATTTACCTAATTAGGAAGTGATCCGGCAGGTTCCGCGCGGGAACAACAAACAGCGGCGTGTAAATACAGACGCCCCGAGACAGGGGTCGTGTTTTACAAGGCGCAGGGTGGTCCTCCACGGTGACGGATGGGCTGTACGCGGGCGGCCCAATCCGCCTCTAAATAAACACCTTCCCCAGCCTAATCGATGCGCCAGTCGGATCGAGTTACCTGTGCGGCGCATCATTAGTTAGGTGCCATTCTGCGACGAGGCTTGTGTTTACCAAGACTCCGTGTGTGGTTGAACCTTTCTATAATAAGAGCCCATAAGGTGAAGCCCCATGTAGCTTTTTCCTGGGCACCGGGCCTAGCGCTGCGCGCCCCGGCCAAGTCCAGGCAGCGAAATGCGTAAGCTCCGCCCATCGGGCTCCATCCTCTGCATCAAGGGACAAGGAAGAGGACTCACTGAGCCACGCAGGCCAGGAAAGGCTTAAAATTGTGACTAAATATGACGGCAGTATTAAAATAGTTTCCCGGCGTCATGGGACATTATCATTAGTCGCTCAGATAGGTTGGAATATGGAGTTCACTTCACGGGAGATATAAAGAAGCTAATTCTGTTCTCCCTTTTTTTTTTTTGCAGACTTGATTAAATTAGCACATATGCTCCCTCCAGCGCTGCCTGTTTTATGTTCAACCACATGAAATACTTGATTTATAAATACATTAATTCATGGCTATATATATATATATGGATACAGGAACAAACTTGGAGAGACAGTGAGGTGAGAGAAAGACGTTTGTCTTCTCTTCATAACAGCAGATCGTTAACAACCGCGTCTTCCACTTCGCTGAGCAATGGTGAGCTTAGGGTCTAGGACGCAGTGCGTTTGACAGCAGACCAACTTTAGGAGCAACGAACTGGAAGTGAACGAGATCAAAGCGCTGAGCGTAGGCTTGCTGTCAGATAAGCTAAATTACGCAGCGAGGCTTGCAGCCGCGCCTCACTCCTGCAAACGCATCTGCAAAATTACGGTCATATACCGATCAACCCTGAAACCCCTGATATCGTTCAGCTTGACCTTGTGTCAGTAAAGTCATGTCTAACCTGATGAGGCATGGACAGGTGTCCTTTTGGTGACCATGACCCAATGCACTGATTGTCCTTCCTTGGCCCACTTTTCGTGTGTACTAACCACTGCCATTCAGGACCCACCCACAATTTGGTCCTTGTCGAAGTCACCAGATTCTTACGCCTGACCGTTTTCCTGCCACTTGCTGCTTAACACATCCCACTAGTCCAATCAATGTTATTCACTTCACCAGTCACTGGATTTAATTTTATGGTGGATTGTGTGCTTAAAGGCGGGGTGGTCAGCGACGTGACCTCACACATCCAAGGTTGAATCCTGGCTCGAATCTTGTGTGTGGGACGCCTCTGGGTCGTCCAAAGGCTTACACGCTATGTGGATTGGTGACATTGTATTGTCTGGTTCAGTGTGTGAGTGAATGGTGTGTGTGTCAGCCACCCTGGGTGAGTCCCGCCCGGTGCTCAGTCAACTGGGATGGGCTCCTCGGCCACGACAACATCAACAACAACATTTATTTCTTATATAGCCCAAAATCACATACAGTATGTCTCAATGGGACCCTGAGTAACTTGACTTAAGTGGTTATGGAAAGTGAGGGAGAGTGCAGCATTTGACCCATGCAACTGTGATGCTATGAAATGTGATGGAGAAAATATGGATTGGACAAATGAAAGCTCGTTTATCCAGTGGTAACAAAGACGGTGCTGTGTTCAGGAGGAACTGCTTTTCATTGCATCCTTCACGCATTAGCCTCTTAACTGTCCATAAATCAGCACCGTTGACAGCTCTTAATTATTCAGTAACTACACTTCATTAGTTCACTAACTCCACTGAATAAACACATGGGATGGGGGTCTGGAGCATTGAGGGTTTAATGCCATCTTGAAGGCCAACTGAAACTCCACATGTGATTTTGTGGCAGCCACAAAATCACAAAATGTGCGAGAGAAGGATTAGCATTTGTTTTGGGCGGAGTACAGACAGGAAGCACAGCTTTGGATCAGTGATGGATTTCAAAGCAAGGTAGTGACGATAAATCAATACATGACTTAATTTTTCATTCACGTCCAGCACAACAGTGCTTTAACTGTGTAGGGTTTTGGAATAATCTACCAAGGAGAGTCATTTCTGCGGTGAGAGTGCACTTGGAGTGCACCAGCGTTCTTTGCTTTGAACTCTGATATCTCTGACACTTGATTTTTCTAAGGAACTCTTTCCCTTAAAGATTTCCTTTTTTGGGATCCTTTTAAGCTTTTTCAGACAACAGAGCCCCAACTTGAGCAGCACAGCGCGCCATTGCTGCTTGACAAAGAGCAGAATGCAGCGCGCGGTGTGGTTCAAGGGGCAGGGCTGAGGCAGGAACATGAGAGGAAAGTTACGGCATCCCAACACCAGCCCCTTCCCCCATCCAACCTCCACCCAAACTCCCCCTGCCCCCAGATAGACAACATCTCATCTCACCATTCATGAATAATTAATGATATTGACTCAGCAAGCATGTGCACGCAAGGCGGAGAAGAGGGGAGGGGTGTAGCCCCCCCAACAGTGCTTGTTTCCGAGAGTGCAGTGAGTGTGTGGTTTGCACTGGTGCTCTGTTGCCTGGCAACCAGGTAGTTCCTAGTGAGCGCTTTTCCTCTGAGAAATCCTCTCGTCCTATAATTCAGCAAAAGCCACGATTCTCTCAACTACCCCCGCAACCCCCACAAACCCAGTCACCACTACGCCTCCACCTTCTTCTTCTCTAAACCAGACCTCTCTCCTTCGTACGCCACCGCACCTCCAAACACAAACCTGTCAAAGGAAGTCCAAACAACTTGAGCTGCAGTTGAACACATTCAGCTGTTTTCTTTTTGCTTTTCTCCTCTCTCCCCCCCCCTCCATTCTCCTAGCAGAGGGGCCAGAGCTCTCAGGTATAAGATGGATTTTATGAGATGGAACAGTGCTTTATGCAGTCAATGCTCTGCAGAGGCTCGTCCACACAAACCCACTGCCTGGATTGCCATGACAACCTACAGTTACAGCTCAGAACGTCCTTGCCGTTTTTCTTCTTTTTTTTTCTCCCTATTTTTCCATTTAATTCAATGTACGTGATTGTGGGCCATAAAGTATGCACAGTGAGCAAGACTGACTACAGACGTTTGCCGTGAACCCACTGAGGAATCTGAACTAGGTGTGCAAACACGCAATACACAGTGCATACTCTATACACGTATCAATCAAAACCGTGCCAAGCAGTCAATACCTCACAAATCTTCTTTCACATTTTCACAACTGTTCCAAGCAAATGAGAAAAGGCAGGCTGTTTTTTTTAACTTAGTTCCAACTCTCCCAGCTACAGACAGCTTTCCCAGCTACAGGATATTTAATGTTCCTGTGCGATTACTCAGAAAACCCAGAACAACATTTGCAAACGTGTTCCGGCTACTGCCAGCCACTTCCCAACATGATACTCACCAATATCAATCAGAATGGCATGCATTAGCGCTGATTATTGGTAGCTACTTAAGCAGCATTTATATGTAGGGTGCGATTCACTAGGGGTGGGGGTTCCTTGATTTATAGCTGCTCAGAAACTTCCACAAAAGATGCAAGTTGCAGTGCAAGCTACCAAGTGGCCCTTACTGTACACAACAGCAGCCACACAGAATACATCAATAGCTGCCTATAATTCAACATACACAGCAAGTGCGATTGGTCCACTTGGCGGTGCAGTGTAATAAGTTATGTAGTTAAATACATAAATATGCATCTTTCACTTGTGCATTTACATGTGCACTCAAATACAGGAGCATGCGGTGAGTAGAAATAAGGCCAGGCCAGATGAAAATACATGTGAGATGTGAGAGGTTTTTTCAGCGCTTCATCTGAATCAGCCCATAGGCAGAAAAAGTTCTCTTACTGGACCACTGAGAAAACTGAAAAATTTGCACAAAATTAGTTTTTTTATAAAATCATCTTGCCATCACTGCTTGTGTAAGCTTCTTTTGTATCATGAAAATGTTTAATTAGTTTAATGTTTACTCGATTGACATCTTAAATATAAATACATGTACAGTAGTACAGCAGTGGAACTGGCACCTTGAATAAACAGTGGTTTTGTTGTCCCTGGTTTATGTTGGTGCCTACAACCTTTGCACAGTAATGTATATGCTGATACATGACATTACATGCACCAATGGGTTTTTTTAAAAAGTGAACATTTTAAAGGCCTGATCCTGATAATGTTTCACAAAATAAATAAGACCAGTAAATGTCTTCTTTCCATTTACCAGAGCTGCATCTCCAAGCTCTGTTGCTTCCACGACCCAGGACTGATTTCACCACCTGATCAACAGCCCCCCGATGAACGGCGTCATCTGTGTCCATGCTGTTTGGCCCAGCAGCTGAGTCAACACTGAGCGAGCCTGTCGTCTGGCAAGAAATGGCCGCGCCTTTTGGGACATGAACCAAACAGCTCTCATCTGTGTGTGTGGCACTAAAGGGGATTTTTTAAAGTTTGGTTGGTACCTTCACATCTCTGAGGGACCCTTGCATCATTTACCCCCCAAAAGCACAGGAAATCCTAAAATCACCAAAAGCCGCAGTTTCATAAATGCGACATGATGCATGCAGCGTATGCAGTGCAGTGGTAAAATAAAGTGTTAATAATCCATAATAAGCCATATTTCAACAACATGGTGAATCTAAAATGTCTAGGAATAAGATGTCCTCATTTCTTTCCCATCCCATTTTTGTTAAAATTATTTGTTTGGTGGGATAGAAAAAAATAAAAAAATCCAGTCTTTTCATAGCACTCACATGCAGTACTTTTCCCAGCTGGCTGCCAGTCCCCTGGGACGTCCATCAGAACCTGCCCAGCTGCCTCCCACCAGCCGCAGAAATGCCACCCCTTTCTATCTGCGTGGCGTCACAGCACTTCACAGAGCCCATGGGCTCGAGGACCATCAGGGGGACCTGCACGTGCCAGGCCTCTCAATCGATGCCCACTTATGTTGTCAATTATGCCCCTTTGGCCTCGCTGTCTTTCCTTCATAACCTGGAGGTGGGAATAAATCTGGGTCGATCCCCTCACCCCAAAGTCTATTCCACCAGATCTTCCAATAGCAAATTAATAAACACCCACAATGTCTTGGGTGTATCAGGCACGTCTGAATGAATATTTGTGGGAATACTTCTCCAGTTACCTCTCCCTGTCCCCCTAACCAATGAGGCCTTAAAAATATATACTTCATAAAACACTGGGAGAACCACAGGTAATTTGTCCATGGTTCAGAACAAACGGGAATAAAGAGATCAAAAACTCTAGAATTGGCACACTTGACCCCGCAAGACACTGAAAAACTGTTTCAGAGATCTGTCTGCCACACAATGCAACATTTCATGGTTGTCATGAGGGCCCCAGCCCAAATATCACCCGCCTGACCCCGATTGTAGACCTGACTTTTGTTGTCCTTCTTCTCCCAGGTGGCAAGATATTTTTTCTGTCCTTCAGGCAGAAACAGTGCATTACAGATCGGAGGAGCAGTGCTGATGAAACATAAATCCCCTCTTTAAGAGGAGAAAGGCAGATTAGCTTCAGAAATCTACAGTGTCTCTGGCCAAGAGCAGGAGTGAAAAAAAAAAATCCAGGCTTTTGCGATACTTTTGCGATAGATCATAATTTCGCACTGAAGTGAAAGGCCGTGCAGAAAAGCCGGTGTTGACTCGACCGGTTTCATTAGTTCCACGTCATTTCCATGAGCGCGCTCTAAACAGTTGGCCTCAGGACATACAGAAATCCTCCTTCAGTGAAATTAATCCTTGAATGCGGCTCTAATTGGAGTGTTTATCTATGATCGGCTTGCTCAAGTCGTACGAGCTGCTGCCAGTGGACTCCAAGCATTTCAGTTCCTGAAGCGTTCCTTCATCGTCCGTGCTGGAAGGTTGCCAAGGTGCCACTGAGCAAAGTGCTGTCCGAACACACTGCATTTCGTTGTGTGCACCCTGTGCTGTGCTGTGTTTCACAATGACACTTTCAATCAAATCTGATGCTGATCATACCCAGGGTCAGGTCCTGAAGCCTTAGCTCTTTTTCCTCATTGACGTGAAACCCTCTGCACCAACACTCAGTTTGATTAGAACGGTAACATTAGCCAAGAAAGACAAATAAGGAAATGTGCAAAAAGCTCTTTCAACTTCAAATTCGTTTTATTATCTCTCACACAGACCAGAGGCATCTCTGGGAGTCTCTGGGAGACTTCACCGGCCACTTTGAAACCTAAAACAATGCCGTGTTTTTTTTTCTCTCTCTACTTAAAAAGTATTCCATGAAAAGTCAACAATCCTCCATATCTGATCTGGCCTTTTTCATAATGTCAGGTTCTGAGCTCTTAAGGAACACAACAGCAGCGCTTATCTGAGAGATGAGGTGGAAACAAAGCAAAGTACGGCTCCACACTGCTTGACACGCGCATGGACACGTGCCCGCTCCTAACCGACCCCCAATACCGACTTTCCCGGGCCTTCGTGCTCAGGGCGTCAGAACAGGGACCGGCTAAACCCCAAAGCTTTGGCATGAATGAGGAAAGGATCCACAGAACACCTCGGAACGTCAGCGCCACTGTCAAATCTCTGTGTTATCGACACTTCGGAGGATTCCCAGAATTATGAGTAAAAATGCTTTGGCACAAAGATCCCAGTGGATCTACTGGTTACAGTTTGCCTAAGACAATGAAGGAGAAACAAAGGCTTGGTTTTGAGAAGCAGCCTTCTCATCTCACTCAAAAGCCCGGCATAAAACGTAATGAATGGCAACACTCTGCTCTTTGGAGATAAGCTGTCTTCCGTTACAAAGGCGACACGACACAAGCGCGCCAGTCAAGCCTCTCCATCAACATCTCGGATACATTCCGGCTCGGTGAATACTCATCATCACGTACCCGACGCGCGAGAGGGGTTGGGAGCGCGGCGATGCGCTTACATGCGCCAAATGAAAGGGTTCGAGGGTCGCCTGCGCACGGGATGTTTGCCATCGGCCTGCCAAGAGCTGATGCCGAATCAGCACGTCTGATCGCAGACGAGACGACAAACAAGATCGTGAGCAATGACGCTCCCCTGCGCCTCATCGGCCGCCCCCCAATGGAGATGAATGTGCCAGGATCCCCGGGAGGGTCGCGCAAAGTGACTGTTTTAGCTCACCTAAGGCAGCTGTCATGCTCATGGGACAATAAGCCGAGCCAAGAAGTCACTTTCATAACTCTCAACTGACCAAAATAATTTCCAACTGAAGGGCCAAGAAGACATTTTTGAAAGCCAAGGGCCAGGGGACAGAGTAAACAGAATCAAACTCATGTTAATTTTCAAATTCCTCTTAATTAATCAGTATAAACTCCATCTCATGTTGGAACTGGAAGATGTACAGGCAATAAAGCATCACAGGGAATTCAGACAATCCCTGTTCTTTCTCAGAGCCTCTTTGTAGAATAGAGGACGTTGTCCACAGACCGAGCCGCATTATACGGGCTTCAGCACTCCCACTGCATGCAAGCCCCTGTACTGATAAAGCCATCCTGCTTTCTGAACCATTGCTTCTGCCGCAAGTTCGGCACAACAGCACAGCGTAAACATTATGATTAAAGATTCCCGAACAAGCTGAACAATGTTTAGTAATGATTTTCTGTCTCAAAAAAGCCAAAGTCACTCCAGTGAACAACCCAGTTTAAAGTCACAATGTTTGCAAGGTGTCTCGTGTTGTTTAGGTGGAGCTCCTCCATCGCTCATTTATTTGGTGCCCTCAAGAGATGTTCTGTGAAAATTAGACGTACAATGCCAACAACGCTAATGACATGGGGATCCCATCCACACCAGGCTAAAGCAATAATACAACCTTCTATATGTTTCGGTGTGTGTTCACAGATCATTCTACATGTCTATGCTGTCTATGCCTCATGAATATATTTCCATTCATCTCCGCGTATATGAACATATTTAGCTGTTAGCTCATTAAAAATTCACACAAACGCTGCTAGCGTGGATGACACATGAGCCATTGTACCCTGGATCTGAGAGGAATGTCCTTCCTTTAAAAAAAGACCATGGCACAGTTCCCTTCCGCGAATATGATTATAACGTCATGTGAAATGTACTGAACGCACAGAAAAATGATTTCGAGGGGTTGCACTCCAACTGAGGGTCTGAAATAATGCCTCATTTCCACAAAACTTAATTACATGTGGGTTGAGCGTGGATTTTACCTTCTTCCTTTCTGAGCTTTCTTTCAATCTTTCATCAACAACTCACATGCCAACCGCTCAGACTGCAGATGTTCTGTTCGTTTTTGGGGGGTTTTGGCACGTCAGAGCGCACCGCCTGGCGCACGGTTCGCCCAGCAGCAGCCCCGGCGCAGGGGGGGAAGGATATGGGTTACAGACCATCCGGAGGCACCAGCTGCGCGGGCGGGTGGTCTGCTTCACGCAGAAGAAGACCACCGGCGCCAGCGCCGGGTACGGGGGCTGCTCCTCCTCGTCCGACACCAGGTCCGGCGCCGGCCGGGGGTCCACCCACGCGGCCCCGCCTTTCTCCTCCTCATCCCCGGCGGCGTCGTCCTCTTCCCGGTAGTGAGCCGGGATGGGGAGCCTCACCTCCCGGCGCTCCGGGGAGTGAAAGTGCGCTCTCCCCTCGCCATCAGTCATGATAGCGCGTCTGGCAACGATATCCTGCAACAAGCGAGAACTGAGGTCAGGAATAATATATATATATATATTTATATGTCCGATTTTCTCCCCACTTCTTCTTCTCCTCACTGTCATGCAGAATCTGGGGTGATGATGCTAATGCGCCGACACGAAAATGACACGAAAAAAAAAAGCCCACACACTCACGAAATAAGTTAATAAAACGAAATGAAGTATCTACATGTCGAAGAAAGGCTGTCTGCACTCAGGATCGTGTGCAGCGCGTTGCCCGGCATCTTCCCATAAATAAAAAAAAGTAGACGCTGTATCACAAAAGCACGCGGCGGATTCTCCGTATAACTCTGCACATATCTCCACCAGAAAACAAAAAAAAAAAAAACACAGAGAAAAGTTTCCAGATGCAGACGTTTACCTTATAGATACGGAATTGATAGTTCCCATAAGCATTTCCTTTACTTTCCCAGCAGCGCAGGCGAATCGTTTCTGGAGAGGCTCTGGCTCTCGGCGCAATCCATCAGCCCACTCCCAGCGCAGCCCCCCCTCCTCTGCTGTCGTTTCAGATGTACATTAATCCGGGTGTACTTACAATAATAAGCACGGCGCGTTCTCAGGGACAGACGGAAATGTTTTAATGAAAGGAAGAGAAAAAAAAAAAAACCGAACCCGATCGCCTACAGTGTTCCCGCGGCGCGTAAAACCGCCGCCGTTCGGAATAAAAGAGCGGTGGTGGTGGTGGGGGGTGGAGGTCTTTTTTTTTTTTTCTTCTTCTGCTTCTTCTTCTTCACTGGATCGGATCCGCCAAACTTCGCGGACACGTGACGCGCGCCGTGATCCCGCGCGGGTTCCAGCGCCGCCGGGACCGGGTCCTGCCGCGGGTACCGCCGGTAACGCACCGATGCGTGAGACGGGACGTGAGTGGGCGCCCTCACTCTGACAGTGAGCCAAATAAATAAAATAAATGACAATGTGGAGTTCAAACGCTTTCTCTCCCCCGAACGGTGCGGCGTCTCATTTTAACACCAGACAAACCCAGAAGTGCGCAGTGCAGTTCAATCCATCTAATTATCATGCACCGCAACCTACTGTAACCTAATTAGCCCGCAGCGCGCTCATTAACGCTGTCCTCTCGCGATATGATAATAGCCCGACACAGTAAATAATGACGCTGCTACTTCTACAGCCACTAGTAATGGGATGTAAGTAGAAATCAATAAACACAATAACATTTTAATAATAGGCATGATTACTAGTAGCAGAAGTAAGTTGTAAGTTGTAATAGTAGTATTAGATTTACCATGTGGTAATTACCTTGTCAAGGAACTGAACTGAACATGTAATTAGCATGTTGCTGGATGAACGCGTTAGTCAAATCTGCCATTTTTAGGGCTGTCAGTGGATTAAAAGTATTAAATTAATTAATTTTAATAAATGAATCGTAATACTTAAGACTAAAGTTTACTGAATGTGTGTTTACAACTACAGCAGACATGCATGTCTCTATCGTTATTATTATTAACAGTATTTCAGAAGACTGCTGGTTTTGAAAGTTGAGGATGGCTGTCCAGTGTGTCCTCAACAACCCGGAACCCGTCCTGATTTATCGTAAGACACTCCTCATCTGCAGTCAGTACTGCCTCTCCGGGGGAAACAGGCCCTGCGAGAATTCCCCCATGAAATGAATTTTTTGCACTCATCCAAAAAAGCCGTGGCGGTGCAGACGAAGGCGTTGAAAAATGCATAAGTGAAATGCATTATTGAGAAATAAAGTGAGCACAGGGAAGAAAAAAAAAAAAAATGCAGCCAGGTTAATGAGGATATCCAGTAGAGATGAAGTGACACCGTAGTGGGCACACAGGGCGGATGTGAGCTTTTATGTAAAATCTAGGTCTAACAGCTAGGATGATAGTTGTCTAGACGCAGTCTCACTAACTGAACGAGAGAAAAGTACTCCTCTGAGTGGCTCTCATTCACTTAATTGGACACAGCTCAAAGTTGTGGCCTCCCCTGTCCCGCTCCATCAAATCAACACACACGTAGGGGCTTGGGGTGCAGGTGCGTCGCTGGGGTGCTGGGGAGGTATTCCTCCTCTGTCCCCTCGTGGCCACCTGCACTCCATCACAATTTAGACATTCTCATTACTGACTCTGTCATTATACATACATATAGGACCTGGGGGGTCTTTCCTCTGGTGCCAGAGCCCTCTTCACAATTTTAATTAAAACTCAGACATTGAGGGTTCTTGGGAGGGGCCGAGCTGACACCTGAGAGGATGAGGGGGCTGAGAGGATGAACTGGCCACCCAGTCGGGGTCTGGGCTGGTGGGCTTCCTTCCTGCTTGCTCCAGGGTGAAGGGAGACAATCTCCTGGGTCTGGGGTAGACCGCCCCTCTGGGGTTGGTGGCCCATGGATCTGGGGGATTCGAGTAAGAATGGGGAGTGTGAATGTGTGAATTTATTTTTGTGTGTGTCCATGTGGGGTGAATATTTGCATATGTGTGTATGAGGGTGGGAACGTTGTATATGTGAGGGCCTGATTGTCTACGACTATGAAGCCTCATATCTCAGGCTCCACCAGAGGTGGGAGCATTTTTTCCTCCCTCAACACTCCCTGCCGGTGAATGATGCCCTCGACCGCCGGTGCGTTGGTGTTTCTCAGCGTCTTGGGCTCAGGTGTGCACACAGGGGTACACATTAGGCCTCACACAGTTGCACACACACTTACTCACAGACACACTCTGTCTGGACTGGCCAAATGTGTCCTATATTATTAATACTGTTTGCTGATAAATAACATTTAATACGCAGTTTACAGATGTTGGTGGTTCTTTTTCTCGCTTTTCCCTGTCGTAAATGAAGCCATCACAAATGCTCTACTGCCACCGAAGCAGGACTAGTTGCATTTAAACGTTTAGCCAACAGAAAAACAACAGGGGACGGCTGTTAACTGTCATGATGTCACTAACTAAGGCGGCTGGCATGAAAAAGAAATGTCTCATCGCGTTCCCGTAGAGGACTCGAGAGGCGCTCTGATCCCCCACCATGACGAAGCCCCAACAGGTGTGAGATTTTGATGTTTTTTGTCGCGGAGAGGCACCGGCACACTTGCAGAGTAAGGCTGTGGTAATCCCTCCTGAGAGGGGCGTGAAGAAAATCACTCACACGGTCGAGGGGGGAGGGTGGGCAACGCCGGCGGCGTGCTGGTCACCCCCTCAGTCACAGCCGACCTCCTGCCGCCCCTGTCTGCCCTCGCCCTTCTTCAACTCCAGACAGGAAGTAGCAGTTGTGTGTCACTCGATCGGGCGCCGGCTCCAGTTTCCTGAAAGCCTAACAGAGTGAAGGAGAATGGTCGGATGATAGAGGAAACATCCATTTGGACCATCTCTCTTCCACTCAGCAGCGGCAATTGCACCATTTCTTCGGCTCTTCACAAACTGTCCTGGCCCTGAGAGAGAACCGTCATTATCAAACAGTGATCTTCACATCTCTGCGCTTTTCAGAAACTAGGAGCCATCATGTCCAATTCTGTCTGATTTGATTTAATTCTCTTCCTTTTCTGCTCCACAGAGCCGGAGGATTCTGCACTGAGTAATGAGTTTATTTCATTAAATGTGACCACATTTCCTTGTGGCAAAAGCTTTTAAGAGAAGGAAATAATGTCAAAATTAACTAAACTATGGCCTGCACCACAAATAACTATGCAAA